>NC_067475.1:15164903-15477403 GCF_947179515.1 Apodemus sylvaticus
TAAATCAGAAGCCAGGTCCCCTGGCAATCTAAATAAATAGGACATGGCAGAGGTTCAGCTCCGGCAACTGGAGCTTCTGATGTTTGGGGTGAGGAATAATTTATCCCGAGAAAGAAAGAGAAGAAATCCCCGGTAACATTAGTAGATTCTAAGACTTTTTTCCCCCCTCCTGAATTTTGGCCAAGGAGCCAAGATTAGCAGTCACATTGCACTCTTCTTGTAATCAACTCCTGGCCTCAATCACAGAGACGCTCTCATTTGCATATATCTACATATCTGTATCTCATTTACATATATCAATATGTCAGTGTCTGTCCCTCGGTGTGTGAACACACACACATACACACACACACACACACACACATATGGAGAGAGGGTAAGAGGTAGAAAGCAAGAGAATAAGGACTCCACGTAGGAGTCAGAGAGTCACCATCAGTGGCTCATGTCCTGGCCTCAAAGGATGACCTCCCAGCCAGTTTCTGCCTCTCATCTGGGTCAGAGCTGGGCTACACACTGCTTCTCACCCTCAGAGCAGAAAGGGTGAGGTAAGTCCACTCCAGCTTCCTTGAAGGGACTTATTTTCAGTTTAGGACATGCATCCTTTGCAAAGTGAACCCCACGTGGGACACTACCAGGGGATCAAGTGTGTCTCCCACCATCTACTCCCACTTGGGTTCCTGTGTCACGCTACCGGTTTGCCGTCCATGTGCCCCATACATCCATGTGAGACTGCGACCGCTGCTAGCTATGTCATCAGTTCATGGAGCACTAAGAAAAGCCCAGCCAATCAGATGACACCATGCCTGGGCTTGGAGAGAGCTCTGTTGGTAGAGTACTTGTCTAGCATGCATCAAGTCCTAGGTTCAAGTCCCATAACCTCATAAATGGGGTGTGGGGACGCATGCCTGTGATCCTAGCATTTGGGTGGTAGTGGCTCGGGGAGCAGGAGTTCAGAATGATTCTCAGTTATAGTTTAGGGACAACTGGGATATATGAGACCCTGTCTCAAAAAATGGAAGAGAAGGAAGGAAGGAAGGAAGGAAGGAAGGGAGGGAGGAAGGAAGGAAGGAGGGAAGGAAGGAAGGAAGGAAGAAAGGAAGGAGGGAAGGAAGGAAGGAAGGAAGAAAGGAAGGAAGGAAGGAAGGAAGGAAGGAAGGAAGGAAGGAAGGAAGGAAGGAAGGAAGGAAGGAAGGAAGGAAGGAAAAATAAAAGGAATCCTAACTCATGACATACTACCCACAATAAAATAACATCTGTTTTTAGACCTGGTAGATTTCGAGACATTTTCACTCCATCAGCAAAGTATGGAGGCTTGAATCTCCTTGATTACGAGTTGCCAGCAGGCCTCAGACTCAAACTGTCTTCTGTACTTTGGCATGCCAAGTGTCATGTGACACCGAGACTTGTGACCCTGAGACGTGTAACACCAAGGTAGAACCTGTTGAGTGGGTGACCGAGTGAGTGACTGAGTGACTTGTCAGTGTAATCCCCATCTTCTCCTCAGAGAAACATGCACCAAGCTGTCCGTGTAGAGGCAGGAGGGGCTCCTGCTCTTCCTGTGGCACCGAGTGTAACATCAACCTCTAAGCTCCTGGTGTCAGGACTGGACAGAGGCTCTGGGAGGGAGGGCCTCACAGCCAGGGCTCTAACTTTCTGTGGAGCAGCTCAAAGGCCTGGGAGACCGTAGCCAGGTCGTAGCCAGCCCCATTTCCATGCTAGACTCCCTGGGGCCCTATTTATGTTTCTTCTGGGAACTGGTGTGCGATATCAAACTCCTGGAAAAAAAATTTCAGTGGATTGTGGGAGCTGGCCACGTACAGGACCTTGCTGGCCAGTTCTCCTGTCTCGTCAATACCCGTTACCAGGTCTATCTCGCGCGTAACTTTGGGCTTGGGCATATCTTATTCCTGTAGCACAAGACACACCCTGATATTGAGTTTCCCCACAGTAGAGCTTTGTGCTCGGTCAGTGGCTTGAAAAGCTTTGGCCATGACCAGCCTACCTCCCTTGAGAGTGGTGGTTTGCCCGGGCCCCAGTTAACCACACGCCTTTCCCAGGTGCCTCAGCTTCTGCACCGTGAAAAGAAGCAATTGGAAGCCACGTTTATTTTGTTTCACCTCCTTTGGGAAGAAGCCATATCTCTGACCAGAGTTTTACTTCAGCCTTCGTTAGAGGGGCCACAGTGACACTATGTGACACTGTCACTGTATATGACACATCGCAGTATGTGACACTGTGAGTGTAAGTGAACGTGCTGCTGTGACAGGAGCCGGCTCTGTGTGTACTAAACATGGAGGCACATTGGCTTCAGAACCACCTCTTTAAGGGGTAAGGGATGAGCAAGCCTCAGCTTCTGGCTTTGAGGCACTCACCACCCGGTCGCACATTCCCTGTGCTGTGGGGTTGGATGTCTCCACGAGGCTTTCTGGTTACGGGGAGTTTATATTTGGGGCAGGATCTAAAGGCTGAGTCTTGGAGGAAACGCAAAGTGAGGAGAGCTCACTGAGACGGTGGAATTCTGTATGAGGAGGCATAGATGCACAAAGCGTAGGGCACGCAGGGAGGAAGGAGCAGCCAGTGGCCCCAGTGCCAGAGAGGGGAAAGCATTCTCCCACCTGGGCCATCCTCGTAAGATCTGCCTCTGGGAAGTCCTCATCTTGACCTCTGAGATCTGTTCTCCACAAACTTGTGAGCCTGAGCTGCTCTCTTAAGCCCCCTGGGAGGGGGCTACTGGTGAAGTTGTACCTCTGCTCTGGCAGGAAACAGGGTCCAAAGCTCTGAAAAGATTGGTTGCTTTGTGGGTCAGAGGGGGAGAGGCTGAGGAGGAATTCAGTCAGGAGCACAGGGCTCCTGGGTAGGGCTGCCTTGTCTAACCTAAAAGCCAGCTGACTTCCTTGAGTTTGCTTGGTCTCTCATCCCCTGGTCTCCCCCCCACCCCCTGGGTTCAGTTCTGAGCTGGGCACTGTCCCCAGCCCTGGAGAATTCTCCCAGACTGTGGTCAGGCGTGTCTCAGCTGTCATGTCATGCTGAGACTCAGCAGAGGGGCACTGTGGACCTAGTGCGTGCTGGACAAAGCATGGCGAGAGGACACTGAACTCTAGCAACCAGGTAAAAAGCTGCGTGTGATACACATATCTCCCCCACATATCATCTCAGTGCTGGCGAAGAAGACACAGCCAGATCTTTGCAGGTTTGTGTCCAGCCTAGTCTACCTGGAGAGTCCAGGCCAATTACAGATCCTGCCCTGACAAGAAAGTGGTCAGTGTTTGATGAAGGAGAGACCTGAGCGCTCTCTCTCTCTCTCTCTCTCTCTCTCTCCCCATTTCTCTCTCTATTTCTCTCTCTCTCTTTCTTTCTCTTTCACACACACACACACACAGACACACACACACTTTGGATAAATCATGTGACCCTATACTTGAGAAAGAGTAATCCGTAGCACCACTGGTTCAGGGTCCCTTTCCCACCTCCTCAGTAGAAGGATGCTCAGGCCCTTGGCTTTGGTAGAGTCAACTCCACTCTTTCTGCTGGGGCTGACTTAGAAGTGTTTGGAATCCTTTTGAATATTAAGTGGAGACCTGCCTCCCTTGGCCTTCAGTGACTGGTCGTGGTTATCCTCCCTGACAGCTCACGGGATGAACCTAAGCTCTCCGAGGTCATCTTGGAGGTTTGTGAGCGGCGCGCTCCATCAGGACTGCCACGACTCTCTTCTCTTGTGTCTCCTCCCCCTGTAGTTATCCCTCCCACCATCTGGTCTTCAGGTCTCATTTCTCAGCCTGCTTGCTCTCAGATTCACCCACCTCCATTTATCAGAGTCACTCTACAAATTAGAGATTTTTCTCTGACAGGTGCAGCAAGTTCCCAGCACCCTCAAGGCCCTTAAAGTTTCACTTCATGGACACATCTTTCTTCCCAGTGGAACCACAAACACTTACTCTCAGTTCTCACATCCCTCAGTGTAAAAGTGCAGGCCTCTGTTCTGAAATCCAAGACACATATAGCATGCCGTAGGTTACCGTGGGGTAACCCCACACCCTAGCCCCCAAACCTGGTAACCAGCAGGTGCTCAATTACTGAAGTGTCAGTCAACAAGTTTATTTGTTAAAAAGGAAGCACACTGAGTTTGACTTGAATATCTTAGCAGAGTGTCAGTCTAATGGCTAACAGCTCCAGGGTTTCTACCATGGCCGTCTGTAAGGAGACAGTTGGTTCCAGTGGCACTGTTGACTTTTGAATGTAAATGTAGGGCTTGACACATTGCAAACCCTTCTGAAATTGTGTGACTTTGAGTGGCTGATTTGCCTTTTGTCACACTGTCTTGACTGAAGAGGTTCAGCTGTGAGGAAACTCATTCAGCTCTGGCCTGACTGGAGCTAGAAGATCCCAGTGTCCTCTGTTCATCGTCTGTGTTCTTTGTTCCCATAGGTCCTCATCATTGCACGGTGTATTGGCCTAAGCTTCTTTTCGTTTGTTAGTTTTGGGACAGGGTCTCAGTATGTAACCCTGGCTCACCTGGAACTCGCTATATATACCGGGCTGGCTTTGAACTCACAGAAATCTGCCTGCCCGTGGCTCCCACAGAAGTGCTGGGACTAAAGACAAGTGTCACCCTACACAGCCTAGCCTAAGCTTCTTTACAGCAGAGGACTGGTTTCTAAGATAGAGTGCTCAAACAGGACAAGGCCCTGCACAGGAGTCCTACTAAGCACTGATTTCCTTACTCGTACTAGTGCCTCAAGGAGCAAAACCAGTTAGAGTCAAAACAAAGCGATGTGGGAGGGAACTTCTCAAGGTCACTTGGAGAGGTTGTTCATGGTGCCCAGAAGGTTCTCCTCTTCCTCTGTTTATTGTTTATTGATTTATTAATTGATTGGCACTAGGGAATTCCACTTAGGGCCTCCTGAATAGCTAGATAAGGACTCTACTACTGAGCTATATATCCCTAAGTCTCCCCCACCCCCTCATTTTTTAATTTTAAGGATTTATTTTTGTTTTTAATAATGAATGTGTGTGTAGCGTGGGGGTGGCCTGTGCATGTAAGTATAGGTGCCTATGAAAGCCAGAGGATTCAGAGCCCCTAGAGCCGGAGTCACAGACAAGCTGTCTAATATTGGTGCTAAGAACCAAACTCTAGTCCTCCGGAAGGGCAGTGGGCTCCTGAACACCAAATGGTCTCTCCGGTGCCTGGTTTTCACCCTTAGCCCAGCGTCAGTGTGGCACCCAGGCTAGCTTAGAATTCGCTTTAGCCTAGGCAGGCCATGTGAGGCAATCTTCCTGCCTCAGCCCCTGCAGTAGCTGGGATAATAGGCCTGGACTACTACTGGTTTATTCTTACTACAGCTCACTGT
The DNA here is from genome assembly GCF_947179515.1 of Apodemus sylvaticus. Lineage (NCBI taxonomy): Eukaryota > Metazoa > Chordata > Mammalia > Rodentia > Muridae > Apodemus > Apodemus sylvaticus. Next base: position 15,170,252 of record NC_067475.1, read on the forward strand.
TGCATAGTCCAGAGGTAAAACAATCGGGTCTTTTTAAAATTCACAGTTTTTTGGAGATGGGAAATCCCAGTGATGCTGGTGAGGGTGGTGGTGGTGATGGTGGTAAGGGTGATGGTGGTGGTGGTGATGGTGGTGGTGGTGGTGATGGTGGTAAGGGTGATGGTGGTGGTGGTGATGGTGGTGGTGGTGGTGGTGGTGATGGTGGTGATGGTGGTAAGGGTGATTGATGGTGGTGATGGTGGTGGTGGTGGTGGTGGTAAGGGTGATGGTGGTGGTGGTGATGGTGGGGATGGTGGTGATGGTGGTGATAGTGGTGATGGTGGTAAGGGTGATTGATGGTGGTGATGGTGGTGGTGGTGGTGGTGAAGGTGACAGTGGTGATGGTAGTGACAGTGAAGTAATGAAGATACAGCCTTTGTTATCTCCTTGTTTCTGATTATCCTTGACCTGTTTATGATTCATATACAACTCATTATTTCCAGCTCATATGCAGGGACAGTGAGGTTCTTAGTGCCTCATAAGCTTCTCAGAGCCTCACAGCTATCAAAAAGCAAAACTTCAAGCTTAGCCCCCACCTCCTAAGCCTTTCCAGTTGTCCTCAGGGTCTGTGGTTTTATTTCAAACATGTAATGACTCTCTTTGCAAAAGCATTGAAAGAATTCTAATAGAGCAGCCAGAAGATAACTTTTTATTCTCTGGAATTCTTCAAACGTTTAAATCTCATTTTGTCCAGGGGCATTTTGATCTCTTCCACTTTCCGGAGCAGGTTCCCCTCAAGGAAGGCACCCCAAAGTGGTGATCATATAACAGGGCTGGGATATTCAAATATATGAATGAAGGTTCCAGTAAAACTTTATGCATACAGCTACTGGGCAGGCTTTCCATTTGAAAAGGGAGTTTGAACTTGAAGCCAATCTTTGTCTGGGTCACCAGCGTAACTGGACTCCAGGTGGAGAGCTTTGTTCTTTATCTACCCTGGTAAATTATTAAAAGACTCTTCTGCCCAAGGGAGATCATTAACTACTGCAAGACTGCAGAAAGCATCCGCCAGGTGCTACGTGGGGACCCAGGGCAGCTCTGGTTTAGTAGGACTGCGCTTCCTTGGGTGGCTCCTACCTGTTATCCAGGAGAAGGAAAAGGCCCCACCAGGCGTGAAAAGGGTCAGGGTGGGGACTGTGGGCAAAGTGTACAAACAGATTTCACATCCAGTAGGTAGCTCCGATCCAACTTCCCAGTGGATTGCACGGCATGTGCACCTGCACCAGCCCACACTCCTTCCTACTTCCTAGAGGGCGAAACTCCTGGGTGGCAGCTGTTACTTGGGGAAACAGAGACTGGGGCAAGTTCCATTGGTCATGGGGCAGTGTCTCCGAAGCTGACACAGGACAGTAGAACTGAGCAGGGGTTACAGAGCCAGACATCAGCTGCGTCTTCAGCCCAGCCTCTTTGTGACCTGTGAAGGTGATGGGGAGAGTGGGGTGGCCTGGCCAGGGTCCCCTACACAGACTTCAAATAAAAGGAAATAGAAGGCACCACAGAGAGATGAGCTCAGAATTTACTTATATCAATTCAAATCCTAATAGGCATATTTCTGATTGGTGAAGTAGTGGGGCACCCGGAAACAAAATCGTAGCAACCATCTCAGGTTTTGCTAGCTTTGGGCAAGTTCCTTTCTCCGTCTGTCTGCCTGTCTGTCGGTCTGTTTCTCCCTCACCCAGCGTGAAAGCTGGTGAGGGGAAGAAGACTGATGAGAGCTAGGAGCTCCAGAGAAAGCCTTGCCTGTCATATTTAAATCCGCTAATCCACCCAGACCTAGACTCTGAGAACGGGCCTTGGGCTAATGGGTCTTGTAGTCCGGGGGCAGCGCAGTCTCTCCATGTTTGGCACTAGGCTGCTCCTCCTCCACGGTGGGGCTGTTGCCAGTCTCACAGAGTTAATGCAAGTTCCATTGGTCATTGTCATTAGAGCCATGGCCTTCTGATCCCAAGGTGGGAGCAAGGAAGCTTTCCCAGAATGAGATCCTGTAGGATGGAAAGGGAATTCAGGTATTGGAGGGGGTGGGGCAGCTTAAGAGAAACAAGGAAGCTGGCTGGGTGGGCTAGGGCGTCTGACCAGGTGGAGTCCTAGCAGTGCAGAGTGGAGGATCAGGAAGAAGTACCAGAGAGGTAGATCCTCCAGGTCAGTCTTCCTCGTGGGAGGCCTCCCAAGGACATTGTGCCTCAGGTTCTTATTGTCTGAGGTCATGGAACCTTCTGAAGGCATGCCAGGAATGTGGACGCCTGACTCACTCTTCCTTGAGAGTTCACAGTCTGAAGTTCATAAAGCCCGGCTCTCCCCTTCAGTCATTCTTCAAACATCTGCCCACATGCGTCCCAGCTGGAGCCTGCAGGAAGACAATGGGGACAGGAAAGCAGAATAGGAAGCGAAGAGATCCAGGAGCCGTCACCAAGTTAGCCCCTCAGCGGGCGTTGACAATGGCTGCCTCACTTAGTACAAATCTCACAGAGCAGCAGGGCTGCAGAAATCAGCCACTTCGCACCCTGCCTTGGTTTCCTCATCCGTACACACGGATGACAGCATCTACTTGACAGGCTTGTGGCGAGGACTCAGTGAGTAAAGGTGCAGAAGGCAGAGAGGGTATCATCTGACTCTGAGTGACACTCAGTAAGCACTCGCTTATTAAGACGCCACTCACTGACGACAAAGAATGAGCCTTCTAAACCCAAGGTGGGAGGAAGGAAGCCTTCCTGGAACAGGATCCTATGGGATGGAGCAGATTTGAAGGAAGTCGTGTCCTGCCCTGTGTGCAGCTGTCTAGGTGAGGAGGGGTCACAACTAGCCACGCTTAGGAGAAGGGCAGTGCCAACAGTGCCAAGGCCAGGAAGAGGATAAACGTGAGGATCACATACGGATGAGAGCAGACACAGAGTTGATGTATTTCTTCCTTTTGGAAATAGTCATCATAATACCTAGAAACGCAGGCTATTCAGGAGAGATGTGGCATGTGGGTGGGTCATGGGGACTATGTGATCCCCTCATTTGTCCTGTTGACAGAAGAGAGTGTTCTCCTCCATTCTGATCCCAGCACGCAGAGGACTGGGTGTGCTCTCCAGACATGGCTCCTACAAGGTGCTCGTAAGACACATCCATGTTATACAAGTTCTTGGGGCTAGTTTCCAGATCTGCCCATCATCGGGGATCACAGACATAGCTCAGTCAGTAGAGTGCTTGGACAGAACGCACGAGACCCTGCTGGTTCAATCCCCCGGAACCATGTAAACACATGCCTATAATCCTGGCACTCAGGTGGTAGAGATGAATGATCAAAACATCAAGGTCATCCTCAGCTACAGAGTGATTTTGAGGCTACCCTGGGCTACATAAAACCCTCTCTCAAAAAAGAAAGAGAAAAAGGAAAAAGAAAATATCAGTTGTCTTGACTCAAAGGTCTGAGCCTAAGCAGTCTTGACCACAAAGGGTACTCTAAGATAGAAAGGCTAGTTCTCTGTTCTCTGTCTTTTGGAAGAGTTTACAAGTAATTTTTAATTCCTCCCCAACAAAGAAAACCCAGCAAAGCTACTTGTGCCATAGTCCCAGGGTGTGTCTCCTGGGCATCACACTTTCTTTGTTCCTCTGAGGTCACAGGTCTTTCTCTATCCATAGCCCCTTCCTCAAAGAGCGACTGAATACCTGCTTGTGACTGTGTCTGTCAGGCATGACCAAAAAGTAGGAATCTCATAAATTTGAAAGGTCTTTAAGTTTAAAATAGTTTTAGTAAGAGAGAGGTCAGGGTCTTCAATGAAGAGAACCAGAAGAAACTGGCTTAAATGGTAGCTGAACAGACAGACAGAAGAAAGAGGCTGTCCGACCGCTGGACCAGTGGGCTCAGGTCCTTATTCTTTAGTCTCACAGAGTGAAAAGTAGCCAGAGGTGAGACGCAGTGATTCTTGAAATGTGTCATTATTAGATTCCTTGCTATTAATCATTAAAATCCCTCTTTTGGTATTAACTAGAATTTTCTAACAATAAATACAGACTTATGGTAAATAATTCAAATGGGGGGGGGGGAGGAAATGGGGTGAAAAGTAAAATTCCTGGACCAGCTAGGTGACTTAGTAAGTAAAGGTGCTTGTCACCAAGACTGACGGACAACCTGAGTTCGGTCCCTGGAAAAGGGAGAACTGACTCTTGCAAGTATTTCCTCCACCCTAGGTCCCCAGCCCCTCCCCTGGGCATCATTCCCAATGAAGTCTCTACCCAGACAGTTTCTTTCCCATCTTTCTAGAACTCTCTGTGTGTACCTCAGCCCTCTCTCACACTACTTTCCTGAGCCCCGGGGACCTTGCTTGTTGCTTCTGCTGACTTGGAATTCTTGTGCCTTTGCGTGACAGGCTCTCTCTGTGTTCGGTCTTAACCTACTCAGAGGTAGCACCTCCTCAGAGGTCTTTCTATGACCTCTCTATTGGAGCATCCCATCAGGAGCGCTGCTTGTCCCAAGCTCCAGGCTGCTGGCTAACCAGTCCTCAGCACGATGTCTGGAATGCAGAAACCATCTGCCACCTGCATGATGGATGTGTGTGAGAGAGTACGGGGCAGGCAGGGCGTGCACACACTCACAGTCTTTCCACAGATATAAACGGGATGGGATTATAGATACAGAACCCAGAAACTTACTTTTCTACTTCATGAAAGTAATGACAGTTGGTGTTCTTTAAGCACCTGGTCTCCTAAGCATATTACATTTGTACTTTTAAAACAACTCCACAATGCTAGTAGATATCCAAGATGATAAAGCTAGAAAAATGGAGGTATAAAGACACTAGAACTCTCTCTTGGGTCATCATTTGCAGATGGAAAACATATAATGCATATGTGTATATATTCTTGTAAATTTATATTAATCATCGTGGTTGTTTGAATAAGAATGGCCCCCAAAGCCTCATGTATTTGAATGGTCATCAGGGAGTGGCACTTTTTAGGAAGGCTTGGTAGGTGTGGCCTTGTTAGCATAGGTGTGGCCTTGTTGGAGAAAGGGTGGGTTTGAGGTTTCTTTTTTTTTTCTTTTTCTTTCTTTCTTTCTTTCTTTCTTTCTTTCTTTCTTTCTTTCTTTCTTTCTTTCTTTCTTTCTTTCTTTCTTTCTTTCTTTCTTTCTTTCTTTTTTTGAGACAGGGTTTCTCTGTGTAGTCCTGGCTGTCCTGAAACTCACTCTGTAGACCAGGCTAGCCTCGAACTTAGAAATCCGCCTGCCTCTGCCTCTCAAGTGCTTGGATTAGAGGCGTGTGCCACCACCGCCCGGCAGGGTTTGAGGTTTCTAAAAAGCCCATTCTAAGCCCAGATTCTCTCTCTTCCTGCTGCCTGCAGACCTGGGTGTAGAACTCTCAGCTACGTCTTTCAGGACCATGTCTGCCTGCAAGCTGCCATGCTCTCTGCCTAGATGGTGATGGACTGTACCTCTGAAACTGTAAGCCACTTCCCACTAAACATTGCTGTGATCATGGTGTCTCCCTGCAGCAACGGAACACGGACGAAGACCATCATTAAGTGTCTGTTTAGCTTCAACATGCAATTTTAAGAATCATGTGGAGATATATGAAGCAAAGTAGACCACTTCTGCCACTTTCTGTCACATGGCCTAGTGGCATCTCACACACTTGTGCTGTTGTGGAGGCTCACTGCCATCCTCTTCAGAACTTCTCCACCACTTCAAATTGAGCACTACAGCCGCTAAGCCCACCCAGCTCTGGGGCCTGGGCCCAGGCAGCCACCCACCTGTTTCACCAGCCCAGGTCTTTCAGCATTTCTCCTTTTGTGACTGGTTTATTGCACTTAATCTAATATATTTTTTAAATGATTTATTTTTATTTTATGTGTCTGAGTGTTTGCATGGGTGTATATATCTTGTGTTTCCAGAGGCCAGAAAAGGGCACTGGGTCCTATGGCTACAGGACACTTATGAGCATCTTGCTGTGGGTGCTGGGAACAGAACCCTGGCACTTTGTGAGAACAGTGCTCTGGGCTCCTGAGCCATCGCTTTAGGCCTCTATTATCTTCTTAGTTTGTTAGCTTTGAAGAAAAGACATTAGATAGGGTCTCTATAGATAGTCCACTCCAGCTTCAAACTCTTGATTCACCTGCCCCCCCCCTCTGTGTATGGGCAAGAGTGCTCATGCCTGTGTGTATGTGTAAGTATGTGTGTGTGTGTGTGTGTGTGTATGGACATTCCTGCCTATGTTTGTATGTACTTATTATGTGGACATGGGTGCTCATGTGTGTGTGTGTGTGTGTGTTTCCATGGAAGTCAAAGCTCTATCTCTATTATCTTCTCTCAAGTGTCATCTACCATTTATTCAGCCATGTTCTTTATTCTATTGTTGAGATAGAGTCTCTCTCTAGCCTGTAACTCACTGACTCAGCTTGGCTGGCTCCCGGGGCTGCCCAGGGCTCCTGGTCCATCCCTTCTTGAAACTAGCTTGTTGCATCAGAAAGGGCCCTGCTGCTGGGAATGGCCCCTCCCCGCTGGCTTGAGGTTTTCTATGTCCTACACATATCCTCATGGTCTCACACCCTCAACCCTTGAGCTTCTCTAAATGGCTTTAAAGAGTGTCCACGTAGCCACAACTCACCTCTAGGCGTCTCCAGTATTGAGAACTAGGAGCCCTGGGTTGAGCGTTGGTCATATCCTGGCAGGCAGGGCGGCCTGGCAGCCTTCTTTCTGACCACCCTCTCTGCGTTCCTGCCTCAGTGGGTGCTTGAAGACCCACCTCAATGAATCAGACCAGAGCTCCAGCCTCAAACTCCCCAAAATGAGAGGAAACTCGACAAAGCGTTCTCTGTCCTTACAAATGCCACATTTGAAAGAGTCAAAATGACTTCCAAGTGCAGATACACAGCAGCACTCACCAGTGTCAGCAGAGTTGAGATGAGAAGGAGTCCATGAACTCCTTCTATGACTTCTAAGACATGGGGAAAATAGAAAATGGGGAAGTGTGCTCAAACTCAGGGAGGGAACAGGTACCGGTGGAGCCAGGTTGGATACAGAGTCCATTTTGAGTTTGCCTTTTTTATGAATTTGAAATCCCAGATTTTCAAATTGGTCCCAGGCATCACTGCCACCCCGACTCCAACACAGAGAACATCCCTTTCCATCATGAGCCTCCTTACAGAACGAGGCCTACATGCGGGCTGTGCTGCCTCAGCAGGCAGCAGGCAGGACTGCATTCTTGGGGTTCCTCCCTGCAGCAGAGGAGAAGCAGTGTGCACCCCGGCGCCACATAATCTCTCTTGCCTCAGTAATGCGGCTCCAGCTTTGGCCCTTATATTTCAGTTTCTTACATGTGCCCCCAAAGACATCTTGTGTTACTGGAGACACAGCCTAGTGGTTAGGAGTACTTGCTGCCTTTGAAGAGGACCTGGGTTCAGCTGCCAGCTCTAGCATGACAGCTCACAAAGGTCTCGAACTCTAGTTCCAGAGGACACAACATTGCCTCTGGTCATTGCAGGCAATACAGACATTTGGTGCCTGAACATACCTAAAGTTTTTTAAACAATTTTTTTTTCTTTTTTCTTTTTGGTAAAGACTTCTCTTGACTCTCCAACCTGTAACAAACCATGGTGGTGGCTGGCTAACATGTCTCCAGATCTGACCACCTTTAGCTATTCTAGCTGCAAAGATGAGACAAATCAGACTTTCGTGTATGATAAGTCTCAAAAGTGTACAATATGTGGATGATAAGAATAAGAAGAAGTAAGAACAAAGAAAGTATGTACGCAGGAAAGAACAGTGAACTCAGAGGACAAGTCGGGCATAATGGCGTACAATGCCGCATCTGTTCCTTCTAAAGAGAGCAGAGATGAGACACATCTTCAGAGGAACGCTCACGGTGTCACAGAAGCTAGGTGTGTGGAGTCTGAAGAAGACAAAGACGAGGGATGTTAGCCTGGAGTGACTGAACAGAAGATAAACACCACGTGACAGGCCGAACAGAAAATACAACCCACCTGTTCTGGGAAGGGCTGTGGCGCTTGAGCTTCTGTTTACATATAGGAATATAGGCCTTCCTTGTGGTTTCTTATGTAAGTTAAAACCTCAACCATTAAGAAATACAGAAAATGACTCCTTGTCTTTTATTCGAGATGGATTAATGAATGTCAGACTGTCAGTGACATTTACATCTAGAACGATCTCAGAAGACGCATGGTCCAGATCAGAATACTGTCCCGGATAGAGCCACTCGCTCAAATCAACACAAACTCCCAAAGGTTTTTGTATGATCTCAAGTGTACCTGTGCCGGGCAGACAGCATCCCAGCGGATCTGTGAATCCTTTAAACAATGCGAACTACACAAAGTATATGCAGAGTACTCCCCGCCCGACTCCAGTCCACGAGAGTGAACTAGAAAATGCGGATTTAACTGCACAGGATGATACACACCTGTAATTCCAGTACTTGGAGGTGGAGCTTAAAGGGTCAGAGTTCAGGGATATCACATGGGGCTACACAGTGAGTTTGTGGCCAGCTGGGGCCTTGTGATGAAACAAAAGAAGGAACGGGAAGAAAGGGGAAGGGAATGTTGTAGAAGGGAGGGAGGGACAGAAGGGAGGTCAAGATTTAGCAGTGTTGTAATTATACCAATTATATTGTCACCGAAAGTGCTCCTTCAGGATGGGTGACAGACATGAGCACCTTGGGGATGGGTCTCTGTCCCTCCATTTACTGGGTCTGGGGGGCAGGAAACACTGTTAGTGGCAGAGTAGTAAGGTGGGCAGGTCTCAGCCAGATACAGAAAGTCACAGCACAACGATTTGCTTACTGCACCCTCATCTTGTTCCAAGAGGACTGTTCCCTTGGTGATCAGTAGCCTGGGCTCTTCGTTGATTGTCTGATCTGATCACAGCAGTCCACAGGATGGCCCTGCCTAAAGACCTTGACTCCTCGGAGTGTTCCGGGCACGGTGTGGTCAAGACCAGAGCACATTTCTGAACAAAGCCACCCGAGTCCTCGTTGGGAACTTCAGACGCTAACCACCACTCCAGAATGACACCTACCACTGACTGAGTACTTACTGATTGCTTCCAGCCCAACAGCACACAGAGACACACAGAAGGGCTCCTTGCTTTTTGTTTCAGAGAGGAGGAAAGCAAAAGCCACTCACAGCAGAGCTACTTGCCAGAGGTGACACACCAAGTGAGCAACAGAGCTGGGTTGAGTTCTCTCTACTCAGCCCTTAGCTCCTCTGCCTCCTCAGGGACCCTAGGCTGAGTAGCATCTTTGCACCATGATCTCCATTTTAAGTTACTGTCAAAAGATTCAAATGATCTTTATTTAGAAGCCTGGTTTCTGACTCATTGCATATGTTCTGTCATGCATACATAAAACTTCCTGCCCTTTCTATGCATATTTCCACCAAATAAAACCATATGCATTGCCATAGCAACGATGCAACACACACACACACACACACACACACACACACACACACACACACACACGGTGCAATCTCTGCAGTAGAGAATTGCAAAGATCTGTGGGAATTTTCATCGTCTTGTTATCTGTTTAAATAAAAAAGAAACTCCCTCTGTCTGCATCTGAACAGAATCCCACAGCAACAGTGCAGACCGGCTTGTGTTTGGGTGCCTCTCACACACCCTGAGCTTTTCCTTCTTTGCAAATCAATAGTTTTAGATCATCAGAAATTTGGCTGCAATGCTCGTGATTAAGCAGGGAACCCAGGGAGCCACTAGCCTGATCTATGAGACAAAGGCCGCTGCCCAGAATACCAGCACTGGCTCTGACTGCCAGCTCTCAGCCATTGGTACTTGTCACATGCAGAGACTCTGGGGACATGTCCTTGGCCTTGTGGAACCCTGGAGCTGGTCTGGTCCCAGGTACTCCTGCCAGGGACCACAAGTCCTTGTATATGTGTGTGTGTGTGCATGTATGTGTGCATGTGTGTGTGTGTGCATGTGTGTGTATGTGTGCATGTGTGTGTATGTATGTATGCATGTGTGTGTGCATGTGTGTATGTATGTGTGCATGTGTGTGTGTGCATGTGTGTGTGTGTTCAAGCCCCTCAGAGATGTCTCATCTTAACAGTATCCCCTAAGACATATATATCCCATGTTACTTCAGCAAAGTGATATCAGCTGCATTTCACAAATGAAAACATCTAGCCTTGGGATGGTTAGGAACTTGCACAGACCAACACATTTGCTAAGGCAAGAGGAGAGATTGAGTCCAGGATTGTTCTTGATCTTGCCTTACGCTGTTCAGTGTGGCTCCTTACTCCCTGGGCGCTGGAACTCATCTGCCCTCAGGTTCACTGACTGGAGCCTGTGTTATGATTCTTTCTTGTCTAGCTCCTGGGTACAGCTGCAGGAGATTGGCTGGCTTTGGGTGACTTCTCTGTCTCTGGTTCTCCATCAGGTCCCCCCTGCCCTCTCTCAAGTCCCAGGTTTTATATTATGAATGTTACTTCTACTACTACTACTATTTTTAAGGATTTGTCTATTTTTAATTTGTCTGTACGAGCATTTTGCCTGCTTGAGTACCTGGTACAGACAGAAGCCAGAAGAAAGGGTCAGACCCCTAGAAACGGAGTTACAGATAGTTGTGAGCTATCATGTGGGTGCTGGGAATCAAACCCAGAGCCTCTGGAAGAACAGCCACTGCCTTTAACTTTGAGCCATCTCCAGACCCAGTTTTAGTACTTTCTCTAATATTATTATTATTTTATGGCTTCACATGTTCTAGTAAATGAAGACACACTGAAATAAAGAAATTCTCACAGCTGTTCTCAGAAAGGGAAGCACTCACTAGCTGAAGGGGAGGAAGGTCAGCATTCTACCAATCAGTCCCCTAATATGGTCCTTGGCTGCTTACCACTGGACTTGGGCTGGGGCTATCCATGGCCACAAGGTGCTGAAGGACAGCTGTCAGTTGATAGCAAGAAGATTTAGTCTTTCTGGAATGCTCGGCCCAGTGCCGGGTGTGGGAAGACCACTTTATGACACAGCCTGTTCACACACCCAGGAGACAGACAGGGTTGGTGTTAAATAGCTTAAGACTTTCAGGAGCCAACGCTGATGCTTTAACTGCACACCCGTCCTGTCTGAGAGTCAGCGGTGGCAGGGCTCAGGGTCCACTCGGGGCCTGAGTGGGACTGATTTCCCAGAGGATGAGCTTGGGGTTGCCCAGTGTGGGGGAAATACTGCTAAGAATGAGTCAGGAGGGATTCTCCAGACTCAGGCTGACTTTAACCAATGGTAGGATGCAGATGGAAAGGAAGAAAAACACTTCCTTCCTTTCTTGTCCAAACCCAGAGGGGAATCCAAGGTTCAGTTAGGAAGGCTCTCTGCTTAATCAATTGTTCTTGCTTTCAGAACTAAAGTGGAAATGACCCAGTGTGGAAGGAACATTAGCACAGCTCGCCCTGGTCACACGATTAAAACATAGACACTGGCCAAAAGGTACACCACTACTCCGCCCATCCCTTCAGAGGGAGAAGGACTCCCTTTTCCCCCGGAAACCTATTAAAACATTCCTACCAGGGAGTCCCTGCTCCTTCTCAAGGGACAATGTGAGAGACCTTGTTCCTCAGAGCGCAGCCACACAAAGGGTTCTGTGTAGATATGAGCTATTATTCTAGACATGCAGTGAAGCATGACGAGGTTGTGTGGACAAAGGCTGGACAGAGGATGCACGCCCAGATGCTGTCTGGGCCAGGTCGCAGCGGCAATGATCTAATGTCTTCTGGCTCCTTCTTTCTTTGCTTTTCCAATTTGGTTTGAATATTTGTATTACTGTATTATTCTCCCTGTCCAAGCGCTGCTGCTGTGCATGATTAGGTCATCTTCGTGGCTGGGTGAGGAGATACATCTGAAGTGAGATGAGTTACAGCTGCCACCTGCCCACGCTGGGATGCACTCCTCCCTATCGATCTCAGAGATACTACCTGTCAAACATCTAAGTTTTTACTTTTGAAATGGACTTCACAGTTCTAGGGAATAAATTTGGTATCTTGTGATTTTAGGCCAAGTGTTCTTCCGCTGAGCTACATCCCCAGCTGAGAATTCAAGTTTTAAGGGCTACACTATCTCTTTAAAGACAGGGTGGATACACCTTGTTTTTGTATGTGTTGGGTTGTCCATCTAGTGACATGGTTCTCAGGGCCGAATACAGCCCCATATTGAGAGGCTCCTGGTGAAAAAGGAGTCCTGCATCACTGGCTGGAGGCTTGTGGTCCGTGGGAGATATACTGAAGCAGACAGACCCTAGTTAAGGGAAAAGGTAAAGAAGTTGTAGAGGAAGCAAAAGGTAAGTTTGCTCCGGGGATGAGTCCAGAAATGCATATGGCTGCCAAGAGTCACTCTGACTGAGGGCTAGCCACCCTCAGCGGTGTGAAATCTCATGGATAAGAGCTACTCCCTGCTGAGTGGCCATCTCTTCTCTCAGGGGTGTGTGGACTTTTGGTAAAACCAAGGCTGAAGATCATTTTGTGCTTGAAAATTTTCAAATGTTTGAAAATAAAATTGGGCTAAATAAGTGGAAAGTCATAACAATTAAAGTCACTGTGGGAGATCTCTGATTTTTCTAAAATTTTTATTACAGTTTGACTCATTGATGGGGTGGGGGCACATGCTTAAGTACACATGTGGAAGTCAAAAGACAAATTATGGGGGTCAGTTTTCTCTTTCAGGGGTCGCTCACAGCTCACCAGGCTTGTGAACAGTGCCTTTACCCACCGAGCCATCTTGCTGGACTCTTCTTTGGTTCTTAAAACCCTTCATGGTCAGTGACAGGTCCGAAGAATGCCCCCTTTGCAGGCGTAAGACTCACTGCTAATTCTCACTCGTGCTTCCTCTCCTAGGGTTTATAGCTAAGTCTCTGGCCTTGCTTCTCCTGACTTCTGCGTTTTTATGTCCAAGGCACTCACTCATCATTTATTAAACAAATGTTGAGAGCACTTTCCACGTGTGGAGCATATGCGACATGCTAGAGTCACCCAGCAAGTGAGAAAGGAGATGTGCTCTCGGAGTCCATAGTCCCATGAGGACGGCTGACACGGTGTGGTGGGCATCTCAGAGAGGGACCCCGTCTGAGCACCGAGTGGGGCTGAGCGCGAGACAATGAGCACGCAGCCACATGGACGCCTCATCCCCATTCTCAGACGCCCGATGACGTGGCCGGAATTGAGGAGATCAGTCAGGATCAAACGTCTGGACGTCTGCCATCACTTCTCCACAGACCCCTGGAGGCCCACCACTGGCTGCTTGTCTGGTTTTCCCTCATACATTCCTTGTACACAGCTCATGCTCGGGCTTTCCCTGTGCTCATCTCTTACCACAGGAGGCTTCACATTTGTCAGGAAGGGCAAAGCACCTGCCCTATCTCCTTCTGGGGGACAGATGAGCAGCTAAGTTGAATTAATAGAGGTAAAAGTATTTTGAGAGCTATAGAGAAACTGTGTGCTAAAGCCATGAGGTCAATGACATATTGCTTCAGCTTATGAATCACCAGAGAGATTGATCACTAATTAATACTAAAGTTTAACTGCATCTTCCTCTTGTCTCTCTCTCTTGCCTCTCGTCCTCTTGCCCTTCCCCTCTCCATTCCCTTCGCCACGTGGTCATGGCCGGCCTCTACTTCTCTACCCTCCTCTTCTTTCTGCCTTACTCTGCCTCTGCTACCCTCTTTACTCCTTCCCCATGCCCTGAATAAACTGTAATCTATACTGTAAAAAGAAAAAAAATGCATTTTTCAAATGTACTGCCAAACTCTCACAGAGAAGTGTCCATGGATGTGTGTGTGCGCGCACACACACACCCACACACCCACACACATGAGCGTGCGCGCGCGCACACACACACACACATACCACAAAGTCTGCAAACGGGTGGTAAGCTTCTAGCAAAGCTCTTGCTGCTTAAGAAAGTCAGTCTGGGGCTGGAGAGATGGCTCAGTGGTTAAGAGCACCAACTGCTCTTCTGAAGGTCCTGAGTTCAAATCCCAGCAACCACATGGTGGCTCACAACCATCTGTAACAAGATCTGACACTCTCTTCTGGTGTGTGTAAAGACAGCTACAGTGTACTTACATATAATAAATAAATAAATCTTTAAAAAAAAAAGAAAGTCAGTCTGTCACATTTATACTGAAGCACAGTTTTAAAGACCATGTGGAGGAAGGAGTCAAGGCTTAGTACCTTAAAAGGATAGAGAGTTAGAACTGAGGCTTCTGCATAAATGTGAGGCTACAAAGGAACAGACGACACCCCGTGAAAGGGTAGACCACAGCCAAAACAAAGCAAACACAGGCCAAAACTGCTTGCTCTTGGACGCCAAGAAACTGGTGTGTCTCGGCCTGGACTCAGGGTGTAAAATCCCAGGCTTCCCTTCACATAGGTTAGTGTTTGAATTAACACTCTCTATAAGCGCTGAGAAACATCAAGTAAAAAAATAACTAGTCCCAGGTTGGTAGCATCCCAGATATTCTTCTGCAGAAACAGATATTCTATGCAGAAGCATTCTCCAGAGGGACAGTCAGAATGACTTCAAAGAAATCTAACAAGTGCAGTGTCGCTGAGCATAGGGTGCAGCTTGTCACTGCAGTAGGGAATGAGACGCCACAGCAGAGGACACTAGGTCTTTGATGACAATAAAGTGTTTAATGAAGCATAAGGGTAAAGAAACCTAAAAAGGAATAAAAACACTGGGAAGAACTGAGAAAAAGAAAATAGTAATCTACAACATGTTGTAAAATGTAATTGTATATTAGAATATGTAAAAATATCATAATTATTAAAATTGAAAGCAATGGCTGAGTAAAAAGTAGAGTTGTTACAGTTGAGGGAAGACCAGGGAATCCTAAAATTAACCTGAAGAAATTACTCAAGTTATAAACAAAAGTGGGGGAAAGGGTCTAAGAGATGAGAAGGTTGATACGGTCAGGGAGAGATGAGAAGAGTGTGAGAAGGGCAGGCGGCCACTCACAGGATGGTTAAAGAAGCAGGGGCAGGGAGTGGGGCTCCGGCGCCAATTGCACAATGCACCTGTGAGCACCTTATACCTAGGAGACGGCCCAGGTACCGTGTCGGGCTGACCATGTGCTCCAGCGTCAGGAGAGTCTTTACTTCAGATGGTATTTATTTTGAAAAATCTGTCAGAGATCCAGTAATGAACAACACATGTGTTCTGGATGAAGCTGACAAATGATGAGGAGAGGAGGGTGGGCGCGAATGGGGTTGGAATGACGATGGCCGTGCAGTTCAGAGCACTGGCTGCTCTCCCAGAGGAACCCAGTTTAGTTCACAGAACCCATCCAAGCTACACAGATCTAGCGCCATCTTATGGCCTCTGAAGGCACTGCACACATGAGGTGCACATTCACACAGGCAGACACACTCACACACATAAATCTTTTAAACATTGAACATATTAACACTGGAGAAACTCTTATGAGATAGGAAGTGCTGTGAAAGAAAGGGGCTTGAGACATTGGCAATAGGACTTCACTAACAAGTGTGGCTTCAGTGGTGAGAACTCAAAGGCAGGCTTCCCAAGGAAAGATAACCAAAGGTATGGGCCCGAGAACAAACTCACTGGAGCCTTTGAGGAAGAGAAGAGGCCAGAAGAGAGTCTGCAACAGTGACCATGGAAGGCAAAGGAGATGTGGTGTAGCTGGTGGGCAGGGGGACTGGCCTCTTACTGTTTTCTGGAAGCTGAAGGATGCTGTGGAGTTTTAGGCTCTGGGGTGAAATGACTGGTCGCCCTGCCTACAGGTTGGTCACAGACTATAGAGGGTCGTGAAGAGATAGATGTGGGGAGGCTGGCTGGCGAGAGCAGGTGTGAGGATCCAGCGGCAGCGTGGACCATGTGATGAAAGCTAGGCGTGTGATACACTCTGGAGGAAATAGCATGCCTGAAGTAGACGTGAGAGCTGAAAGCAAGGAAGCGCCTTCTTCCTCCTGCTCTGTGAGCAAATGGGTAAAGATCAGCCATTTGTCAACACGGAACTCTCGGCAGAGTCACATGGGGTCAGAAGTGACGGGGGAGCGTGTGGCAGGGGTGTTCTGTTGCCTTCAAGCCCCAGAGCCTTCCAACTTTCAAGCAGACAGCATCGGAGACCAATGGGTGGTCCCAGGCAGAAGATCCTCAAGTCAAAGACTGCTCACTTTTGAGGCTTACATTTCCAGAATAGATGTGGTCAGGTATACGACACCCAGGGTACTGTAGCCATCTAGAGACCCTGTGGGGACAATGCCAGGTGGTTAAGAGATCAGAAGACTGCCTGACTCGCTGGCTGGCCCAGAAGTGCAGCCTGGGCTCATTCCTCCAGGCCTATTTAATGGACACTTGTGGTTGTCTGTATACTTGTCTCTGAGGGATGTCAAGAGATTGCATGGCGACAAACCCAGGCCCTTGTCTGGGGAAGGGTGGGGAAGTGGTCACATGATCTAGCTCCCACCCACTCCCGCCTACAGCTGGGAACACCATAGCCAAGAGGTCCAAGGGAGCAGAGGCAAGAACGTGACACATCAGGAGAGACAAAGAAGAAGGTCCCGGCATGAGGTAATGACTGAAAAATGTCATAGCCCATTACATAAGCGAAAGTGAAACCCGAGGAGCAAATAAACCCAGGGTATCAGATTGACATGAGCTCACAGGCAGCTTACTCTGCGGTTGCTGACATACGTCACTGTGGAAACACAACTGTATCCAAAAGGACCACAGTTCAACCTGGAACCACATGACCATGGTTCTAGGACCTCTCAGAGAGGCAAGAATAACTTGCCAAGGGTTGGGGTGCAGCTCAGGGGTACAGCGCTTGTCTAGCATGGGTGAGGTCCTGGAATCTGTTCTCAGTGCCACAGACAAAACAATGAAAAGGCATCTTGACAAAGCAGCCGCCTCCCCATGGCTTATCCTTTAGAGAGGAGAGGAACATTCTTCAGGGGAGAAAGGGCCATGATTCACAGAGGGCAGAAGACTCTGGGTATTCCATAGGAAAACCAAGGGGCAAAGTAGTGCCTTTAGAGTGAGCCCAGGTCTGTGGGACTATACGGTAAGTGCAATGGTTTTCTCATCAGTTGTATGTAATCTATGGTATAACATACGGTCTAAACATGCCTAGTCACTGTGAAACTGCACTCCTTTTATTGCTAAAAATTCAAGGCTAAGCTAGGAAGGGTGAGGGACGTCTGTAAGCCCAGTACGTGAGAGGTCGATGCAGGAAGATCGAGAGTTCAGTGTCACCCTGTGTAAGAGTTTGAAACCAATCTGGATACACGAGACTGTCTAAAAAAATACCAAAAGAGCCGGGCAGTGGTGGGGCACGCCTTTAATCCCAGCACTCGGGAGGCAGAGGCAGGTGG
This sequence comes from Apodemus sylvaticus, assembly GCF_947179515.1. NCBI lineage: Eukaryota > Metazoa > Chordata > Mammalia > Rodentia > Muridae > Apodemus > Apodemus sylvaticus. The sequence continues at coordinate 15,187,622 of NC_067475.1, forward strand.
ATCTTTGTGAGTTTTGAGTCAATCTGGTCTACAGAGTGAGGTCTTGGATAGCCATGGCTACACAGCAAAACTTTTTCTTGAAAGATAATTAAAGAAAGGAAGGAAGGAAGAAAAGAAAGAAAAGGAAAGGAAGGAAGGAAGGAAGAAAGCGAAAGAAAAGAAACAGCACTGTCTTAGTGTGCCCTTGGTCATGCCCACTTTGAGCTGGCTTCAAGGAAACTCAGAGCCAAATCATTGGCAACCCTTAATGTATTAAATATATAAAACTTTAGATACTGTGTAAATATATGTTGATTTCATGGTATATTAATTTTAAAACATGTCTGGTGTTTTTGGAGCAAGGTCTTACTCAGTAGCCCAGGCTGTGCTGAGATATACTACACAGCCTGAACTCACAGCAATCCATCTCCTTAGCCTCTCAAGAATCAGGAGTACATGTGTAAGCCACCTTACTCAGCATCAATTTTTATGCCATTATTTTTCTTTATCTCTATTTTCTCATTTTAAAAAGTATATTGAATGCACTATGTTTTGGAATTCTGTCCAAACAAGGCAGCGTAGAAAGTAAGCAGCTGACGGGTGTTGTGACATTTCAGTGAACTGAGGAGGTTCTAATTACTGTCTGTAGACACCCACGTCAGAGTCATTATGTTCATCAGACACAGTGGAATCTGGCTTTAGTCTCTACAGGAGAGCAAATTAAATGTTCACAGACTAAAGGAGGCAGAGCCAAAGAAAGTGATCAGAAAAGTAATTTGCACTGTAGTGGGGCTTTAATGCCCACAGTAGCCAGGGAAGGATTCAGGGCAGTTCTAGTGCTTGCTCTGGTGTGTGTGTGTGTGTGTGTGTGTGTGTGTGTCCTGGGTGTGGCTTGCTCCAGTGGCTACACCCTGGGCATGGTCCGCCGTTTTCGGTGGATGGGTTAGAACCCACCTCTGCTTTCTGGAAGAAACAGCACTTCTTAGCCGGGTGTGGTGGCTGGCACATACCTGCGATCTCTGCTAGGCCAAGGCAGGAGGATCATGAGTTTGAAACATATCTGGGCTATGTGGTGAGACTACCTTAAAGGAAAATATCAGCAGTAATGAAGGAGAGTGGAGAACAGATAATCTAGAACAAAGTCCTATAGGAATACAGAATGGACAATGGTTTATAAATGGGATATTAAATGAGGCAGAAATAGAAAGAATAGAATGAGTGAGGGAAAGTCTGGGAAGGGGAAAGTGATCAAAATACAGTATATGAAAAGAATTATTTTAATTGTAAAAAACTATAGTAAATGTAATAACATAATCAAGTAAACTATTCTTTTAAGAAAATAAAAAGTCGTCGGACAGTGGTGGCACTTGGGAGGCAGAGGCAGGCAGATTCTGAGTTCGAGGCCAGCCTGGTCTACAAAGTGAGTTCCAGGACAGTCAAGGCTTCACAAAGAAACCCTGTCTCGAAAAAACCAAAAACCAAACCAAACAAACAAAAAACAAAACCAAAAAGTCTACTGAGGTGTTAGCAGGTTTTAGTCTTTCTCCCTGGGCATGAGCTTAGCCTTCTTTGGTTAATGAAATTTCAGAGAAAAGACAGGTGACCTTGTTTCTCTCTTGGCACAGCTGGTTGAGAGAGGAACTTTGGAGACTTAAGGGGGAGTCCACATCACTTGGAAAGCACCTGTTGTCCTAGGCAGAGTAAGTTGCTGGAAGTCTGACTCTGACAGCGAGGAGAGATTGCAGGAACATGAAACGACAGTTGTCCCAGGGTCAATGGATGGCGGAGCCCGCCTAAGGAAAGCGTAGAGAATGAACAGGGCCGCCATCTTTGAACTCACAGTTCAAATGAGGAACCGTGTAATGGTTTCCAAGCTGTAGCCCTCAGGGTACAGTGCATGCTCAGCTGCCTCTGGACTCCAAGTGTGACCACCGCCCAAACTAAAACCAAAACGTCTGTAGCTTTCCTATGGCCCGAAGTCCTACATCAACTCTGTCACAGCTGCTTACTACAGTCTTTAATAATAACTATTCTGTCTGTTTGAGGTTAGTAAGAGAGGCCACATCCCTGGTAGGCCCATCCTCTAGGCCAACACGCAGACTCCCAACTAGTTAGCCCTGGTTGGTCTTATCTGTGTGTAAGAAGACATGTCCCAGCATGCTCAACTCCTCAAGTTGTCCAGGTCAGTCTGTACCATTGGTTCAACGGCTTATAGGTTTCCATGGCTGGTAGACCCAGGACTACACAGGACTTCCGGTGAGGATGGGATAGCATCCACCCTTAAAATCTGACAAGCTCGGTTTCCCTTCATTTCTGTTCTGGACCCCGGTGACATATGTGAGGACCCCACTTTCATTGCACAGTCATGTCTGGTCCCTCGTTACGACCTCTTCTTCCATTCCATACCTCAGGGTTAGGTTATCCAGTTATTGGACAAGATTAAACTGAGACTTAATTTTTCCCTGGTCTGGGAATTGAGCCCAGGGCCTTGTGGATGCTAGGCAAGCACTCTACCACGAATGGCAGTACTTTGCCTAAAACCGTAACTTTTGAGTTTTTCTGTTTTCATTCCTTACGTACCAGGGAGGGAGAAGACAGAGAAGAGAAAACAGACAAGCATAGGCTAACAAATGACTTGAGGATTGACCACGTTCGGGGAGAGTTAGGATTGCCAGGAAGGCTGGGGATAGGAGGAAAAGACCAGACACCACAGCTGTTAAAAAAGTTTTGGTAAATACATGCACAATTTAAAAAGCATATTTGCAAAAATCTAGGTGTCTCCTGGTCAGTCCAGCCCTTCCTATTAATCAAAGGAGTTCGGCAGCTTAGGCTCTCTGCCCACACGGAGCCTCAGTGAATTCCTCTCTGAGCCTCTAGACTTCCTTGGCTGGCTGGCTGGCGACTCCTTCCTCCTGGGACAGCTTTTGCCAGAGCGGGGCAGCCTGGCCCCCAGCTGCGCAGGCCCTCTCCGGTAAGAGGAAATGCTTTCAGCTTAGTCCATTAACACAAACATTCAAAAGCAAACACTCTAAAGCCACAGGTCGTGTTCGCATAAATGAGATCGAGAAAAGCTTCACCCTCAAGAAACCAAAGGGGTATTAAAAAAAAAAAAAACCTACCCTTGCTTTCCAAGGCCACAAAGCAGCAGCAATTCCATTGGTTTGTGTGCTGGGGGAGCTGGGTGGCTGAAGCCACAGGCCTTTGAAGAGGAAATGCCATCCAAGGGACAGGCAGCCAGCCCAGTCCTGAAAGCAACAGGACGGGAAGGGGAGGGGGGCATGGTTAGGAAGTGGAATGTGGAAGGGGCAAGACAGACAAACCAGAGTCTTCCCATCTAGGGTCCTCACCCCATGACCAAAGGACCGGGTAACTCACGGTGCCCCTGAGACCTAGCTGGGGCCTGGCAAATCCTCGGTGGCGGGCACAGCCCAGTGACTAAGGCTTCCGAGGAGGGGTGTCCGACCTTGCTGAGGGGTGGAGAGGGGTGGTGGTGTCTGGCCTGAGTGATGCCTTTGCTTTGAAAACTTTGGAGGAAATTAACTTTACAAGGTGCCTCCCTGTCTCCCAGAGTTATTAAAAGAAAGGAGGGAACAGAGAAATGGAAAACTGGTAATACTTCAGGAAGGGCTCTGTGATCTGAGTGAGGAAGTGGGAGGCAGATGAAATGACGAATGGGGACAGACAGACAGACAATCTTTTGATTATCCAGTGATGAATGGCTAGCCAAAAATCCCTCAAGTGAATAAACCGTCAGCACCCCGCTCTCAATGGGGCAGCACTGATGCTGAAAGAAGCAGAGAGTGGGAGGACCATGCCAACCATGGGGTCACCAGAAGGTTTACCCAGCAGTCATCTCTATGGTCTGAGCTACCGTGAATATCTAGGTACTGACTGCTCTGCCACTGATGGGGAAAAAAGTGATAGACCTCAAAAATCTTAAGAACAAAGCAACTATGGGATTGTTAATAGAAGCTATTTTACAGGGTGGGAAGCTTGTTTTGTTGCTTTTAATTGGATTTAAATTTTTAAAGCCCTCTTGCCTAATAATAATCCTTGGATTGGGTGGGACCATACCCAGGACTGGCAAGCCCAGTCTGTTTGGAAGCACAAAGGGGAGATTTAAGCCTACCCAGGCACGTGCAGCCAACAACTTCATGTTAAAAAAAAGCATCCTGGGTGTATGGGGCAGTGATGGGGATATAATGTGAATTTATAATAATAATAATAATAATAATAATAATAAACAATAATAATAATAATAAATAAAGCATCCTGTTGGGATGGCAAGTCAGTGGTCAGAAAGAGTACACTGGAAAAGTTCTTTTCCCACTTCCTGTCTGAACAGTCTCTTCCTTCCTGTCCAGAAGTTCTGCAGAATGACGTGTGGGGGGTAAGCCGCATGCTGCTTCCTTCCTAGGTTTCAGTGAAGAGTGTGGCCTTTTAATAAAGAGGCATCTGTGTGCGTTCCGGATTGCTGTTCAGTTATAGTGGTGAAAGAGCAGTCTTCAGCTGGTTTCCACTCCCTCCTCCATTACTGTTATCCTCAGACCCTCACACAGCCCCGGTCCGTTATCCTGGGAAGCCCTAGGATTGTGGGATTTCATCAAAGCATGCTTGGTTAAGAGCTTCAGGGTAGCAACTGCCCAAACCCAAATACACAAAGTTCGGATAGACAGGTCTACTCCATGTGGGCTAATTTTATTTCCAGTTTTATAATTACTATGTATTAATAGACTGTGGGCCACAGCCCGTGCTATGTTAAGTGTTGATGTGCTGAAATCTTTATTATGCAGAACTCGTGGAAGCTTTTGAGGGACTATCACCTAGTGATTTTAATGCTTAATCTTGAATTCAGTCCCATTTACCTTCCAAATCAGTTCCTTTAGGACAGAGACAGCTGGCCTTTGCAGCAGTGGGAGGCTGATAAGAATTTCAGGTTGAGTGGGACAGGTGTGCATTCCTTTGCACTCACCACTAGGGGTATTGGCTGGGCAAAGTTAGGTCAATGAATTCTTCATGCTGAATTCTTTATACTTTCAGTCTATATCAATCTCTTGGATACGTACTAGATTCCAGGTTTTTAATGTCCTTCATTCATTCATTATACTTGAATAAAACCTATTTTTATTAAGTTTCTAGAGACACTCCCAAGGTCTATCTATGGGTTCAATGAATTGGCTGATAGAATCAGGATGAATAAATTGGGAATTATAAACAGAAAGTTCAATTGCCCAGTCACTTGACTATGGAATACAACTATGGTATGGTATGTTGACTATGGTACAGGCAACAAACAACAGAAAACAGGACTAATGTTGTAACCTACTCAGTGGCAGGGAGCTTGCCTAGCTCCTAAGAGACACACAGTTTGATCTCCAGCCCTGGCACAGGGAACAGGGAGGGAGGGTTGCAGAGTAAAATGATTAATGCTCAACCATGGGGTATATGATGAGTTGAGGCTGCCTTCACAGAAACCTAAGGTTCAGGACGAAAGCTGGAATAGTTCTGGTTTATTCTGTACTGCAGGTATATTAAGCGTTATTCTAGACTCAAAGCAAATGTAGAGACAATTGAGTATTGAAGCAAAAGAAAGACCAAAAGCCATCAGCTGTGATAAAATTAGGAGTGTGTTGGGAGGTGCAAAGCTATGACTTTGACACACTGAAGGTGCCTTTACTGGGCAGAAGCAGAGTTAAATGGATTTGAAATGTAAATAAAAAATATATTGAATAAAAAATAAATAAATTAATTAAAAAAAAAAAAGGAAAGATATTTCAAAGGGGTGCTGATTCTGGCTCAGCAAGAAAGGCCTTGCTATTAGAATTGCCAAATGGTATGTGTGCCTCAAGTGGTGGTAAGCATAGTCAGGCAGAGGCAAGATGGCCACCACCTATGAGGCACACTCTGGGGAAGAGTTCTGATGCTGAAGACTTTGATGAAGGCAGGAGCCAAGAGCAGGATATCCAGGGTCCCTCACAGTTTTTATTTCACATTTAATATCTCTCAACCTTCATTTGCAACTGAGCAATTCCTTAAAAAAGTGAGAATTGTTTTTCTAACCTTTATTTTCTCTTCCAATGAAAGCATTGCACCAAAACCCATAAAATTGTAAGTCTGATGAAAAAAGTCCTATTTTTCTGGCAATCATTATGATGATCTTTACTAAATGTCCATGAAGCATCTAAAAATCACCTTGGCCACCCTGAGGCACGTGGGAAGTCTAGCTGATCTCAACAACCTTTCTGGTTCTAAGATTTGGTCATCCGAGGTGCAGATCGTGTATCTTGGGGGGAGCACTGTGGAAACGATGGCCCTCAATAGGGAGCTGTTTGCTTCTCCCCACACTTCTGTATTACTCAGAAAACGTCACTGCTGCTGCTGGAAATGAAGGCCGCACATCCCAGAATGGCAAGGGTGAAAGCAAAATGCCACTGAGTTAACCGCAGTTCTCTCTGTGGTACCACAAATGGTTATAAGGTCTCTAACGCATACATCCTCACAGAAATAAGCCCACCAGGGAAGAGGCAGTTAAACTGTAACAGTCCATCTTACCTTAGTAGGCATTATATGCCCATTCCTAAACCAGTTACTTCAGTCTGGATAGAGATGTCAATCTTGACCAAATGGTGAGAATGAGGGGAAATTACTTTCAAATCAAAATAGAGAGTATAAATTTAGGTAGAATAAGCATTGACGTATGCATCAACTCACTGGCTAATCTGATCCTGCAATGTCCAAAATACAACACTGACACGGTATCTCTAAAGGGTAGTAACAGCTGTTGTGCTACCAGAGCTGTACCAACTGACTTTTGGTTCAGTGATTTGTGGGTAAACAAATGTAGTTTACATATTACAGGGAAGGAAAATAGAATCATAATAAAAAAATTCTAATTCCAATAACTCTATGAGACAACTCATAGTCATTGTTCCTTCATACACATCACAATCTTTAAAAACAAAAGACAGAGATTTGCTATTTTGGAGTGAAGTTTGGGGTTATTTCGGTTTCATTTCCCCAAAGGGAATCGTCCTTGATAATTTCCATAACTCTTCAGAGGACCGTACAGTCATTAGCTGCCCATTGCTTGTTGGTGGTAATGGGTCAATGAATGTTGTGGCCGAGTATGAGAGATTCTTTCCTAAGACTTTTGACTGAGACATCGGTTTTGATGACTCTAGCTTGCTGACAAACCTGTAAAGTCTTGGGACTTGTCACATTCCACATCTGTAAGTCACTCCAATACACGAACCTCTTCTTCTCCATTCATATGCTTACTAATTCTGTTTTCCAGTTTCATGGGCTCATAGTAGAAGTGAAGTGATGAGTTGACTCTTGGTTTTGTATTTAGAATCCAGGTTTAGGGGGCAGTAGAAGACTGGCTTCTGCTTTCGTGCTGGTCTCCGTTGAAGCAATGCAAAAGCAGTGATCTTGTCAGGGGAGGGAGGGTCTATCCATTTGCAGGACACTCACACATGGGCTGCATCTTTCCAAGGAGCATGGTAGCCCTGCCAGACTAGAAAGTGAAGACTGTGGAATGGAATCTTAAGGCTCCACAAGACTTCCCTGAGCTTCCTTTTTCTCTACTTTCCAGCTGACTCAGTCTTAGGAAGGAATCTGCCTTCACAGGGATGCAGCTGACTGGGACTGACTGGAGGTCACAGGCGGTATTCTTGTATTACAACTATTTCCTTCCTCTCTTCCCCTGAGAAAGGCATTAGTTTCAATGTAAACTGGTCCATGATTTACAATCACCTTCAAATTGTCAGCAATGATATACAACCTGAACTTAATTTTTTTAACTTTGTGAACATCATATATGTATGATCACATACATTCCTATTTCCTCTTCCAACAGGATGTTTTCCCATCATGCCCTTCTCCCATTTTCATGTTTGTTTCTTTGGATAAACCACTAAGTCTAGTTACTGTTGTCTGCAAAGAATGATTCTCCCTCAGCAACTATCATCTCCCAGTAGCTCCTCAGTATGGGGTTAATCTGAAGATCATCTATGTCATTTATATTTGTTTTTGTCGAAGTCTTGACTCCTTTTAAAAGACTTACTTGTACGTATGAGAGTTTTGTCTACATTTATGTATGTGCACACACGTCTGATGTCTACAGAGCTCAAAAGAGAACATTCGACATCCTGGAACTGGAGTTATAGAAAGGCGCTGAGGACAGAACTTGGGTCTTCAGCAAGAGCAACAAGTACTCTTAACTACTGAGCAAGCGATCTACTTCCTGTCCAACTCTCTCAATGCCACAGCTTAAGGAGGCGTATGGAGCAAGGGTCTCAACTTACATTAGGAATACAATAGCCAACTATTTTACTGTATTACAAAGTGTGATTTGCCAGTGAGCAAATGTGGTAAAGACTGTTACTCATGTCTCATCTCAATACCTTATTGATCCCCTTAGTAAAACTATTCATAATTTTCAGTAAAAATCAAGAAAACCCTGCTGGTCAATAGTATGCACCTTTAGTCCCAGTATTCTGAAGGCAGGGGCAGGTCGAGCTCTTCAGTTTGAGGCAAGCCTTGTCTACAGAGTGAGTCCTAGGACAGGCAGGACTACACAGAGAAACTGCCCCCAAACCCCACCCAAAAATCAAGCTAGCCTTCCTTTTATTTTTGCCTGGCAAACACTGGCAGGTGAGATATAAGTAGCAATGTTTTAACACCTGGAAACTGTGTTTACAGTGATAGTTATGTTTCTTCTGTAGGTCAATCTAATCCTTCCTAATGTTGTAGTCCTGAATATCGAGGTTCTTCTATTTTATTTAGCAAATCCTGTGGTCCAATGGCCATCATTTACTACACTTCATTTCCTGGTTATTAAATTCTAGCAGAGTATAACAAGAGGAAGAACAAAGCAGTATTTTGGCTAACATTACTGAGCCCTTCAGGGATGTGCGGCATGGCTTATCACAGATACAACTGGCTTCTTCCTAGTCATCAGCAAGTTTGGCTTCTCTCAGGATAGTAAAACAGGGATCGATCTCTGGCTTTCTGGCGGAGCAGACTCTACCTGTCCAAGCTCACCGCCCTTTCCCAGTTCCCTAGGTCACATCTGCATGGTTTCGACCTAAGCAGAGGAATAGGAGGCTTAACAGCTTAGAGCAGAGAATCCCATCAGGAGATGGGTCATGGACGTTTAAACTCAGTGGCTATGAGCAGAGAAGCCAGTCACTCTCAGAGGAGAGAGCGGGAAGCACACTGAGTGGCAAACAGCAGATTTTACCAGGACTACTAATGTATCTGGGAAGTTCAAGGTGCTCAGATGTACTACTGCCCTTTGGAGAAGTAGTAAAGGCAATGTAGGAGATTATAGAATAGTATAAAGTGTTTTTTGTCTAAGTTATTGAAATTTAAAAAAAGTTTTAAAAAAAGATTTATTTCATATATGTGAGGACACTTGTCATTGTCTTTAGACACAGCAGAAGAGGGCATTGGATCCCATAGCAGATGGTTGTGAGCCACCATGTGGTTGCTGGGAGTTGAACTCAGGACCTCTGGAAGAGCAGTCAGTGCTCTTAACTGCTGAGCCATCTCCCCAGGGCCCAAAACACTTTTTGACAGGACAAAAGACTTGGTATCTAACTTGCTTCCCCTCTCACTGCTAAGAGCACACAAGCTGGTCAGGGGAAAAAGAATCAACTCACAGGTCACAACTGCCCTCCTTGCCACCTAGGAAAGCAATAAAGGCACACCTGGGTCATTCCTTCCCTCTGACTGTCCACATGGGTCAAGTCACACAGTAGCTTCCTTATGGAATCTATTACCTGGAAAACTGCATCCCTGCTTTCTTGGCTTTCTCAACACCTCCACTTTTCCGTTTCAGTGCTTAGCAGTTCTGTTTGTGAGGGTCCAAATATGGTGAAAACTATTACAGGCTTCTTTCTAATCTGCAACAGCTTTCAGCTGCAGAGGCCAAGGTCGTTGGCTGAACAACTGACCAAGCTTTCCAGGCAGAGGTCTGAAGCGGAGAACTTGAAAAACACCTCCCAATCTGTCAGGGACATGGAAAGATCACTGTCTCTCACAGTGTGAAAGTTCTAAAAGCAGAGAACCCCAGTGCCTGTTAGCCACCCCTCCCCACACTTCAAAACACAGAAACTGGATTCTTTTATTTTTCTTTAGGAACACAGAGTACCAGTCAAAAGGAGGACCATGGGGCTCTAGGAAAATAAAGTTACTGGGCCTTAGGGACTGCCTCTGCACCACAGATTTACACCATATGGACTTAAACCAGAACCAATGTTCAAGGAGCCAAAAGAATTAAGATACCACGAGGTGGATTGTGACAGTTTCTTCTAACAGCAAAAATAACTAGAGTGCTAAACAGAAACCCAAGAGAAACGTGAGTTTTCTGAAATAAAAATGTGAAACCACTGTGTAAAAGTCTCTGTATCTCCTCAGGGAGATAAAACCTTCCTGAGTTGGTTTTCTTCTTGGGTGCATATGTCAGAGTGCGGACATGTGTCTCTAGTCTATGAAATGAACACTCATATGGTCGCCAAAACCTTCCTTTTGTCGTCTGTCCTGTTATCTTCATGGATTTCCTTCAATTATTTGATTTCGGCTTCTGAAGCCTTTTCCAAGAATTCCAAAAGGCCCTGTCTCCCATAGCTGCAATAGCTCCTACCCAACTCTACCCCTCAAGGCTGTCCTGTCTAAGGGCATGGCCCAATAGTTACGGCTGGATTCACCAGTAGGCCAAGCACGATTCTTCTGATGTTTAACATGCCAACACAGCAGTGGTCCAGCCCAGTTTTTTTTGCATGTTTGTGTCCTTTCCATGTGGGGCCCCTGACCAGGCAGGCTGGGACAGCTATGCTTCCTCAAGCCTGCTGCAATAGCTCTGCAGTACCTGGTTCAGCTGTGGATAAGTCACAGGAGACAATGAAAAAGGCCAGATGCCAGCGTTTCAGAGTCCATCAAGGAAATTGGTATTAACATTAGCAGGCAACTGAAGTCACTGAAGTTTTTAGGTCCAAACTAGCAAAGACTTGGAGTAGGGCAAACGAAAGGCACAAGAAAGTGCTAAACACATTGGGAGAAATGGGGAAGAGCGGTCTAACAAGTTATGAACAACCTTTAAAAAAGAAAAAAGGTGGTTGGTTGGGTGTGGTAACATATCTACCACCCTAGAACTAGGGAGACGGAGGCAGAAGGACAAGGTGGGTGCTCAAGGCCATTCTTGGCTACATGTAAATTCGAAGCTAGCCCAGAATACAGGAGATCTTGTCTTTAAAAAGAAAAAACAAAACAAACAAATAACCCAACAAGTTTATTTATGAGAGCAGCTCTCAGACCTCATTAGGGAAGTTTCTTTGTACAGTGAAAGGTGGTAAACCCAGAAACTCATGACTGGTCACAAGTATGAAGAACAAAATGTCTGTGGCAAGTTTCTGCACAGTAACTTCAAGCAGCAGGAATCCCAGAGTCTGTGATACAGAGCCTACCTGAGACTGTAGCCCAACCGGTAAGGATGTAACCTAAGCAGCTCAGCGTCTTGGCTTGAATGCTGGCCCACTCAATCCAAGTGGTCTGGAGCACAATCTTTAATCTGGCTGGACCTCAGTCTCCTCCATATGATGATGCTATACTTAAATGACTTAGAGATCCTAAGTAAAATATCACAGCAAGGAATGGAAAGAAAATGGGGCTCTGGAGCCTTGAATTATTCACCAAGAACATGAAAGGTGAAAGAGTAGGGCTCATACAGCTGGCTGGTCAAGGACGCAGCGAGTATGTGTGCAGCCAGGGGATAACGTTGTGTGCTGCAGGTGCGGGACCACCTTGACTTTGAGATGTTTCTCACTGACCTTTAAGTCACAGAGTAAGCCAGACTAGGCTGGCTGGCCAGGCAACTCCACGAGTCTGTCAGTATCTGTCACTGGTATTACATGCCTGACAGCTGTTGCTTCTTCTGTAAATGTGGGTTCTGAGGTTCAAATTTAGGATATTGGACTTGTAAATTTTATATGTTGTGATCTATATTAATCCTATGTGATAATTAACAATTATGAAAAGATATATTTTGTCTTTGAAATCATTGTTTAAAAATAAGAGGTCAGGTGCAGCTTCTCCCCTCTCACATGGTAATCCACGGACAGACCACAGAATGACAAACTTGTCGTTGTCTCAGTCTGTGTACTCCAGAATTTGTCAGAATCTAAGTGTGAGCTTTAATACTATTACCTTCTTGGGCTCTCAGCAAACCATTCTGACCTCACCCCCTTTAAGTATAACATGATTTTTCATTATGACACCTGTGATGGTTTGTGTATGCTCAGTTCAGGGTGTGGGCTTTAAGACCCTCATCCTTGCTGGCCAGAAACTAGTATTCTGCTAGTAGCCTTCAGATGAAGATGTAGAACTCTCAGCTTCTCCTGCATCATGCCTGCCTGGACACTTCCATGACCCTGCCTTCATGATAACTGACTGAACCTCTGCTCCATAAGCCAGTCCCAATTAAACGTTCTTTTTAAGAGTCGCATTGGTCATGGTGTCTGTTCACAGCATAAAGCCCTAACTAAGACAACACATGTTCATTATATATTGCTTGGGAATAAATATGCATGTCAGCCAAGTGAGCTGCAGCTGTATTTAGGTGAACTCTGCCCCCCTCCCCTCCTGAGAAGCAGAGGAAAGCACAGAATAAATTTTTTCTTTGATGTTCAGTTTTATAAAGCTCACCGCTTTTCTTCAACTTAAGAGGAAAGCACTAGATTTCACTGAGGAGAGTCCTCTCCCCAACACTCAGATCATATATTCTTTCTATATCCCTCTTCCCCACAACTGCAGACAATTCAGTTCAATTCTTCCACCTGTCCTTCCTGCCTGCTTCAGCGATACAAACTTCACTTTTGGATCAAACTGAATCCTGGGAAATAGAGCTTCACCATCTTTCCAGTGGTCCTGGCAACAACACGGTTGGTTCCCTATGAACCCTTCCTCTATCACATAAACCCAAACAGGAGGACAGCCAACTTCTCGAGAGCTGCTTCTTTCTCCCTGGCTAGATGCTTTGCTGTGAGATTCTCTTCAGAAAGCTGAGACCATAGAGAATGCCAGCTTTGTGGTTGACACTGGTGATCCTTGGGTTTGGTCTTGTGACAACCTAACAAATAAAACAAGTTTTCAGCTTATAGAAAGAAGCAAGCTAAATGTCTAGTGAGGACTACACTAGTCAGGTGCACAAGGAGCCCATGCTGTGGAAGAAAAGCTTTTATAAATCACTTAATTCAAAAGGCAATAAAATGCACTTTCTCCCCCTGAAAAACTATGCTGTTTAATTACTTTTTAGACAAACAAACTCCACCCATTGACAGATGCAGTCACCCAGCAGTCCAGAAACTCAATCTTCTCAGCCCTCGGGGACTTCCACCTTCTTCCACAGTGCTTAATTTCCACTGCCAAGCTTCTGGGCAGATTCACTTTTCACTGGAAAAAACATGTAAACATAGTCAGATGTTTATACTGCTCAGCCTGGTTTGTTGTCTCTTCCTCTTGCCTCCCTTCTGATGCATAGCAACAGCGCTACTGCGCACAGGGACAGACAGACAGACCATGCCATGTCCCCAGCAGCCAGGATCCACAGTTATGGACATAGGAAACAGAGAACTGATGGGTCAAAGTGGCAATTATACTCTGTGAGGTTACAACCTTCCTGACTGTGGAAGACTCGGGAACCGACCTCACAGTTCAGCTATGATCACACACTGATGACACCAAATAGACCACCATTATTACGTGGCCTGCCTACATGTGGTTGGAACCATTTTTTACATATGTGTATATTTTAAACTTAAAATTAATGGCCAGTATATGTGAATGAATGTCAGCTGACAGAAGACTGAGCACAAATGGAGCACCTTTGAAGCATTTGTGGCCAGGGTGAGCGACACCCAGCCGGGCATTGAAGCTGGTCCTTGATGACAAAACCCAACCCAACCAATCCTCCCTGGACCTGTCTCATAATGAACTGAACCCTGTAATTGTAAGTTACATTGTCCTTATAGATAATGAAGTTAAAAGGACGTAACATATTTAAAGCACTTTTAAAATTGTTAACATTAAACTATGATTAGGGTCTGGAGCAATGGCTCATTGCTCTTTCACAGAACCAAAGCCTGGATCCCAATACTCGATAGCACACAGGGCTCATGCAGAGAAACTCGCAACTGCCTGTAACTTCAGCCCTAGGAGATCCAACATCCTCTTTTGGCCTTTGAGAGTACTGTATATAAGTGTGAGTGCACGCACACACACATGTACACATTTAAATAAAGCTAAATCTTTAAGGAATTATAGAGTATTTTGCTCAGAGTTACTACCGTTCATCTCCAGCAGCAGGGCGCGGATGGAGGATAGACACAGGTAGAAAGACAGGCTTGGCCCTCTGTCTCATTCCAGCTGACCGTGTCCCTGCCTGGATTTCATTTAGATCTACAGCTGTACTGGCAACCAAAAACCATTTGGTGAGTCTTCCCTATGTGTAAGGCACCAAAATACTGCCACCTCAGGAATAGGCAGCTTGGGAGTTTTATAAACTCCAGAACCTTTCCAATTCCTCCCATCTCCTGTGAGTGAGTTTTGCCCTCTAGCTTTCTCTGAGGGGTTTATGAGGGCACCCACTGAGCACACAGCTTCGTTGTACTTGCACGTGCCTGAGCCTCGCCATCACCTACACAATAAACGGTAAAGAAGGCAAAGAGGGCTGAGGAGGGATGGGGAGGGGGTCAACGGAAGGATCTAGTTCCCTAGGTAGAGACTGGTGTATGAACGTGACTGGTGCATACTGGTGTATGCAGTAATGTCGCCCATCAATCCACGAAGCTCCACACAGGACGCACACCTGCCCTTTCCTTTGCCTGCTGAAGCTGTTGGCTGCCTTCGCACAGGGCTCTCTCCTTTTCCTTAGGAGACAGCACAGGCTGCTTTCTCAAGTCTCTCCCATCTGCTACTGGAATGCCAGCAAGGAGGTCCTGTGTGGGCTCTTCTACTACTCTCAGTGCTCTCCACAGGATCCAAAGGTGTGTGTGTGCGCGTGTGTGCATGTGCGGACCCCCATCCTCACACCAGTTAACTAGCACTTTCCTCTCCTGCCTAGCCCTTAAGTGGTACAGCTAACCCTTTTCATTCCTTAAAAAGAGAAGGACAAACAAGCAAATCCCAACACCCCTTGCCTATGAATATAGGCAGACCTAACATATGGCAATCTCCCACCAAACACTAATGACATCAACTGTAGACTATATTTTCCTGGAACATCTTCCCCCAAAAGAGAACTCTATTCTCAGGATAAAAAATTCAATTGGGAGAGAACAAAATTTTCAATGCTTTTCCAAGAAAATGTTCAGTTCTTACAGAACCTCCTGCATTGTGAGCTGTGTTTCAGAAGATCAATGCTAGAGGACTGCACAGGGAAACACGCAGCTTGACATGCTACGGAAAACAAATGCATGTCCACAGGCCGCCCTCACTGCTATGGGAGTGTACTTAGGACTTGACGGCCATGGCAGGACCCTTCGACTCTGTCAGATTCTCTTTGCAGCTGCGACCCTAGACGGCCCTTTACACAGAAAGAAGAGTCACCTGCGTGTGCCTGTAAATAAGTCCAAAATAAAGTAGCACATTCTGCTTGAGGTTCCAGTACAGGATGAATTACCCTTTCTTACTGCTTCATCCCCAGAAGCCTTGCTTGAATGTGTTATTCCTAAACAAGGTGAAAGAGAGGCTGTGTGTGCTTTGTTTACACAGGCCATGTTTGCCCTGGCTAGGAACTCACCCTACAATCTTCTCTGAAACCAGCATTTAGAAGACTCAACGCTATGTTAATCATGTTGAAGAAAAAGGTTTTTACAAAGTTTAAAAAAGTTAAAATGATTACTTAAAACTGAAATTTCTAATGTGAAAAAAGTGGGCTATTCTCAAATGGTAAAAAAAAAGAGACAAGAATAAATATAAGGCTTAGAGACTCTTAATTTATTTCTTAAAAAACTCCACACATTTGTTAATCAGAATCTAGTTTAAAGATGTAGCACTGAAAGAATCTTAAAATTTTTTTAATTGATTTTATCCAAGTAAGAAAAAAAATGACATACACGCATGTAGAGACCCCTTATAAACCCCTTATAAACAGGCCGCATTTTGTTATATAAGAAAACACAAACCACACTTGCTGAATAAAACTATTTCAATGTACAGATTCACAGTCTGTTGCAATGTTGCCTGGCCTGTACCCATGACTTCTCAGCTGAGATGTTATCTCAGCGTTCTGAGTAATCTCCTCCTAGAAATAACTGCTGAGCTGTAACCCAGCAGCACTAGACTCCTGTATTGTGTAGCACAACTAGGTAACTTTGAACAATGGCTGGAACGCAGGTAAGCGATTTTTATACACCAAACATTCACACAACACTCCCAGTTTTAGCAATTTTAATATCCTCTCACATGGACAAAGAATCAGAAGAGGCAGGAAATAAACCCATGAGTTTAAAAAGGTAAACAGAGGCATGGCCACAGCGGCTGAACTACACACACTCGGATTTTAAACACAATGCTCCCTACAGCAGCACCCTTTCCTAGAGGGGAGGATATGAAATAGTCATTGCTCATTTCGTGAACCCCTTGAGTTTTCAGTAGACAGTAAACTATATCTTGATAATTCACATAGGCCAAAACATTCTTTTTAGCAAGATCCTCTGATTCGCCATTGCAATCAGCATCCTGAGAGGCACTTTCTAGCAGGGCAGAAATGGCACTTGCTTATTTGGTACTTCATAGTATCAGCTGCTGTACACAGTAAATTCTTTTACATCTATAAACTCACTGGGGAAGCACAGATAAAATGCAGAAGAGTCATGCTATTGCCTGTCCCTTTAAGAGGGACAAACGGGCCGCTCACCTTGGTGCAGAAGCTGCATGCCATCCCCAGAGCCTCTCAACACCACGTGCAAGGTCGGGTATTCAATGATTACTTTGTTCCTCAGGTTGTCTAAAAGACTTTTGTAAGGATCAAGCTCATAATACCTTAAGAGAGGAAAAAAAAAAAACAAACAAACCATATTTATTTCTAAGAATCTAGACAAAAAGACCAATACTAAAACAAATTGACAAGTGTCCCAGTGTCTATAACCAAACACATGAGCAGCTGGGGCGGGAGGCTCAAGACAGAGGGCAGCTGAGGCTACACACAGTTCCAGGCCAATCTGGGACCCTGCGTCAAGGGACCGAAATAACAGCAATCAGAACGTACAGCAAGCAGGGCCTGGTGGCACATGTACCCATGTCACTTACTTGGAAGGCTGAAACAGGAAGTTTGAGGCTACTCTAGGAAATGACTGCAAGACACCATATTTAGCAAAAAGATCGACCAGATGTTGGCACTTGAAAACACCAAGTTTTCATATAGACTTACAAATGAACAGTTTTGTTTGTTTGTTTTTATTTTTTTTGGATTTGTTTTTGTTGAGACAGGGTTTCTCTGTGTAGTTCTCCTGGCTGTCCTGGAACTCACTCTGTAGACCAGGCTGGCCTTGAACTCAGAAATCCACCTGCCTCTACCTCCCAGAGTACTGGGATTACAGGCGTGCGCCACCACCGCCCGAATACAAATGAACAGTTTTATATAAAACCAATGTTCAATGCATCATGAACTTTTCTTTGACAGGTGAAATTCAAGTTCCTCAAAGCTATTTATTTTGAACTTTAAAAGAATAACTGGCTACAAAATACTTTTATAGAAAATCAATTCTACTTATAATGGGTTTCTAGAAGTTTGTATTGCCATGCAATTAAATTTGATTTGTCTTCATCTTGATACTTTAATACTTTTGGTTTGTGAATGTGATAAAAGTGAGAAATCTAAAAATTACAGTCTATTGGTTATGGGATCAGACAGAGTTGATAATACAAAAGTTACTTAGCAACATGCACTAAGGAATAAGACTGCCTAAGTTCCTAAAAGACAGAGTGGGCTGAAGGTGTGTCCTCCTGACGGCTCCTTTGCTCCTAGACGTGCTCTCTGGGGTGGCACATCAGCCATGTAATAATATGTAATAATATGTGCAGGACTGTGCTGGCATCTGAATGTCGTTTCAGGTCAATAAGGAAATGCCGAGAAGAGGCTCACCAACTTCATTCTTCCCTACCAATGGCATATGACACTCACAGGCGAACCCACAGCTCTTCCAAGTATTTGCTGTCCTTGCAGAGGACCTGGGTCTGGCTCCCAGCACCCTCATGGTGGCTCTCAACCACCTGACTCCAGCCCCAGCAGGTTCCAAGCCTCTGGCCTCCACACGCACCTGCACCCACATGCACACGCTTAAACAACACACATGATGAAAATAATAATAAAAATCCATCTTTAAAAAAGAAAGCATCCTGGAGTGTGAGGGCTCAAGGGCAAAGACGCCCCTGGAAGACTACAGCCTGCTGGACTCAGTAAAGCAATGGCGAGTTCTGGCATCTCTTAATTAACATCAAGTTATTTATATATGGAGTTATGAACTCTGACAACAGCGATTTCTCTGTTCTAAGGTTGTCCTGTGCAACAGGGGAAACAGAAGTGCTTTAAAAATGCAAAGCCACGCCTACCATGGTGATAGACTTCCTCAGAGGAAAACACCGAGAGACTGAGTGTGAAGGAACCTGTGTGCCAGCTTCTCTGACGATCGCTCTACCAAGAACTAGAGTGTTTATTTCAGAATCACAGAGCATTAAAAAGAAGCATGAAATGCAAAGTAACTGCATTTTCTGAACCAGCATCTGTGTTCACACACCATTCTCTCCCTGAGTAACAGAAGACAGATGTGCAGAAAATATTTTACAAGTGGGTCCAGGATTTAAGGATCAAATGCTTCACATCTTTCAAACATTATTCCCTTAAAAATAAACAATGTGGGGCTGGAGGATGGCTCAGCAGTTGTACTCAGCGTGCTTGCAGGGGACCTGGGCTCCATTCTTGGAGCCCACGGGACACCTCACAACTGCTTGTTACTGCCCTTCCGGGAGATCTGATGCCCTCTGCTGACTTCCACTGGTTCTACATATATGTGGTGCACTACATGCATGCAGGCAAAGCACTCATTCATATGCATAAAATTAAGAATAAATTAAAAAGCATCAATTAAAATAATCCCCCCCCCCCCCGTTGTAGTTACACTAAGAAAAACAGGAGATTACATTAGATAACCGAGCATAAAATTGATGTATATTATACACTGACACATCTGACCTTTTCCTAGGGGAAAACACAACCAGGGCTCTCAGTCAGAGGGCTCTCAGGCTGCAGGGGGCACACGTGAAACAGCCTCCCTTCAACACATTTAATCCCATCCACAAGGCTTCCCATAAGGGACTTCACATAGAAAGGGATGTTTCTATTGATTTCAGCTTTTTTTTTTGGTAAATAATTTTCTGTGTATAGCTAATACTTTTAGTATTTTATCTCACTTTGTAGCATTCACTCTGCACTTGGTTGCTTTAGATTGCCAAAAGCCACATGTACTCAAACTCCAATATTACTGTTGATAAAAAAAAATTAACATGCTCCCAGAAAAGGAATGTCCATAGATAACATAAAACTGACAAGCACGTTCCACATCTGATGCCTGAAACTGTTAGGGCTGCACTTGGTGCCGTGAGAAAGCAGTCTTACTGTGCAAACCAAGCAGGTAGAATACAAAGCACTTACTACACAAATGTCTACAGAGTTGTTAATAGTTGTTTTTTAAAACTTTTTTGTTCAAATATGACAGGAAGCTGGGTTTGCTGTCTTTAATTTATGTATGTGGCCTGTGTGTGTGAGAGTGAATGCATGTCCTATGCAGGAGGCACCCTCAGAGGCCAGAGGCAGCACATGGCCCTGGAGCTGGACTTAGAGGTGGCTGGGCCTCCAGCATGGGTACTGAGAACAAAGTCTGGTCCTCTGTAAGAGCAGCAAGCTCTCCTCACTGCTGGGCCCCCTCTTTAGCCCGTTCCAGGGTTTCAGTCAGTGTTTGCCCTGCACAGTTACCAGCCTCTACCAGAGGAACACCGCTCTTGAGGACCAGTAAGCATCCAGACCAGTGCTTGTTGACCGTGAAGTTCATATTTCAATGCAGACTCTCTTAGCTCAAAGTCTGAATTCTTCGGATTCTAGGACATCAGTATGCACTGGTGACTACAAGTGCACCATGGAAGTCATTCACAAAGAAAGCCTGTCAAATACATACGGGGCTAACATTTTATGGACTCGGAATTTAGCTAAATGAAGCAGTAAGCCCAAGAGGAGCTAAAGTCCTACTCTACTTATTGGTCTATGATTCTGGATACATCACTTCTACATTTTTAATTATTTTTATATGTATTTATTTAGCATGTGTGTAGTATGTGCATGTATGTGTGTGTACACAGCCTTGGGGGGGAGGGTCCAGTCCTTACCTTCCACCTTGAGATAGGGTCTCTTTGTTGTTTGCTGCTGCACATAACATACTTGCTGGCTCTAGGGCATCTAGGGAGCCCAAACACGAGCTCCTGTGCCTGGCTTTTCCAGGTGCCAGGATTCCAACTCAGATCTTCATACTTGTGAGGAGCTTCCTAGTTCATTTCATTCCTTTACTCCTGTTTGCTACTTGAAAATGGGGATGTCTGTGCGTCTTCAGAGCTGTGAGCACTCAGACTAAACAGACTACTAGCTCACATACTCAAGGCTCGGACACAGCTTTCCCTTTATTATAACTACAGGACAAAGTCCCTGGATTTCCTTAGTTAAAAAGAACGGCATTCATGCCAGCATTAGGTACTTCTTACCTTTGTGCACACTTTGCCTAAGAATAAGAATGAGACCTTTAGTACAACCCCAAACCTCTGTTGTATTGTCATGTTTATTTTCAAGGGTCTAAAAGTACTTAAAATGCTTCTATTTCCAATATCCTGAGGCAAGTTTTAAACTCAACTTTGACCCTCTTACAACACTCAGGCTCAGATCCTTTGGATCACCAAGTCCCAAAGGACACCTTGATCTTTCTGAAATGTCTGCAACTCTGTTAATACCATCAGCACGACTCAGCTGTCCGAGGATAACTACTTAGGTACAATCCCATCCTGCATTTACTTTCTTCTCAGCCTCAGACAGTGCAGACATTTCTTCTTTTACTTGTTCAATCTCCTCTAGACCAGCTGACCTGCTCCCCGCAGCCACAGAGACACCAGCAGACACCAGCAGGGCGGCAGGCTCAAAAGGTGTCTCAGAGGTCGACGGTAAATAACAAAAATCCTGATCCTCAAGTGTAACCTTGGCCCTGTTTCAATATTTCAAAGAAATTGGTCATTTTCTTCGCCTTCTCTGTCCCAGCAAACTAGGGCAGCAGTTCTTCACATTCAAGAGACTTAAAAAGGAGAACCACAAATGATCCAGGCGGACACTCTGAATGCCTACCTTTCCACTATCTAAAATATAAAATAGCAAAGCTCAACTTTCCCCGAGATGTAACAATTTTATAGTTGTCTCTAGCACACAGTATTTCCCACTATAAATAAGGTGGCCGACCGAGGCGCGATCGCAGCTGTACAACTGCAGGTTCCGACACACATCTGCCATGGGCTAACCTATGTTTTATAGAGTGCTATATATGTCTCTTCCTGAGTTTCTGGGTTAAAATGAAAACAATTGATCCTAAAAGTACAAAACTGAACCTCTGACTCTCTGGAGTGTGTGGGGAGCCCAAGACTTACTACAGTGTAAGTCAGCTCACTGCTATCTGGGAGATTCATTGTTTTTTTTTTTTTTTTTAATTGTGACTCACTTTAGATAATGGAACTCAGTAAGATCCTGGAGTAGATTTTTAGTTTGCATATTTTAAAAATTTATTGTTTTAAGGTTTCTGTTTTTAATAAGTTTCCCCTTTTATTAGTTATTAAGAATTATATACAATGCATTTTGATCATATTCATTCCTCCCGGTATCTCATCCAGATCACCCTCCTTCTCTTTCTTAAAAAACCATAAAGTCCCAAATACTTTTGGATGTGTGGCCACTAACTGGAGTGTGAGCTACCTAGCAGGGGTCACACCCTTACAGACTAACTCTCTCTAAGCTCCTCAGTTAGTGGTAGGACTTAGAGTCTGCTTCCTCTCCCTATGCTGGGATTCTGTTTGGCTTGGGTTTGCAGAGGCGTTGTGTACACCGTCACAACTGCTGTGAGTTCCTGTGTACAAGGGAAGGAGTTCACTTATAATGGGAATGACGATGCCCCTACCATAGGCTAACAGATGGGCTGCCTCTTTTAGAGCTGTTGACCAGTGAAGTTCTATATGCCCCAACATTAAGAGATACTGCCAATGCTCTTGGTTATCCCCCAGAACTTGACAGTAACACTCTACTGCTGGGGCTGGAGAGATGGCTCAGCAGTTAAGAGCACTGACTGCTCTGTCAGAAGTCCTGTGTTCGAATCCCAGCAACCAAATAGTGGCTCACAACCATCTGTAATGAGATCTGATGCCCTTTTCTGGTGTGTCTGAAGACAGCTACAGTGTACTTTATAATAATAAATAAATCTTAAAAAAAAAAAAAAAGACTCTACTGCTAAGCACAGCACATACGTAAGCCAAAGACCATGGAGAAATGAAGCTGGCTAGCTTTCATAGTCTTAGAAGGAAGGTACTGTGCATCCTACTGGACCAGGAAAGTAAGCATTAGCCTTACACAGCTGTGCACCCCTTGAAGGCGACAGTAACAATGGGCCTGGCAAGACACACCCATTTGTACAACCATGGTAGAAATGCCATGGGAGTAACTATGGTTGGATTTAAGACCTGTTCTACAAGGTAAAACACTTGTCTGGCACCATTACCAGGGTCAAGAACCTGTGGTATACAGTCCATCCGCCCTAAGGGAGAACCTACTCTTGCTATTCTGCTAAGCTGATTCTTAGAGACTTAGTGTTATACTCAGAGCCTAGTGCATCTCTCAACCCTCACCAGAAAAGCTGCTTTTGCAATAGATAATGATTTCCATAGAGACCCATAAACAGTCAAGGTGCAGAGCATGAGCGACTCTGAGTGCTCTGCCCATAAAAGATGTCTATATTATTTCTCTTTCTCCCAAGGCTCAAGGATCATTGAGATTGAGGGGTCTGGAACAATTTAAGAACCAGAGGCTGTAGCTGACTAGGAGAACCATGTTCTCCAGCCACAAGTTAGAGTGAATTTTTAATGACTTGTGTTAGAGCCACACTTAACCATAAGTCCCAGCTACGTAGATGGCTGACCCAGGAGCAGCTTCAGTTCAAAGCCAGCCCTGAGTTAGAATGAGCAAAGGGCAGTTTGCTCTGTGGGATGCGCAGTGGATGCACGCTGACTGTGCAAGCACAGGCTTGAGTTCAGAACCCTAACCCATGTAAATGCAGGCACCAGTGACCCCAGCTCTGGGGAGGCAGGACGACCCGGCAGGCTAAGACTAGCCAGACTGCTGAGCTCCTGGTTTGGAGAGACCCTACCTTGTACAAGAGGAGTGTGAATGAAAGCAGCATCAGCTAGTCTTTCAAGCGCACATGCACACACACACACACACACACACACACACACAGACACACAGACACACACAGACACACACACAATACATGTGCAATAAAAACAGGGAAGGAGGAAAAAGGCAAAGAAGGGCTGGGACTACAGGTTAGTGACAGATTTATTTTCACAGCTATTAATTTTCATTTTAAGACATTAAGTGTTAATTTTTTTCTGAACTAAAAAAATTTGAGGTACTATTATATTACCAATAGTTAACTTTATTGGAAATGAATATCAATACAATGTATAAGCAGCTTTCACTAGTGCCAAAGCTGCTGATTTTTGTTATTATTGGTTATTAGGCTAGGTGATGTCCCCCAATTACCAACTAATTAGCAGAATCAAATAAAAAAAACAAACAAAAAGAGAAAATTTAGCCTACCTATTCAAATACCAAATCCAGTCCTTCATTAAGCCTCCCCTTGCCAAATAATTCTAAAGAATCTCCGAAGTCTAACAGGCATTTTACATACACACACACACACACACACACACACACACACACACACACACACACACTTTTCTTTTCAAATATCTGCAAAGTACAGTTTTCAATTTCTTTGTTAAGTCTAACAAGATCATTTAATTTTCCATTTCTAGTTCAAATAGTGTAAAGACTAGTTTATACACACACCACACACACATATATGCACCATACACTAGATCACACATACATACCCCCAAATGCAGACACACAGAGAAGAAATAAATGTGCTGTGCTGATCTGCAGACACACTGAACTTCAGATTTAATGGAAATATGTAAGCAAAGAGACCTGGAGAGCAGGCCTGGGGATTGGGGAGAAGGAATGCCAATACATGTAGATACGGAAGGCATTTGTACAGACATAATAACTACTGCCATCTTAAACGAGCTTCTGAAAAATTTTCATTGTTCCAAGACCCAATTTATTTGAAAAGAAATGTAAACCAACATGAGTATCTGCACCCTGTGGTGAGCAGCCTGTGAGAATAGCTAACACTGACCTCAGGATACTCCCTAGAAGGAATTATTGGTTAAAAGAAGCTGTTACTTAAGACCATGATGCCGACTCAGGCCAGTGTCAGTCACATGGAACTCATAAGAACACATTTCCTCCCTTTTATCAAGAAAACCGTCTCCAGAATGCTAAAAGCTAAAGAAAGCAAACTGAAATGACAATCTTTTATATGCACACCATTTTGCACTAAGCTGGATGAATTTTTTTTGCAAGTAAAAATAATGAAATATGCATTTACTGAGAATAATATAAGCAAGAAATGCAGCCTGTAAGATGTAATATGGAATGTTTTCATGTGAAACAGACAGGGCTTTCAGTTCTCTGTGAATTATGTACTCTGGAAGGACACTGTTAGTATCTCTTACTGGAACAACATTTCACTGATAAGGGATCTTAGTCATGTAACTAATAGAGGTCGTTCTCGTTGGAAACCCAGTTGTAGCAAATGTGGTGTATGTGCAGGCCCACCTGCTAGGACTGCCTAAGTCTTCCGGATCTGACTGGTTTCCAGGACTGACTAGTCTCTGACCCTCTCCCTGGCTCATGTCCTCCGACAGGTACTTCTGCTGCTTTTCCATCCTCTACACTATGTCTTTGTTAATTCAAACTTTTAATGTTAAAAATATTTGCCATCAGCCCAGCAACTGTCCTGTAGTTTAAGTAAGCATCCTACAATTATCTTTTTATCAAAAATACTTTGATGTCCTTGAGTTTTAGAAGTGAGCATTGTGTCAAACAGTCAAATCTGACTAGTTTAAGGGTACTTACTGCCTTCGTTTACTGTGCACAGCCCAATATACACTGACTCAAATCCAAGCAGAATAAACCTCACCTTACAGTTAATGAAGGAAAATGGGAACAATATACCAACCTACACAAATCAAATAACCAATAAACAAACAAGCCCAGAACATACATCATTTCCTTTTGTTTTCTGACTGTATAAAAGTGATAGAGGCTGCCTCCCCCATGTGGTAAAGTGAATTACCAGGCTACCTGACAGGTGGGACAAGGCAACCATGCCAGCGCCACTAACTGAAGTGAGTATTATTTCATTTTGCTAAAGTAATCTGGAGTCAGACTTATGGACTGATGCAGACAACATCTGTACAGTCCCTCAACAGTGACTAATATCTGCTATTTGAAGTTATCTCAGATAACACATTTTGCCCCTGTATTTTCTTTTCTTTCTGTGCAGGAGAGATTAAAGCCAGAGATTTGGGGAACCAAGATGGCCAGCACTCTAACGGTCTCCCTCATCCCTGTGGTCTCAGATGCATGCCACCCCTCCGTAGCAGCCTAGTGCATGGAGTTGTGGGAGCTGGGTGGTGGAGACACAGCTCCACAGGTGAGCTAGTCATTGATGAACAAAGCCTGGTACTTTCTCGGCTCAGGGTTTGCCAGAATCCCTCTCTCTGCCTTTCTTTGCGGTGCTTTGTTCTAAGACAGTTTATGCAGCAGCCACCTGACTATGTAAGCTTTTGAGCTCCCAAAATTATAAACATTGGAACTCATGCATTCTTGAGATATGTGCAACTTTTTGGTTGCATCTGAGAATACTTTAAAGTACTTGAGCCAAGTGGATCTCTATGAGTTTGAGGCCAGTCTGGTCCAAGCTCCAAGATAGCCAGGGCTACCCAGAGAAATCCTGCCTTGAAAAGCCAAAAAACCCAGATAGGTGATTGCTATAAAACTTGTAAGTGTGTGATTATTTTAGTATTTTAACTCGAAGGTGATAAGTTTAGATTTCTAGATTTTTGTTGAAAGTAAAACAATGGTTACCTACTTCACCTAATCAAGCTAGTTAATTATACAGAGAAAATGAGAGAAGCAATTTTACCTTATCATATTTTGCTGCATATTTTCAACCCGCATTAAAATTTGGACTCCAGTCTGTGACTGTGTGTAGGCTTTCAATCTGAAAGAAAGTATTGCAGTAGAGGAAGCAAAATTAATTTTTAATCTATTTTAAAATAGTCTTTATAGAAACTAGGCATTTATGAGTAACTAATGTTTTCAATTCGGCTATCAAAGAATAGAGAGAGAAAAAAGATGTTTTCAAAGCAAGATGAGAAAGCACTACCTGCCCACAGGTAGTTACACATCTGAAATTCAAGTCTTGTTTTGCCAGCACATGTGCTAAACAATGTACTTGTATCAGCAAGCAGTCAGCACTTCCTCTGCACTGCCTTCCATAGGTGACCAATGCTGTTCACCAATGCCAACTCTCCGAGCCATGAGAATAACTAGATTATCAACTAATCAAGCTTTAACTGTCAGAGTTGTCTCGGCAAAGACAAGGCCTAGTCCCTGCGTGGCTTGCAGGAGTCTGCCTGGCGCTGTCTTCTTCAATAGTGAGAGACAACAGGATCAGATCAGACACTTAAGATCCACAGGTGTAAACCTCAACCCTCTAGGAATCGGACCAGCACTCCCACGTCAAGAAGAGCACCCACTCGGTTCCTGTGCGGGAGCACTGACTGGAAACTAAGTCACCCCAAGCTTCCTGTCAGCATGGCCCTGTGTACACCAGGCCCTGAGGCCTCTATACTTCTCTCTTTCATGCTTCCTGATTGCTTATCTAGTATTATTCTAATTCTACTCATGGGAAATAAAAGCATGGTGATGAAGAAGTTGCTCTATCACAAGGTTCCTAAGAGGCAGACAGAGGTAAGTACTTAATTCACACATCCAGGAGAAACTTTCCACTAAGCTGTGCTAGCCACTTTTGACCATGTTGTATTTCTGGAGGCAAAGTGTAACCTTATTTAGTTATTTGAGGACTTGGCTGAGAAATAATTTCCTGTCTTTTATAGTTACTAGAAAAGCTTTAAGTTTTAGAATTTTGGGTTCAACGTGAAAGACAGTCTGGTCTAAGGCTGAGACTGCAGTCCCATAAGGGTCTGAATCTCAGCTTCCTTGCTTACTGGTCACAGGTTATTTAACCTACTTAAGGCTCAGTTTCTCCATATGTAAAATGGGTATGAGCTGCTGCAACAGTTAAGTGGACTGACACCATTAATGCCTACTTGAGGAGTGTCTATGGTACAGTAAATGACACAGTTTTATAATGACTGAACCTCAGCAAATTCCAACAACATATTTAAATACAGCCACAACTTCCTATGATAAATACACACTTAAAAAACACTTTAACACTTGCATCCAGAAGGATGACCCAGAAAGCACAGACACTGTGGTCAAGCCTGGGGGTCTAAGTTCTAATGTGGAGAGGCACATGGAAGGAGAGCACCCATTCTCCAAAGCTTTCTGTACGCTGTGTTTTGCAGCATGTGTATGCAAACAAGTGCATAATCAGACCACATTTAAGTCAACAGTTTCAATCTTGCAGGAAAGCTACAAGATTTTTGAAACATACCTCTGACGAATCACAGGATCAGACTTTTCAGGATCAATGTAAGGTTTTAGAATTTCATTAATGGTTTTATCATCTGGTACTCTTTCCAAAAGAAAAGAAAAATAGCTACATTATTACTTATAATTGCTACTAAGTGTTAACTTAAAACTACTAAATTTGGTGCAAAAACTAGCAAGGACCCTTTATTTTACTCTTGGCAAAATATAGCATAAAACATTCTTTCATGATAAGTTTTTGCAGAAGAAAAAGGAAGACTTTCTAGGAATACATGATAAAGTCTTTAAAAATTTAGAATATCTCCTTATTCTAAATCACTTAATCACTCCAATCACTTACAAAATAAGAAGCTGCTTTTACTGTACACCTATGTTCAAACTTTAAAAAAATTAAAACTGAGACATGTATGCAGCTCAAAGAAGTACATCTGCAGGCTGCTAAGGAGGCTGCGGTTCAACCAGTGTTCTGTTCATTCAGCCAGAGCCACAAATTAGGCTTTAAAGCTGATACCAGTTTCCCTGGAATGAAGCATTTTAGGTTTTCAAACCTTCCTGCATATGCACACAGCTTTACATTTCTATAAAAGCTGAACTACAAAATCAAGACTCCTCTGAACAGTAATGTATCCTAGCAATTCCCCCTGCATCATTGCCGTCACACCCCTTTATATTAAGCAAGACCAGTCCTGCCTTCTGCGTGGTAACAAAATTCTTTGCTAACTTCCCGTGAGGATTCCAAAGACAGACTGCACAGTGGGGACAGATGCTGAGGACACTACCTAACATCCACTTAGAACCACATAGCACATGGTTAGTAAAATCTGGGTGATACCTGGATATATTCTTAGTTAAAAAACCTTAATAAGCCTTAATAATATTAAGTTATGATATACTTAATGCATGGATCTGTAGATATGATGCATACACATAGATTTCATACATATAACTATATTTTCTGTGGATTCTATCACTACAGAGGCAACTATAGTAGAATTCTTGGTTATCTTGGTTATCTTTCATGTCCTCCTGATTTGGATCACATCCCTCTCCTAAATCATGCTCCCTGCTCAAATAATTACTGCCACAATCTATGTTAACTGTTCCCCGCCCCCCCCCCCCCCCCCTTCAAGTCTGACCCACTTTGTAGACATTCCTGAAATGGTTAAGATTTCTGGAGTTTTCCACACTCTGAGACAGAACCCTGTCAGCATCGTAGCTGATTTGATCTGCATGCTGTGGGCTCAGCTGCAGGTCTGTAACCACTGCCAATGAGTTCTACACTGTGTGACACCCACAGCTTAAGTTATTCATTCAGCCACTCGCTTGTGTAATTGCAGGTCCTTAAAGCATGTGTAAGGACAGTGGTAGAACTGTACCTTCTTTCTGTATACTCTGCTTGACTCTGAGGAAACTGGAGCTGTACATGCCAACAAAACTGCTGTTTCCTGGAAGAGAACAATCATGAGTGGATTAAGGTAGAAAGGAATCACAGCCCACAGATCAGATCAGGGTTTCCACAGGATTTTCTACAGTGGGTCTCAAAACTTAAACTATGGCTTTTATTCAGTGCCGCTTGCCATTTTCTAAAGCCTTGGGAACTGTGTTCCTGGAGTAATGGACTTGTAAGGTTGATAAGAGGAAAGAACAGAAGTGAGACAGTTCTGAACTTGAGAGATGTTTGTCTGCCTAAATCAGAAGGTGGTTTCTCAGACTGGGGCTTCTGAGACTGGGGAGCTTACACTCGGAGTTTACATGCACATTTCCTCATGATGAAGCACAGTGAGTTGGTGTCCACCAGACTAATCTAGAAAGCAGGTGAAGGAAGTCCTGTCCAGTTGAATCCAGCTGGTTGTCTACACACTTGTGAGGATGACTGTGTGCATTCAGTAGCAAAACACGACACAACAGACTGGTTGCTAAGCAAACTGCAAGGAGTGCCTCTGCTTTTCATCTAGACTTTGGTCTACATGGGACCTAAACCATAAGTCACTAAATGTTTGCTTTTTGAAAAACGACCGTCTTTTTGAATCTATAAATGCAATATTCACTCATGTTTGTATATAAAGACCATTATTTAGTCATTTATTAAGACTCTGAAAAGTATATAAGATATAGTGCAGACCCCGAACACGACTCTAAGTGGCTGACACTTTGGAGGAACGGCATGCACCTCTCACTGACACCAGGAAGCACTTTCCTCATGACTGACTGTCACATGTAGGTAAGCAGAGGTTAATGTAATTTTAGAGGAAGCACATGCTATATGCGAATACTTAAGTCTTATATTCAAAAGGTCTATATTATAACATATACATAATTGTTAGAAATTGCAAATGTTAATAAAATCAAAATATATGTGCTTAAAATTAAAAAAAAAGAAAAATGACCACATACCCTCAGACCCAAATCAGACAAAATAAAAATTTTTAAACTTAAAAAACCCAACTACTGTTTGAAGTACCATGACAGAAATTTCAATCTCTTCATTTAAGTGATGGCTTTATATAGATCTCCTGTTTGTTTTTGTTTTTTGTTTCTGTTTTGAAACAGGGCTTCAGGGTCTGACAATGCAGCCCTGGCTAGCCTACAACATTTGCTGTACAGTCAGTTTATCCTTGAAGTTCGAGGTCAGCCTGCCTCCCAACAGCCTGCCTGTTGTTGTTGAGTTGTTGACCCCACTTGCTATAGCTCTTTTAGGCAATAAACAATAGTAATCTTTTTGAAATTTACCCTGTAATAAATAGAACCCCAAATGTAAAACATTTTTTAAAAAACACAACTTTAGCAGTATATCTTCCACCAAGCATTTATAAAATTTAGTGAGGATTTTTTTTTTCTTTTTTAATTTTCTGAAGGCAATTTTCCTATATGCCAAGGAAAATCCTGTCTGTTAGAGTAAGTTACCACACATTTGAATATGGCAGGTTTTGAAAAAGCTGAAAAAAAAAGTGTGGCGATTATGTTTGTGTTTACGATGCCATTATTATACAAGAAACAACTGAGTTAAGTTTAGTTTGTTTGTTTTCTTTTTGATAGAAGAGCAAAGAGCACACATTACTAGAAGCCTGATGTCTAGCATCTCAAGAGACAGAACTTTTACAAAGATCCGAATTCAGATGCAGCAGTTACTAGTTTCAAGCAATCAATTACGGGGATACATGCAGTTGTACCTGCTGAGATGTCTCACTAGCTCTTCCCTGAAGACTTGTGTAACTGAAATTCATGTAGGCACAACTATTAAGTAATAACTGACAAGAAACAGATACACACGAACAATCAAATCCACTCTGGAGACTCAGAATTGTTTTCAATTTTCATAATTATATATGGTGATACACAAATGGCTTAAAATATGAACATATCCTAAAGCTGGAATGCTACCTGGCATCTCCTGAAGACACAGTCCATGAAATAACGCACATCATGAGGCTAGTTCAGTGCTTCTCAGCGGTGGCAGGTCACTGTTTTAGACCAGCTCCTCCTTGGGCCATAAACCCACTGGAGGACAGTTAAGAGTCCCTGCCTGACCCACTACATGTTTTAAGAATTCAGGCTTCCAGTTCTGACAACTAACTGAAAAATGCTTCCAGCATCCCCAGGAGGAAAAATCGCCATAATAGAGTACTGGGACAGATGTTTTGCACTTACTATCAGTCTCTTCAAGTTGGGCTACTGTTCCCCAGATTCAGTCAGACGCATTCAACAACAATATAACCACTGCACCCTTGGCAAATGCACTTTCTCAAGAATGAAAATACCACCTAGAGCATTCTATATAACTTAAAGAACCCAAGACAGTTGTCTACAGCTGCCCTGATCAGTGATGCAGTACAATTACTAACAGGATTATCCCTTTCTGAACAACTCACTCATAATCAGCTCTTAGAGTCCCATGAAAGCCAAGGTATCAGAGTTAGCCCGGGTGTGGTGACATTTTCTTATCTTTTCCCCAGATATTGACATGAAAAAACACACACACACACACACACACACACACACACACACACACACAGACACACACACACATGCATGCAAGAGAGCCAGTATTGTCCCGATTTTTTTTTTTGGTCAAAAAAAAAATCTTAATGCATGAGCCTCCACAGGAACGATGCGTACCCAGACTGCCACTGTGAGGTCAAGCATCACAGGATGCAGTTAGGAGGAGGGCGTCTGAAAGGCTCCCAGGGGAGAGGGAGGATAATAGAAAACAATGGAAAACTGATGACACACGTATGAAATAGGGAATATAAATATTATGCAATATTTATATCCTAGAGTTATACATATTTCTCAATGCTCACTTACTTGGAACTTTGAAGGATCATCCTTTCCAAGTTTCAATAAAATAATATGTAGATGAAGATACTGGCAGGGGCTTTATGATCATATACTCAATTATTCTTGACTTTATTTTTTAAAAACTGCCATTTTAATCTGAAGCTCTATCAGAATCCTAAGGAATATACAAATCCAAAGTCATCAGTTCCTGATAAATGGTACTACTGCTCACACTATAGGGTTGTTCAAATGCAATGAAAAAAATGCACACAGAAAAGAAATGTGGTGGTTACCAGACTTACAGATATACTCTGAAAATTAGTAGCACCAGGAATATGAAGAAAAATACGCTGTCCATTGCTGGTCAAAATACACAAAGATAAAAGCCTCTGGCAGTGCAATTTTATAAAAAGCTATAAATACGAATTTATCATTTAAAAAACTGTATAGACCCATCAGTTTCATTCCTAGGAATTTATACTGAGGAAAGGACTGGGCAAGTAATAAGATATGCATAAGTGTCCACTGCACCACTGCTACAGTAGTGCTAAGGAAACAGCCTCCGTCCTAAGGAAACTGATTAACATAGTGTTAACTAGCCCTAGGGCCAGGCAGAGCTATGCAGTGAGGTAGGGAAGCAAGCACGCTGACTGTCGTATCCCAAGTCTGAGAGTATGACATGAAATGCCTTAATTCTTATTTAAGAATAGGTCTGCATTAAACAAAATTTTCACATATGATTTGTTATCTTCCACTACTACTAAACCAAAGATACTTTTAATGAGAAGAACCAGATAACAGTGAGACAAACCCTGGAAGTTATCCTTACGTTTTTTTAAAAACCAAAATACTTCCTTATTAGAAATTTGCCTGAACATGTCTCCTTACAAATTATTACTTGGGGGATGCTAGAGGAGACGGTTCAGTTGGCAAATGATGTGCTTGCTGGATGACCTGGGTTCAGACCCCAGGGCTCACTGGCTGGCCAGCCTAGCCCAGTCAGTGAGCGGCACATAAGTGAGAGATACTGTCTCAAAAACCAAACCAACCAAACAAAACCCCCAAACCCCCAAAAATGAACGTGGTACGAACGTGGTAAGTGACCGAGGAACACTGACTGACCCCTAGCCTATACACTGAGACACACAGGCCCAATGAGGACGGGATTATGTATGTAATTATTTTGATAGCTTCAAATGTATTTTGCTGAGAAATATGTTATAAGGAGCCAGGCACATGCTTATAATCCCTGAAATATGAGAGGCAACAGAGACTTAAGTGTCGTTTTCTTTGGTTATGTTTACTTATCTATCTTTTGAGTATAGTAGTATTGTCTCCGGCACGCAGCTGGAGGTCAGAGGACAACTTAGGAGTTGGTTCCTCTTCCTCCCATGTTGGCTCTGGGGATCAGACTAGACCAGAAGACTTGGCAGCAGGCACCATTCCTAACTGCCACTCACTGGCCCTTGTCTGATCTTTTTTTTTTTTTTTTCCTATTTTTTTTCCTATTTTTGGGTGATTTTTGAGACAGGGTTTCACTGTATAGTTCTGGCTGTCCAGGAAATCAATTTGTAGATAGATCAGGTTGGCCTCAAACGCAGAGATCAGCCTGGCTCTTCCTCCTGAATGCTGGGATTAAAGCTTGTACCACCATGTCTAGCTTTGTGCTTTTAAGTATTTCTAACTATTTTTGAGAACCACACTGTCATGATGTCAGACTGAACCTTAACCTGAGAGTGTTAGATACATGTCTCCTAGGATAGTTTGGAGATGCCTCCGCAAAGCTCCTGTGCTGGAAACGTGCTTCCTCTCGTGTCCATGCTAAGGCGGGCTTCTGAGACACGCCTGAGCATTGAGGGCCCTGCCTGTATGGATGGATCAGTCCACGCACGTGGTAATGGGTTAATGTGGAACTGTTCCTTTGCCAACCCATGCTCCTCTCTGGCTGGATAGCCAGCGAAGCCTTCTGGCTTCTCTTATGACTTCTCAGTCTCTGGGCCTGGAAAGAAGGTTCAGTGGTACTAGCTGCTCTTCCAGAGGACCCAGCCTCAGTTCCCAGCACCCACAGCAGACAGCTCACAAACACCTAAAACTCCAGATAAGGGACTAAAGTTTCCTCTTCTCAGATGTTCTCGATTGCTTTCTTTTGCTGGGATAAACAGCAGGACTACAAACAAGAGAGAACATTTCTTTCTTTGTCTTACAGGCCATAGTCTCATGAAGGGAAGCCGGCACAGAGAAAACACTAGGCATGGAAACTGAAGCACAGACAGAGCATGGCTGAACGCTGCCTACTGGCTGGCCCAGCCCCTCTTCTTACAGAGCTCCTGCCAGCAGCCCAGGGAGGCATACCCCACAGCAAGCTGAGCCTCTTACAGAATTAACAATCAGAAAACATGGCAAACAAGCCCACAAGCTAGTCTGAGGGAGGCAATTAAGCCCTCACTTGAGGCTTTCTTCCCAGGTATATCTAAGTTTGTGTCAAACTGACAAAGCCCAAGACACTACCCTTCACCTTTCATTCATAAGCAACAGACAGGAAGACAGACGTAAACTGCCAGCGGCTAGGACATTTAGAGACATCAAGTAATACCTGATGGAATTTTAGGAACATAAGCATTTTGTTCCACTTGCGACCATAAAATCGTATTTTAATTGAAAACTGAAAGAAAATCTACCAAATTTGGAAGCCATTGAAGGGCAAATGCATGAAACAGCTACATAATCCTTCACTCACAGCCTCCTGACCTTTAAAGTATTTTTCATGATGAAAACTTAAAGTTTCTCAAAAATAAATGCAACACTTCCTCATAAAAATAATTTATTAGGATTAGTTCCATGATTAAGTACTTCTGGAAGCATAAATACAAAGGATCTGCTCAGTTACTTAGTCTGTATTAAAGTAACTAAGTTTGAGAATGAAAACCACAATTTTATGTCCCACATCGTTATGAAGACACTTTCAAAAGGACCAGTTATATTTTGCCCATGAAGTACTGCACTACGTGGTAACAGGAAACAGGTCAGCTAGGTGGTGCTGGATTGAGATGACATACATACTAAGAAAATGCATGCAGCCGACAAAAGCTGAGACGAAAGGGACATTTAAGCACTATGGCAGTTCTTAATTGGCTGTGAAGAAGGAAGTGGCATTTGGGAACAGCTGGCTCGGTCTAAGACTGGGGAGCACAGGGCCATTTACTAGGGAAGGCTCAGAAATACAAAGGGTTCCACACACACAAAATGTACCTTTTAAAATACTCCAAAGCCCCCATGGGGGACCCTATGACGGAGAATGAAGAGCAGATATATGCATACCAAAGCGTGGTATTAAATGCTGTCATCTGTTTCATGTTAACTGTGGAGGAAATAAGTACTACAGGAACTCAGGCAGAGGAGACACGATGGAGAGATGAGCTGTGCACACTTGCACAATGTGAGGAAATACAGGAGGAGGCTGCGTCCTAGGAGTCAGCGATCAACACCCTGGGTTACCTCAGTAACTCCTTGTCATAACAGGGCGGGCTTGCCGCTGCCCCTATGACCCCACTCCTCTAAGCCCTAGACACAGAACCCCCTCCACTGTCTTGCACTCCCCGGGCCTTGAGTTGCTGTCATACCTGCAGAGCACAAAACTGTTTTCCTTCCTTTTAAATGTGTCCCGAACCTTGATGAGGTCTGGATATAAAACAAAATGCTCTCTGGTAGGTGGCACAGCCTGGGGAGGCTGTGGACTCTTAAGAGGTGGGGTACTTACTGCTGGAAGAATGGGTTGCTGGGGTGACAGGCCTTGACCATCAGTCCAGCCCCACTTCTAGGCCCTTCTTTCTGTATATGATCTACCTGGACGTGATGAACCCCACAGTGTACTCCTCTCCCTCACAACTCTACCCTCCTCTTAAACCATGATCATGGTAAGTCCTTCCCCCTTTCATTTGCCTGCAGCCTGTATGTAACCACTCCAATTAGTAGTACTCAAATGTGCAGAGTCTACCAAAAAGCTGGGCAGGTGCTAGTTGTTAGATAGGCCAGTAGATTTCAACCAGACACAGATTTCAAACGCATCTGGTGCTTTTTTAAAAATAAGGATCCCCTAAAGTGAATGAATTAACAGCTCTGTTCATCAAGCCTAATTCTGAGCTTCCACACTGGTCCACAGTTAGTTCTGAAAGGCACTCTGGACGGAATACCTTCAGCTATGGCAAGTTGTCCCATCACTGTGGATCCTGTTATACCCAAGGCAATAGGCACAGAGAAGTCACTTGCCAAGAAAACTCCCCTCCTGTAGCATCAGGCTTTTCCATGGTGATCACGAAACAAACCAAGTGTATGACGTATGTTGTAATCTTCTTTAACCAGCAAACACACAAAGTACCTTCCATTATTCACGAGAAATATCTGAAATAGTCTGCTCTGCTTAAAATGTACCAATTTAGGTTGCAGAGTGACTAAAAAGCAGATGTTAACTTCTGGCCATGGAAAGAACAAAATATTTCAGGTTTTCAGACAGGCTAGGTGATGAAATTACAGATTTAAACTACTGGCAATACTACCAACTGCCAATGGAGCCATCCGAGGCACTGACTACAGTGGGCAAGAAGCTATAATATTCTGAATAGATGGCTATCATGGTAAAAGCATGACTGAAGATGACAGAGAGACACTATGGGAAGGTAAGCCCTAGGAAGCAGTGTCACAGAGCCCCCTTGCATGGCCATAGTCAGGAGAGGCTGAACTGGGGAACAGTCAGGCTTCTACTTCTTCACAGTGCTTTTGGAAGACCCTGCAGTCACTGAAATTCCTCCGTAACATCTAAAAGACACATGGAAAAGGAATGGTGGCAGAATTGGACATTTCAGCGCAGCTGCCAGTCTGCCCCATGCACCTATTTCATTACCCTCTGAATTATCACTGTAAAGCCCACTTGTTCTCCACAACCTCAAGATTTAACATTTTACTTATCCTTGCTCCTTTCTAAAGCAAAGTTATAGGAACATACAAACCTATACTTATATGGATAGCATGTTAAAAGCAATCTGGTGTTGAAAGAAATGCACTGCTACAACTATTTAACGAAATGAATGCAATTATGTTAACAAGTAGATAGTCATGTGATATAATAAGAAAGCTGTAATTGTAGCTAAAGAATAAAATATTTTTAAATTTGTAAAATGTTGTCTTTACAAGAGGGACACCTAGTGGCTAACTTCTAAAACAGAACTCGAACACTTAGATACTAATTCACATTTTTAACAATGGGCATGGCTCTATGATCTTAATTCTATAAAGATGACATATACCTCTGTAGAAAGCAAAAAACCAAACCAAACCCTAAGTTCAAAGGATGGATTAAGAAGTTCAGGACTCACAGTTCCAAGCAGGAGGGAGAACAGTAGCAACCACAGGGCTCAGAGGCGGTCTAGAACTGGGTGGTCAGGAGGGCAAAGCCGGGCCCTCTGGGAGCAGCTCCTTGCCATACAGGAATACAGGTTGAGAGTAGAGCTAACCACACAGGCTGAGAATACTAAAGAATGACTGGGCCTTAATCAGCTACAGTCAGAGAGGTTTCTTTCTGTAGCAGATGGGTCAGATACAGAGATCCACAGCTAGATACTATGTAGAGAGAGGAGGGGAGCAGGGGAGAGAGAGAATGTCAGATACTATACAGAGACAGGGAGAGAGAGAGAGAGAGAGAGAGAGGAGAGAGAGGAGAGAATGTCAGATACTATACAGAGAGAGGGAGGGGAGAGAGAGAGAGAGAGAGAGAGAGAGAGAGAGAGAGAGAGAGAGAGAGAGAGAGAGAAAGCATGCTGAGCATGTGTGCTTGGAACACACAGCTCTCAACAAGATATCTGCATCCAATCCCTCTGCTCAGGGCTCGGAGAACCCTG
Organism: Apodemus sylvaticus; assembly: GCF_947179515.1. Classification (NCBI taxonomy): domain Eukaryota; kingdom Metazoa; phylum Chordata; class Mammalia; order Rodentia; family Muridae; genus Apodemus; species Apodemus sylvaticus. The sequence goes on from NC_067475.1 coordinate 15,225,713, forward strand.
CAGAAGAGGGGACAGGAGAAGGGGAAAAAGAAGAGAAGGGATGGAGACCATCACAAGAACAAAGTCCTCTAGAACAACTGACCGAAGGTCCTAAGAAGTCACAGATACTGCAATCAGAAGGCCTCTGGAGGTCTGAGGTGGAAGTGCTTGAGTCAGAACTCTGAGACCTGCCTATAAAACTAGAGGCAGTAAGTCCCTCAGGGTTCTAATCTTACATCAGGTACACAATGCTGAGTGAGGAGGAGCGACTTAATCAAAGGAACTTAGGCTTTACCACCCTTACAGATTAGAAGTTAAGCTCCCCAAATATTTCCATGATGTTCTAGGTCTCAGAGAAAACTTCCCAACACTATTCCTCAAAGAAGGATTCTCAGCCATGAACATTACTGGGAACCATTAGAAATGCACACTACCAACTTCAGCCCAGCCACAAATATTGTTCAGGCACTATCAGAAACACATGCTATCAAATTCCAACTTACTGAGATGAAATCACAAGGATATTTACTGGTTGGTTATGTACATTAACATTTGAGAAGCTTCTCCGAGGACAGCATACATGTCCTTGGACATACCCACCAGTCACAGGACATGCAATTATCAGTTCCTCTTGTCATCCAGGAATAGTTTATAGATCATATTTTTGTTTACAATGTTCTAAAGCAAACCAAACCTTATAGGTTATTCCTTATCTAATTATAACAGCTATATATACAGTAGAAGTGAGAAACCTACCTATGGTCAAACATTGTTGAATTCTCTTTCCTCTTGCTAAATCCATTGGGTAGAAGCCTCAAGTAAATACCTTGCTTTCGGGCACGATTCTTCATAAACAACAGCTAACAACAAAACCAAATAAAAGTTAATTTCAGGATGCCTTACAATTCATATTTAGATAATAGTATACAAAAAGGGTACAAAATGGGATATAAAGACCCCTGTTTCTAACATATGTTAAGTTCAAGGAGGTAATTAGACAATCTTGAAGTAACTCAACTAATGCTTCTATTGAGACACAATCGCCCAGAGGAAGGGGGTTAAAAAAAAAAAATCAAGTTTTCTGATTAAATGGATAGGAATCTAAGAGTCTTAATGCCAAGTTGGAGCAGAGTAGAGCAAAGATAAAAGTCATAAGTCCATGGAGAAGGGTTAGCAATCACCAGCTAAGTAAGAAAATTACAAAAGTAATGCTATGTAATTTTGTAAGTCATCAGACTTTGGTTTTAGTAATGGCAGTAGTTAAAAAGATGATTTTTTTTCCACAAAAACATAGCCAAGCAATGGGAGAAATACAGGTATAAAGATAAGAATATTTAAAAATTGCCTTAAAACAATTTATGAGCTGGCAAACCTCCTAAATTATCATACTTGCTCAAGAGACAACACAACTGTGACACAAAGGTTTTTCAAAACCTAAGGAGAAGTAGAAATAAAAACACCACACAAACACCAATAAAAGCACTGATGCCATTTAATTAATATTGGGCAAAGCAGACCAAAGCTTAGAAGTGGTCCTCAACCTTCCTAATCCTGTGATCCTTTAATAGAGTTTGTCATGTTAATGGTGATGCTCTACCATAAAATTATTTTTGTTGCTTCTTCATAACTGCAACTGTACTAGTGTTACAAATTGCAATGTAAATATCTGTTTTTTCCAATGGTTAAAGGGGTAGTGAGCCACAGGTCAAGAACCACTGGCTTAGAAGAAAAGGTAACCTCATAAAGTCAAAGAAGAACTAATTCCTGATGCATATAGTAATTTAGCCTTAAAGTAATGAAGCAAAATTTAGCTAAGCCACAGGGGTCAAAAAGTAATTGTGCTTTTTACTCACTAGGAATACTGCAAACAAGGAAAGCTAGAAATGATTTAAGTAACACATTCAACAACCCTGCCTTTAAGAAAGCCTACTCTTGTCCCTTAGAACTACTGTCTGACACCAGGCTTTGCAGATGCTCAGGTCCCTTGTAGAAATGGTGTAATGTTTGCATATGACATTCATACATTCTATCTATGTGAAATAATCTTTATGCCCAACAGTATGTAGACAGTAGTCAGGAGGTAATGCAGGGAATAATGGTAAGAAAAAGGCTGTGGCTCCTCAGGACTGAATTTTCACCAATACATCTGATCCATGGCTGGTTGAATATGTGACAAGGCCAAATGCCTACAGTGAGTCTGTTTCTTCCCAGTAAACAGGCCGACTAAATGAGAGCAGAGCAAAGATAAAAGGCTGATAAGTAGACTAATAAGATGGCGCAGACAGGCTACAAGCTGACCAAAGCGTTTGTTCTATGGCTGCCAGGCTTAAGATAAAGGTGACCTAGGGAGAAAGCAGCAAAAGGTGACCTTTCCAGGAACTGGTGCTGTGAAGAGGAACTATCTATGTGGAAAATTAAATGGCAGTTTCAGTTTCAATGATACTAAGAATTGCAGGAAAAGACAAAAATGTGAAATGTAATACTCTAAAGCTCCCAAAAACCAACTATCTCTAACTTTGAGCTAGAATGTTAGGTTCAAAGCGGGCCGGCCAAATGGCAGTGCTGCTGAGCAATCGCGGGACAGAACTTCCTTATAAACATGTTAACTATCAGCTAGAAAGGAAACAGCAAAGGAAAACTTACACTAAGATGGTTTGTTCACCAAAAGAATGAAAAGAAACACCATACAAAGTAGTCTTACAGCATTCTATCAAGTATTGACCAGTATCTAAAAAATACAAAGAATTCTTATAAACTATTAAAGACAAAGACAGCTCTCCAGGGCTGATGACACCTCGGCGGGTAAAAAGTATGATGCACAAGTATGAAGAACTGAGTCTGAACTCACAGAACACACAGAAGGCTTGGTGTGTTAGCAGCCTTCTCTCTCCTGGTCTCCTATGGTGGGATGGGAGCTGGAGACAGGAGAAGAGATCCTATCTCTAACAAGGCAAACCAGGGAAGGAAGAAGCACCAGAGGTTGTCCTCTGACCCCCACATACATGTGCCATGGCCTGTGCCTGCCCGCACAGTCAGAGATCTCAAAGATGACCAACAAAAAGAACAACATGCTCAAGCACACACTCACAAAGATGCTGTTACACATGCAGGAAGTTGCCAGGCAGCAGTTCTTACTACTGCTCAGGTTAAATTTAACATCACTAAATTCAATTATAGTGTAAACCTGCACTGGGCCTGGGAGGGGAGCACTCTGGCTTCCCTGGAGATCCTTGCTACCATCTGGTGTGCTGCAGTGACCTGGTTACCTTTCCAAAGAGTTGCCTCACAACCATACCTTTGCTCATCCTGATGGCATTGCTGCCATGATACCCGCCCCCCACCCCCAGTTCACCAGCATGGCTGCCATGACACCTGCCCCCAGTCCACCAGCATGGCTGCCATGACACCTGCCCCCAGTCCACCAGTATGGCTGCCATGACACCTGCCCCCAGTCCACCAGCATGGCTGCCATGACACCTGCCCCCAGTCCACCAGCATGGCTGCCATGACACCTGCCCCCAGTCCACCAGCATGACTGCCATGACACCTGCCCCCAGTCCACCAGCATGGCTGCCATGACACCTGCCCCCCGTCCACCAGCATGACTGCCATGACACCTGCCCCCAGTCCACCAGCATGACTGCCATGACACCTGCCCCCAGTCCACCAGCATGACTGCCATGACACCTGCCCCCAGTCCACCAGCATGGCTGCCATGACACCTGCCCCCAGTCCACCAGCATGACTGCCATGACACCTGCCCCCAGTCCACCAGCATGGCTGCCATGACACCTGCCCCCAGTCCACCAGCATGACTGCCATGACACCTGCCCCCAGTCCATCAGCATGGCTGCCATGACACCTGCCCCCAGTCCACCAGCATGGCTGCCATGACATATACCCCCGAAACTGTTCTTCATGTGTCTATCTTCTACTGTGGATCCCCTTGCATGCATACCTCCAGGTCTGTGGGCTTCTGCTTATGTTTCCACCCAGAGCTTCCCTCTAAATGTCTCCAATGTCCATTTTATACCATTAGGTCCACCACTTGTCTGTTCCGTCTCAGGAAAGCTCATCTCTACCACTGCCCCTCAAGCACCCTGCTCTATCTACTCTCTTGAACCATCTTAACTTCCCACATGCACTTAAATCTATAAGAAATCAGCTGCTGTTCTATACCCCCCAACTCCTCAACTACCTCCCCTCTACAGTGGAACCAAACACCTCAGGGTAAGAACTTGGATCCATCTCAATAACCAGAACAGCCCCCATGCTGCAGTGGTCACTTGATTCAGCTGAGAAATTAATAAACTGGGTGGAAGAGATTTGAACTTGAAAAGATTACAAGAAATACTTACATATTTTTTCCGCTTTGGTCTTTTCAAGAAAGTATCTCTTGAAACCTGGTCTGCTGTTCTTGCCACGTCTTCCAGAAATCGATAGTCTTTAATTTCAGAATGGAAAAGTTAACAAATGACCTGTGCCAGTGGCCAGAAAGTATTCCTGTGTTGTGCACAAAATGACTTACCACTCAGGAGATTCATCTCAGTAAACTGCTGCAGCGAAACATACGCAGTCTTATCCCGGACCCCATTACAGGTCAGCTCGGCCTTGTGTTTCTTCACACAGGGCAAACTGAAGAAACAAAGAGGAGGCAGGTCTGTATCCTAGATAAGAGTGCTCCTGGGAGGGGGGGAGGGGGGAGGAAGGGAGGAAGGGGGGAGGGAGGGAGCTAAGATCTACCTGCAGGAGTAGCGCATGCAGCGTGGACATCTGTACTTCGCTTCTTCTGTCCCACAAGTCTCACACCTGTAAAAGTGCACATGCAACTTAATGTTCAAAGTCAACTCTACTTATGTCCTTTAGTTCTTAGAATTTGGACTCAAGGGCATTTCACAGTTTATGGGTAGGTAGTCAAAGCAACTCTGATAAAGCATGTGATAGCTGTCATTGGAAATCATGAAAACGTGTGTGCCCCCCCCCCATGAAAATGTTTAAAAATGACATTTATGACATGCAATTCAAGAATATGAAAGAAATCATCAGCCCATTTTTTCCCTACCATACTTAGAGAATAATATGAATTGGTGACTTTTGAAACCGTAATTCATGGAGACTTTGGGTGTGTGCTGAAGCATAATACATTAACTACATTTGAATATTTTAAAAGCATATACACCAGAGGAACAAGGAAGGATGCGATCCAGCCCCACTTAAAGAGCAGCAGCCACGTGTGCTCTTCCCCAGTTCCACAGGGAATTTAGAATGGACACCCAAATAATGGTATGACTCATCTTTGGTCCTCCACCAGTCTCCTAGGGTCTGGTGATACTGAGAACCAAAGTATACCTCCTACAAGTCAGTTCTATCAGCTCAAGGTGTTTGAGAACTGAGTCTGATCACAATCTGAGCTTCTGTGCTGTCCCAAGAGCATATTAAGGAGACCACACCCAAGAAATCAACATTCATAGGAGCCAGGAATAAATTCAAAAGTAAGTAGAGGCCGGACAGTGGTGGCGCACGCCTTTAATCCCAGCACTTGGGAGGCAGAGGCAGGCGGATTTCTGAGTTCGAGGCCAGCCTGGTCTACAGAGTGAGTGAGTTCCAGGACAGCCAGGGCTACACAGAGAAACTCTCTTAAAAAAAAAAAAAGCAAACAAACAAACCAAAAACCAAGAGTAAGTTGCCGGTTGTCTATTAGTCTACCCACTTGCTAGTTTTTGGTTTATATTAGATGGCCCCTAATTCCTATTCGAAAAGGCAGACTGCGTAAGACCTTCTTATTTAACAAGGTCTGGTTCCACAAAGGACTTCTGATTCCCAGACTTTTCACTCCCTGACTTGGCCACATCCTTCTGGACACTGTCACTTTACACAGTGTTCTTGAAAGCGTACACAGTAAGCTTTGCAATCCTAACCCGAACATCGCCATTCAGACTGCAGGGACCCATCACGTCTGGTTTAACTCACCTCCCTCTCTGCTGCCCAGGGCTCGTCCACCCAGTATTCTATCTCCCATCCGGGGTTTCTCCCGGCCCTACCTTGACATCGCCAATTTCCTCTTGCAGCCCACTCGGGGGTTCATCTGAGGCTCTTCCTTCACCTCCGAGTCTTCCGTGGCTTCTCTCTTGAGGCAGTCCTCCTCCTTCACGGGCACGCCATCCATCCCCTGCTCCTCCTTTACGTTCTGGCCAACAAACAACTCCTGTTTTACGCCCAAGTCCTCCTCCTTCACCTCTTCCCAGTCCGTCACCTCCTCCTTCACCTTCACCTTCTCTTCCTTTACTTCTGGCTCCTCCATCTCCTCTTCTTTCACCACCTCCTGCTTCACCTCCAACGCGCCTTTCTCATCCTTCACCTCCGGCCCGCCCTCCGCCTCCTGCTTCACCCAGTGGCTGTCCGAAGCAGCACCGTCCAGATCCGACCAGTCCACTACCTCCTGCTTCACCACAACTAAGTCCATCGTTAGCGCCCCCGCTTCCTCTGTGGTCTTAATTCCCGTCCGTCCGTTCCTCTCCTGTCCATCGCCTGCTTCGGGGCTCCCAGCTAAGTCCCCGGCCCCGTCCCCACCGGCCGCCGCAGGCCTCGGCCGCGCCCCCGCAGCTACCCTCTGGGGATCTCCTCCCGGAGTCCCTTCCTTCTCGCCTGCGACTTCCATCAGCTCGCGAGCCGTGGCCGAAGCTGCCACGCCGGTCTTCACTGAGGCACGACCGCGCCAAGGAGAGAGATTACAGAACGAACCACAGACAGCGCCACACGTGCAGCGAACCAGAAGCCGAAAGCTCTGCACGCCCGCTTTACGGGTTAGCCGTAAAGCAGCTGTTCCACCCACGACTCTTCACGACCTAGAGCGTTCTTTACGACTCGAGGCTTTATGGCCCCACCCCTTAGAGCCAGGTGAGACCACGCCCACCAGGACTTCCACCCAGTGTGTGTGGGGGATTGCCATATCCTTTCTCAGGCTCTAAAACTGGTGTGCTGGGTACTGAAATTGTAGTCTCAAATAGTGACCCACTTTAATCAATATTAAGGATTAAATCTAATAATGTAGGACAATAGACACAGACTCCCATGTTCCTCCAGAGTTTAGACTGTCTAAAGCGGTGGTGAGTCTTAACCTTCCTAATGGTGGGGCTCTTTTTGTTCCTTACGACTTCCAACCACAAAATTATTTTTGTGTCTACTTCATAACTGTGCTTTTGCTACTGTTATGAATGGTAATGCAAGTGCTTCTGGGGGTGGAAGTTTATCAAAGAGGCCACAACACGCTAGGGACCAGGGTATTAGAAAGCGCCTTTAATCCTAGCATTTAGAAGCCAGAGGCAGGAGGATCTCTGTGACTTCAAGGCTAGCCTGATCTACATAGTAAGTTCCTGGGCCAGGACTACATAGCGAGACCCTGTTTCAAAAACAAAACAAATAGGAGAAGGAAAAAGAGGAAGGGGAGGAGATATACTCTCTTCTGCTCCCACAAAGATTACATGAAACTATGCATGGGAATCAACCACAAAAGGATCTACAGCCAGCAACTGAAACTCTGGCTGCCGCAGGACAATTGTGGCCCCTAATATCTGCATGCTGAAGCACTTATCCCTACTACCTCACAATTTTGACTGTATTTGGAGATAAGGCCTTTAAAGGCATACTATTAAAATAAGGCCGTTAGAATGGCCCCTACCCCAATCCGACAGGTGTATTTAATAAAAAGGCAATTTGCATATAAATGGGATGGGTGCATATAGAGAAGGGTACTGAAATGAGAGAAGTAAATCATCAGTTTGCCAGCCAGGGAAGCCTAAAAAAGCAGAACACTTGACCTTTGACTTTTTCTATAACTTCTTGAACTTTGAGAAAAACAAAAAAAATGTCTTTTGCTTAAGTCATCCAGTTTGTACTCTCATGTCATAGCAGCTCCAGTAAATTGACACACTGGCCAATGATCATAAAGAACCAGGACCTGTTGTTGAGTGACACTTTCTGGGAAAGAGTGAACAAATGTCTAATCACCCCAGGAAGGAACTGACAACAGACCAAAGGATTCCACCCAAGTCCAACTTGGTGAGTTGGTGATTGTATTGAGGTTATTTACAGAGGTGTCATCCATACTTCCACCAATAGAATTTGTGTTCTAATTAATAGTTGAATAATACTGTGTATATATTCCATGTTTTCTCCATTTGTTAATCTATTGATAGACACCTAGGCTGATAGCATACCTTGGCTGTTGTGAATAGTGTCTAATCAGCATGAATGGGCAGGTTTCTTTTTCCTTCCTTCCTTCTTTTCCTTCCTTCCTTCTTTCCTTCCTTCCTTCCTTCCTTCCTTCCTTCCTTCCTTCCTTCCTTCCTTCCTTCCTTCCTTCCTTTCTTCGAGACAGAATCTTTCTACATGGCTCTGGCTGTCCTGATGAGTGTCCTCATCAGTTTTGTAGACCAGGCTGGCCTTGTACTCACAGAGGTCCACCCACCTCTAATGTGCAGGGATTAAAGGCATGTGTCACCATGCCCAGCTAATAATAATAATAATAACAATCTATAAAATTATTATTATTGTTGTTGTTGTTAGTCTTTTTTAGTTTGTTAGTTTCTCTGTAGAGCTAGCTCTAGCCATCCTGGAACTTACTCTGTTGACCAGGCTGACCTTGAACTCAGATTTGCCTACCCCTGCCTGTGCCACCACCACCAGTAGAAACTGATCAGATTACTGTCTAGTGTGATGATTTATGTTCCTGTAAGCTACTTAGGAAGATTATAACTGCTGGAGAAGGTGGTACCTTTAATTTTAGTTTTCTAAAGAACCTCTACACTGAGTCCTATAATGGCTGTGCTATTTATGCTCATACCAACTGTATTAGTCAGGGTTCTCTAGAGTCACAGAACATATGGAATGCCTCTCTATACTGAGGGGATTTATTGTGATGACTTACAGTCTGTAGTCCAACTCCCCAACAATGGTCAGCTGTGAGTGGGAAGTCCAAGAATCTAGTAGTTGCTCAGGCCAACAAGGCTAATTGTTTCAGCTGGTCTTCTGTAGAAGAGAATTCCAACTGGCAAGTAAGTGCAAGCGGCTAAGAGCAAATCTTCCCTCTTCCAAAGTCCTTATGGCCACCAACATAAGGTGTGGCCCAGATTAAAGGTGTGAATCACCACATCTGGATCTGGGACTTGTTTTGTCCCAGGGATCCTTGCCCTAGTCTCCTGAGATTAAAGGCATGTAGTATCTTGCTTGGGCCTGAATTTTTAATAGCTACTATGCCTCAAGATCTCCACACCAAGAATCAGATCAGAAACGTGTGTCTTCCAGCCTCAAGATCTGGATCACAATTAAACCTTCCAATTCTGGATAGTAGTTCATTCCAGATATAGTCAAGTTGACAAACAAATAGCCATTACACCAACAGAAGATAAGGGTCCTTTTCCTCAGGGTCCTCATCAACTTTTGTTGTTTGATTTCCGAATGGCAGCCATTTCCACTGGAGATAAGATGGAATCTTAATGTACTATGATTTGAAATCTTCTGATGGCTAAGGATATCAATTTTTTTCATAATTTATGCCATTTAAATTTTATTTATTTGCTATCATATGTGTTTATGATGTGTGTATGTGAGCACACACGTGCTACTGTGTACATGTCAGAGGACAACACTGTGGAATTGGTTCTCTTGTATGCCCCTGTATGTGGCTTTGGGGGTGAGGTGGGACTGAAATCAGACTGGCCAGGCTGCATGGAAAGAACCTTTACCTAATGAGCCATTTTACCGGCCAATGTGTTGGACATTGTGTTTTTGACAATTGTTTGCTCGATTCATTTGACTTTTGTTGATTGGATTTGTTGTTGTTGTTGTTGTTGTTCACTTTACATCCGGATCACTGTCCCTCTTCCTGTTCTCCTCTGAGAGAGTGGATCTCCCGCCCCCACCCCCTGGTATCCAATCTTGCCACTTTAAGTCTCCACAGGGCTTTATCTCTTCCTGAGGCCAAACAAGAGATTTGGATAATGTTCCACTTTAGGGGAACAGATTCCACAGACAAGCAGCAGGTTTAGGGATAGCCCCAAATCTAGTTGCTTGGGACCTATATGAAGACCAAACTGCACATTTGCTACATATGTGTGGGGAGGCCTAGGTCAAACTCCTGTATGCATGTTGGTGGTTTAGTCTCAGAGCTCTCAAGGGTCCAGGTTAGCTGACTCTGTTGAACTTCCTGTGACTTTTCTATCCCAGTCAGGTCCTCAGTTCTTCCCCCAAACTCTTCCTTAAGAGTTTCCAAGCTCCATCCAATGTTAGCACTGTGTCTCTGCATCTGTCAGCTGCTGGGTGGCCCTATGGCTGCACTGGGGTTCCTGCTTTGCTACAGGAGGTGGTCTCTTCAGGTTCCATATCCCCACTGCTATGAGTTTCAGCTAATGTCACCCCCATTGATTCTTGGGAGCCTCCCCTAATCCATAGATCTTAGCACATCCTAAATGTCACCCATCCCCACCCTAACCAACTGGATAGTTCCATTCATTCTCATGGCCATCTGTCCATCTCCCCTGTCTCTCCCACACCCGTTCCTGATACCCCCATTCCCCTCTCCTACCCAGTTCCCTATCTCCATTTGCTTCCTATGACCATTTCTCCTAGATAAGGTTCAAGCATCCTCCCTTGGACCTTCTTGTTTAGCTTCTTCAGGTCTGTGGAGTGTAGTGCGGATATCCTGTATTTTATGGCTTAATATCCATTTATAAGTGAGAACCTAGCATACGTGTCCTTTTGGAACTGGGTTACCTCACTCTGGATGATAGTTTCAACTTCCTTCTATTTACCTACGAAATTCATGATGTTTTGTTTATTAGCTGAATACTATTCCATTGCGAAGAGGTACATTTTCTTTGTCCTTTCTTCAGTTGAGGGACATCTAGATTGTTTCCGGTTTCTAGCTGTTATGAATGAAGCTACTATGGACATAGCTGAACAAGTGTCTTTGTGGGATGGTGGAGTATCTTTTGTGTATAAGCCCAAGGAGTGGTATTGTTAGGTCTTGAAGTAGAACTATTCCCAGTTTTCTGAGAAACTGCCAAATTGATTTCTAGAGCGATTGTACCAGTTTGCACTCCCATCCACAGTGAAGGAGGGCTCCCCTTGCTCCACATCTTCATCAGTCTGTGCTGTCACTTCATTTTTGATTTTAGCCATTCTGATTGGTGTAAGGTGAAATCTCAAAAGTTGTTTTGATTTGCATTTTCCTGAATACTAAGAACTTTGAACATTTTTTTTTTGTTTCTTGGCCATTTCTTTGTTGAGTTCTTTGTTTACCTCTGTACCCCATTTTTAATTGGATTATTGAGTCGTTGGTGTCTGTATTAGAGGGGTTTTTTTGTTTGTTTTTTGGATTTGTTTGTTTGTTTGTTTGTTTGTTTTGAGACAGGGTTTCTCTGTGTAGCCCTGGCTGTCCTGGAACTCACTCTGTAGACCAGGCTGGCCTCGAACTCAGAGATCTGCTTGCCTCTGCCTCCCAGAGTGCTGGGATTACAGGCGTGCGCCACCACTGCCCGGCTGTATTAGGGTTTTAATGCTGTGGACAGATAACATTGCCAAGGCAACTCTTATATAAAGGACAACATTTAATTGGGTCTGGCTTACAGGTTCAGAGGTTCAGAACATTATCATAAAGGTAGGAGCATGGCAGCATCCAGTCAGGTATAGCAGGAGGAGCTGAGAGGTCTACATCTTCATCTGAAGGCTGCTACTGGAAGACTGACTTCCAGCCCACGCCCACAGTGACACACCTACTCCAACAGTGCCACTTCCTGGGCCAAGCATATACAAACCATCCTAGCCCCCATAGGCTTCTTTAAACACACGAGTCTATGGGGGCAACATCTAGCCAATAGGATAATAAAAAAGCACGTTTAGTCCAACTTCCAAAGTCCTCATAGTCTATAGCAGTATCAACAATTTTAAAAGTCCAAAGTTCAAAGCCCAAAGCAAAACAGAAAACCAGCTGGGCAAACTCCAAACTCTGCATCTCCATGGCAGATGTCAAAGCAGTTTTCAGCTCTCCAGCTCCTTTTTCACTGTTGTTGACTGCAACAAATTTCTTTTCCTGGGCTGGTTCCACTCCCATTAGCAGCATTCTTCAGGAGCCATTCTATCCTATGGCTCTGGCATCTCAAACATCTTGGGGTCCCCAATGTTATAGCTTCTGGTTTTAATGTCTGGGATCCATACATGATCTTCTGGCCTCCTCCAAAGGGCTTAGGTCACTTCTCCAGCTCTGCCCTCTGTAGCACTCTAAGCTCAGGCTGATCCACTTTACTGCCACTGCTGTTCTTGGTGATCATCCCACGGTACTGGTATCTCCAATATGCTGAGGTCTTCCACTGCAAGTAGCCTGTCATAGGCTTTCTTCATGGTGCCAAGCATCAAATGATTTGCATAAACCTTTCAGTTCTGGGTCGTCAACTACAACTGAGGCTACACCTTCACCATTGCCTTCCATGGCCTCTCACAGTGCCAAGCCTCAACTTCATGACCCCTTCATTCCTTCAAAATCAGTACCATCTGGGTAACTCTTACATATTACCAAGTACAGCTGCAGCATGAGGTACAACCTTGGCTATCTCTGGAACACAGCTTCTTTGTGCTCTCAGAAAACACTTTCCAGAAGATTCCACCTCGGTGAAGCTTGTCTCTTCTTAATCACTGCTAATTTTTTAGCTCCAGCTAATCAGCATCAGTTGTCCCAGTAGTCACCTCTATTTTTCACTCTAAAGCCAGAGCCATATGGCTGAAGCTGCTGAGTTCTGCTGATTGCTGGGGCTGGAACATGGCCCTGCTCATTTTATTTCTGTTTTCCAACTCCTCTGCTTAAGTTTGGCTTTCCTGGCACTTGCTCTGTAGATTGACCTTGAACTCAGAGATCTGTTTGGCTTTGTCTCCTGGGATTGAAGGCGTGTACCACCATGGATGTAAATTTAGTAAGGTAGGATCTTGCTCCCAAACCCTTAATCTGTTACTCCTGGAACACATGATTCAGGTCCATTTCACTTCCTGGTGCTCCTTTAATACTTGAACGAAATATTTTATATTTTTCCTTTCTAAGCTTGCTGTGCTTGTTCAAATGCTCTATATGAGACTTAACCAGAGAACAAAGTCTCTACTGGGCTTTTTTGAGACTTCCTTTGTCAATGCAATTAATATAAATCTCTTTATCTTAGCCTCAGATAGACTCTTCAGACAAGGGTAAAAAGCAGCCACATTCTTCACCAAAATACCACAAAAAAAAAAAAAAAAAAAAAAAAAAAAAAAAAAAAAAGGTCACATTCTGAAATTCTCCACTGAAACCTTTGGGCCCAAGTCTGCACATTTCACATCATACTCAGCAACAAAGTCTTGCATAGTCCTACTAGGATGGCCCATTAAGCCCAACTTAAAGCATTCCACTGCTTTCCAAAGTCCCCAAATTCACATTCCTCCAAACAAAAACATGGCCAGGCCTATCACAGTAATAACCCTAGTTCCTGGTACCAATTTCTGTGTTAGAGTTTTACTGCTGTGAGCGGACACCAAGACCCAGGCACCTCTTGTAAGGACAACAGTTAATTGGGGCCTACAGATTCAGAGGTTCAGTCCATTATCATCAATGTGAGAGTAGGGCAGCATCCAGGTAGGCATGGTGTAGGAGGAGCTGAGAATTCTACATCTTCATCTGAAGGCTGCTAGCAGAACACTGACAGCTAGGATGAGGGTCTTAAACCCCACACTCACAGTGACACACCTGCTCCAACAAGGCCACACTTTCTAATAGTTCCACTTCTTGGGATGAGCATATATAAACCCTCACAGTGTTTAACTTCATGAGTTCTTTATAAACTTTGGATATTAGCTCTCTGTCAGATGTAAATCTGTCAGGTGAAGATCCTTTCCAAATATGTATGTAGACTCTGTTTTGTCTTACTGACAGTGTCCTTGCTTTTCAGTTTCATGAAGTTCACATTGTTAAATTAAGTGTCCATAGGTCCGTGGGTTTATTTCAGGGTCTTTAATTCCATTCCATTGATCAATCTGTCTGTTCTTATACCATACCACACAGTTTTTATTACTATTGCTCTATAGTACAGTCTGGGGTCAGGGATGATGATACTTCTAGTTCTTTTATTGTTCTGGATTGTTTTAGCTATCCTGGGTATTTTGTTTTTCCATACAAAGCTGAGAATTGCTCTGTCAAGGTTTGTAAAAAATTGTGTTGGATGTTTGATGGGAATATCATTGAATTTGTAAATTGATTTTTATTGGATATTTTATTTATTTACATTTCAAATGTTATCCCCTTTTCTGGTTTCCACTCAGGAAACCCCCATCCCATCCTCCCTCCCCCTTTTTCTATGAGGGTGCTTCCCACCCATCCACTCCCAGATCTGTGTCCAAGATGGCCATTTTCACTATGTTAATCCTACTGATTCACAAGCATGGGAGATCTTTCCATCTTCTGATATTTTCCTCAATTTCTTTCTTCAGTGACTTGAAGTTTTGTTATATAGGTCTTTTTTGGTCAGAGTTACACCAAGATATTTTATATTATCTGTGGTTATTGTAAAGGGTGTTCTTTTCCTAATTTCTTTCTTGGCTCATTTATCATTAGTATAAAGGAAAGCTACTGATTTTTTGAGTTAATTTTATATCTAGCCACTTCGCTGAAGGTATTTATGGGCTGTAGCAGCTCCGGTAAAATTTCTGGGGTCACTTATGTATACTATCATATTATTCACAGATACTGATACTTTGACTTCTTCCTTTCCAATTTGTATTCTTTTGATCTTCTTTAGTTGTCTTACTGCTCTAGCTAGAGCAGTAAGTACTAGATTGATTGGATAAGGAGAGAGGGCCGCTTTGTCTTGTCTCTGATTTGAATGGAATTGCTTAAATTTCTTTCCATTTAATTAGATGTTGGCTGCTGGCTTGCTGTACATTTCTTTTATTATATTTAGATATATTCCTTGTATCCCTTGGTCTCTCTAAGACTTTTAACATGAGCGAGTGTTGGATTTTGTCATAGTTTTTTTTTTCATCTAACAAGATGATCATGTGGTTTTTTCTTTCTGTTTGTTTATATGGTGAATTGCATTGATGGATTTTGTATATTTAACCATCCCAACATCGCTACTTGATCATGGTGGAAGATTTGTGTGTCTGTGTATGTTTTCCTGGATTCAGTTTGCAAGTATTTTATTGAATATTTTTGCATCAATGTTCATAAGAGAAATTGGTCTGAACTGGAATACCCAAAACATAATCCACACATCAAATGAGATACAGGAAGAAAGCAGGAGTGGTCCCTGGTTCTGGAAAGACTCAGTGAAACAGTATTTGGCAAAACCAGAACGGAGAACTGGGAAGGGGTGGGAGGGAGGACAGGGGAAGAGAAGGGGGCTTACGGGACTTTCGGGGAGTGGGGGGGGCTAGAAAAGGGGAAATCATTTGAAATGTAAATAAATTACATCGAATAAAAAAAAGAAAGAAAAAAAAAGAAAGAAAAAAAAAGAGAAATTGGTCTGATATTCTCTTTCCTTGTTGAGTCTTTGTGTGGTATTTTTTGAGGTCTTGTTTTTGCAGTATTATTTTGCATTTTATTTATTTATCTATTCTGTGTGTGTGTGTGTGTGTGTGAGACAGAGAGAGAGAGAGAGACAGAGAGAGACACAGAGAGAGAGAGAGAGAGACAGAGAGAGAGAGAGAGAGAGAGAGAGAGAGAGAGAGAGAGAGACAGAGAGAACCTCAGCCACAGTGCCCAATCAGATCAGAGAACAGTCTGTGTTCAGTTCTCTCCTTCTATCATAGGGGATGAACTCAGGCTGCCACTAGGTTTAGCAGTGTGTGCATATGGTTGTTTGAATAAGAATGGCCCCATAGGTTCATAGATTTGAATTTCTTGCTCCTAGTTGGTAGAATGTTTAGGGAAAGATTAGGCGGAATGACCTTGAAGGAGCAGGTATGACTTTGCTAGAGGAAGTGTGTCACTGGGGGTAGGAAACAGGTCTAGGGTTAGTGGTGAGCTCAAAAATATATTGTTTAATCTTCGTGTGTTCATATATCTTCTTTTGTTATTGAAACCAAAATTTTTTCTGTTATGATTTGATAATATCAAAGAAATTATTTTACTTTTTAATTTTTTGGTATTTGTTAAGACTTGCTTTATGGCCAGGACACAGTCTGTTTTGGATGAAATTCCTTGGGTTACTAAGAAGAGTGTACAATCTCTAGCAATTGTTGGGTATGATACTTCATAGGTGTTTATTAAGTCCATTTTATCTGTGGTGTTGTCTAACTCTGAAGTTTCTCTTTTGCTTGCATGATCTATATATTATGGAGAGTGGTGTATTGAACGTATTGGTGTCCATCGTTTTTATGTCCAGCAGTGTTTAATTTATGAAACTGGGTATGTTAGCATTTGGTGAAGAACTACTTAACATCCTTCTATCTTCTTATTTTATTTTCCCTTGTTTATGTGTAGTAACCTTTATCGATTCTGAGATTGGCTTGTATTTGCCAGGAAAGAGTGGCCTTTCCTGCTTGTTCCTTATACTCTCTTGTTCAGCATGCACTTCTCCATCCTACACACACACACACATACACACACACACACACACACAATACACACACACAAAATATGTACATATATACAATATATACATATATGCACATACACACTATATATACACATATATATATAGTCTTACTCTCAGGCCTAATCTGTTGAAATCATTTACAGTCTGATTTATTGTTGATTAATATTTACTGATTCCTATAATTTTGTTCATTGTTTTTGTTTTGTTTAAATTGTATTTTTCTTGTTCTCCTATTGACCTTAGGAGCTCTTTGGCTCACTGAAGTGGATATGTTAGTTTTTTTCTTAGTTCTCTACTGTTCATCTGTTGTTTCTCGAGATATTTATATTTTTCTGAGCTCTAACGGTTTGTGAAATGTTTCTTCCTCTTCTATGGTTATAATTCCTTCTGGTATCCTCTGCAGTGCTGGGTTGGTGGTTATGGACCATTTTTTTTTTTTTTTTTTTTTTTTTGTATTTTTGTGGTTAATCTTGGTTGTCAATTTGTTTGAATCTCAGACCAACTAAAACCCAAGCTGTGGCTAGAGAGATGGTTCAGTGGTTAAGAGTGCCTGTGGCTTTTTCAGGAGGCCAGAGTTCAGTTCCCAGCCACATGGAGTTGCTAGCTTCATGGACTGAACAAACACTTGTAATTCCAGTTCAAGGGGACCCAATGCCCTCTTCTGTCCTCTGCGGACACCAGGCAAGTACATGTTTTATATATATGTATATTATATATATACAAACAAACACTAATATATTTAAAATAAGAATAAAAAAATTGGGGACTGGGCATGGTGGCGGTGGCGCACGCCTGTAATCCCAACACTTGGGAGGCAGAGGCAGGTGGATTGCTGAGTTTGAGGCCAGCCTGGTCTCCAGAGTGAGTTCCAGGACAGCCAGGGCTATACAGAGAAACCCTGTCTCGAAAAACCAAAAAAAAAAAAAAAAGTTCAAAATCAAAAATAGACCAAAACAAAACAAAACCAACCAACCAACCAACCAACAAAACCAAAAAACCAAGCTTCTGGACACTCTTGAATGGGATTTTCTTTTCTTTTTGTTTCCTTCCTTTCTTTCTTCCTCTCTCACTTTCTCTCACCCTCTCTTTCTTTTTTGAGAGAGGATTTCTCTGGGCCTTTCTGTACAACAGGACCTAGCTTTTCTTTGTGGATCAGGCTGGCCTTGAGCTCACAGAGATCCTCCTGCTCTGTGGCTCTTACTTTCATTGTTAAGGATTAAAAGTGTGTACTAAGGCCATGTCTATATTTCAGCCAGATTATACTGTAATCCAGGTCATATCTGCATTGTGGTTGGATCATAATTTTGAATTTTATCCCTTACTATAGCAGCCAAGTACTGGGATTAAAGGCATGTGCCACCATGCTAGACAATTTTCTTAATGATTATTTAAAGCAGAAAAGTCCACTCTAAGTCTTGGTATCCCACATAAAGAGACATTGAAGGAGGAACTTTTGCTTTTTACTTGCATGCTTTCACTGTCAATGACCAGTTTGCAGTTAATGTGAAGTTGATACATAATAGTTATCTAGGCCTATTAGTTAGGTTATTAATTTGTCAACCTAATAAGTAAATATTTGGCTTTTTTTCCCAATTCATTCTCCAAATGACAGGTTGGCCTCATTTTGGGTTAAAGTTCGATAATTTCAGTGACCTTGTTCAAATCCTTCAGCATCTAATTGTTGCTCTTAGGATAATGAATCGGAGCTTTATAATAAGTGTGCAAATGTCCCCATATCATGGCCCATGTGTTTTTTTCAGTCTTATTTCTACTTACTGAAGTATTGCTTCCATGGGTATGTTAGTTACTTTTCTGTTGCTGCAGTAAAACACCATGACCAAGGCATCTTAGAGAAGAAAGGGTTTTTTGGGCTTATGGTTTCAGAGGGTAAGAGTTTGTTATGGCAGAGACATGGCTGCAAGCAGCAGGCATGGTAGCAGAAGCAAGATGTGGAGAGCTTACATCCTGATGTGAACCACAAGCTGGAAGTTGAAAGATCACATTGGGATTGTCCTGAGGCTTTGAAACACACACACACATACACACACACACACACACACTCACACCTCATACTGTCCAATGAGTGCACATGGATGTAGGGCCGAACAGTGGAGCAACCTACCAGCTTATCCCTGAAGGAAACTGAGTGTCCTGTGAGCCTCCCCCCACGTATGTGGAATGTTGGCAGGTAGGGAGGGACATGAAACCAGCGTGCTTAGTTAGAATAGTTAGGTGGCTGTGATGCCACACTAAACATCCTTAGTTGAGCTTGATGCTGACTGCACTCCTTTAATCCCAGCACTCAGGAGACAGTGGGGTGAATCTCTCTGAGTTCAAGGGCAGCCTGAGCTACATAGTGAGACCTTGTCTCAAATGAAACAAAACAAGGACAACCATAAACCAGTCCTGTTACTTTTTCACACTGATAAGTATTAAACTAAAAAAATTGTAGTGCCTGCTCATTAAGTTTTTTTCATTGTGTATTCTTCTCATCTTAGGAAGACTTAAAAGAAATATATATATCTTCTATTTTATGTTTTTCTGTGTGGAATTATGTAGTAAACTATTTGGGAACACTAAAAACATTTTAGCTGTGGATTTTGTTATCACTGATTACTTTTATGTACATAGGTGTATGAGTGCAAAGGTCAGAGGTCAACACTGTGTGTCTTCCTTTACAGTTCTCCATTTTATGTTTGAGACAAGGTCTCCTACTGAAAACCTAGCACACTGGTGGGGGCTGGGATTACAGGTGCACTTTTTATTTATGTGTTGGGATCTGAACTCAGGTCCTTGTGTCTACATCTTGACTAAGCCATTTCCACAGCTCCTAACTGTGAATTTTTAAAACGTAATATTTTGACAGCTGTATTACTAAATGGCTTAACTTCTGTAAGTTGAAAATATTCAAGCAAACAACTTGGATAGAACATAATAAAGTTCAAATAAAGTTTTTTACCTCTTACTGGCTGAGGTAGGGTAGCGCCCCTATGTCCAAGGTACCCATTTTATAAAACTGTCTTTCCAGTGTTTGCTACAGGAAGTGAGAAATTTTCTTGCTTTTGAACTGTAACTTTTTCCTGAACCAGATACTTAATAAAATAAAATTATTTTTTAATGTGTGGTTACTAACTTTTTTTGTGGTTATGTGTAGTCATAAAACTCCTACTCCTTGGTACAGCCGAGATGATAGCTCAGAATCCCCATCTGTTGCTTCTCTATAGAGGGGCTGTTTTCCTAGCTTGGCTCTGAACTAGTCTAGGCTCTGAATCCAAAACACACACATTGCATAACGTGTACCCATGCTGAGGTGAAAACAACTTCATTATACCTGCCTCTTGCCGGCAATCATTGCCTAAGTCATGAGGAAAGGTTGAAACATTAATGGGGCTGCACACTATACATTGAGATCTTAGTCGCAGACTTTTGAAACCATAAGCGTTGCCTGCCTGATTGCAAGGGATGAATTCACACAGTGTGAAGATTCACGAGGATCCCACTGCAACACCATGATCCAACCATTCAAGATTTTCTGTGCCTTTTCTTTGTTATGAGGTTGTCAAGCCAAGCAAACAAAACCTGTTTGTTTTGTATAGAGAGAACCACATTTATGTCTCATTTGAGGTGAAGTAGGTTTTGTGAAGACTTCATGTAGGATCATCTGCATGGAAGTGAGCTTAGGTTGATTGACTTGGTGCTAGCTCTGCCTGGAGAGAGAGCATATTTGAGAGCTGTCAAGGTGGCTCATGGGTAAATGTTCTTGCTACAGAAGCCTAATCATCCAAGTTGATGCCTGGAGTCTGCAGAGGAAGGAGAAACCTGACTTCTGAAAGTTGTTCTGACCATAGACACACCACAGAATGTGTGTACCCAGTGTGGCACACAGATATGATACACAAATCACAAAAAAGTTATCAAAGTGAAAGCAAATCCAAAAAATTACTACCTTGTCATGTCTTTCAGGCTATAGTTTAATATGACTAAACTATCCTGTCCCTGGGAGGATACGCTTATAATATATTTTGTAAATGTACAGATTTTATTCTGGACCAATGGTTATGAGTTTATATGTATAAGCGTTTTGTCTTGGATATTCATACTGTTTCTATGAAAATACAAATAAAGCATAAGGGATTGTAAGTGGTTTAGATTTTTTTTTGATCCAAGTTCATGAAACTCCACATAGTGCTCTACAAAGCAGTGGCATGAATTAATTCTCAAAACCAAATGAAGAGGAAAATATACTGGAAGAAAAGTGCTGCCTTTCAGCAGAGAACAACAACGTGAAAAATGGCTAGTTTCTTACCACAGAATTGGAGACTAAAGCACATCAGTAAACTCAGAAAAATGTAACGGCAGCTACCGTGAAAACGGGGCTGCAGAGATGAGTCGGCAGCTAGGAGCACTTGCTGATCCTCCAGAGGACCAGGTTTTTTTCTTGGTATCCACATTACAACTCACAAATGCCCATCACTGTAGCTTCAGCAGATCCACTA
This sequence comes from Apodemus sylvaticus, assembly GCF_947179515.1. Classification (NCBI taxonomy): domain Eukaryota; kingdom Metazoa; phylum Chordata; class Mammalia; order Rodentia; family Muridae; genus Apodemus; species Apodemus sylvaticus. The sequence goes on from NC_067475.1 coordinate 15,246,798, forward strand.
CCCCCCTATGGTCTCCATGGGCCCCTGTGTAGAGGTGGCATACGCTCTCACAGAGACTCACACATACATAAATAAAAATAAAAAGTCTTAAAGAAAACCCAAAACCAGATTTTTAATAGGGAAAATACCTTCTATAAATAAATTACAATAAATTATAAGTTGAAATCTTTTATTAGATTTATGAACTATACAGATATATCATATATGCATCATATATGGCAACAATAAACAGAAAGGCTGACATGTGTCCTGTTAAAGTATGTTAAGTATCAGTGTGTGGTTCGTGTACTCAAGGTTTGACTTATTATTTTACTTGGAGATAGTCAATCTTGACTGTCATCTCGACAAGAACATGGACCTGAGGCCACTATTTATTTAATTTTATTACAGATAAAGAAGCATCTGTTTCTAATTACTATGAAATTGCCTATATGAGACCAAACCTACTGTTAAGAATAACTATAGAACTTGTACAGATATATTAAAAAAAATAGATTTTTGGCAGACTCAGGGACCAGGGTAAAGGGTTAGCAGAGAAGGAAATAACCGGAGGGAGGGAGCTGGGCTCCTTCCCTTTATCCCTGGGGGGAGCAGGAAGCAGCCTGGAGCTGCAGGCAGTAGGTGAGGACGGAGCGGTCAGCCGGAGGGGTGGGATCTGGTGTTCAAGGTTGCTGTAGGACCACAGAGTTTGGGGAGCCGCCCCTAGCTTGCAGTGGTGGCATGAAGGGAATCAACCCAGGGAATTAAAAACTACAGGCAAGGGAAATGGAGAAGGAATCAGCTCTCAGAAGGCCCAACCATTGACAATGGCCAACTCTCAGATGTAAGTTGACATCTTCTGTGAGGGGTGATGGATCATCATTCTTGGATTCTGCTGTGTTTTATGTGGAGTCTGATTATTTATCAAGGGATTGGTAGCCATGCCAGAAGACAAAGGAAAATGGCTGACAACCAAAGGAAAGCAAATATATATATAATTAAGACACACAGGTATCATCTGGGATAACCAGTTTCAGACTTTCAAAGCATTTGGATGAATAGGCCCAGCGATAGAAATGGAAGATTTCCCTAAGGTCTTGGAGTCTAAGAAAATGATGTAATTAGATTTAAGGAAAAAGTTAAACTGGAAAACTGGCTCAGAGTTTAAGAGCACTGCTGGCTGTTCTTCAAGGGGATCCAGGTTCAATTCCCAGAATTCACATGGTGGCTCTCCATTGTCTGCAAAAGATTAACTGGAATGATAAAAATGTTTTACCAATATAAAAGAAAGCAAGAAAGGAAAGGGGGAAAAACAAGTTAAAGGTAAGAAACACTAAAGTAATATGGAGAGAGCGGTTGCAAATATGAATATAACAGTGTATTAAATTGTCAGCTAGAGCCTAAAATTATCAGATTGCAGTACAAATAAAAATATAACTATATGTTGCTTGTGAAAGATGTATCTACATGAAAGGATACAGAGAGCTAAGATAAATAAAAATAAATAAAAAGGACAAAAGTCTATCCATGTACTCATAATTTTTCCCTGGCAAGGAAAGAATCTGGAACATCAGCAACAGACAAACTTCATCTAGGCAAGTACCACAGGACAGCAGTGATAAAAGGGGCGTGCCCTGGTAAACCGTGTAACTGAAAGGGTGAGCTAGGCGTGGCCGGCACATGTCTTTATGTGCAGTCATAATAATCCATAGCCTGAAATCAGCCCTGATTGGAATCTTTGTGTAATGGAAACAGCAAATGCTGTTTAACAGCAGGAAGCCAGATTAGATGGGTGAGACTAATTACACATACACGGCCAAATGAAAGCCATAGAAAGAGCAGAGGTCAACGTGGAGGCTGAGCTGAAGACTTTTGTACCCTACCCCATCACTCACTGGACTAGCAGACAGCAGCCTTTCAATATGGCGGAAGGAACAAAGCAACTTTCCAAATACCTGGGACAAGGAGTGTACAGGTCTGGACTGAATGAGGTTTCTCTCTTCAAGTCCAACCTCATCTCTCTGGTTTTATATCACAGCAAAAAACCTGCGATATCTTACAATTTAGATGGCTCAGTAGCTAAGTGCACTTACTGCTCTCGCAGAGGACCTGGGTTCAGTTCCCAGCACCCACATCCAGATGGCTCACAACCATCTGTATCTCTAATTTCAGGGAATCCAGTGCCTCTTCTGATCTCCCCAGGCTCCTGCAGATATGTGGTGTACAGACATCTGTCTAGACACATACATGTGCACATAAAACAAATATTTAAAGAATTAAAAGAATGAGTTGGAAAGCAACTTCTTAATTATTGATGGACAGAGGATTAAAAAGATTGAACATACGTAAAATATATTTACATTTACAAACTAAATTTTACTGGTGACTTGACTTCATGTTCAGCAACATCAGATTCCTAGCTGAAGTCTACCATGGTAGAGGTATTTTCACCATGTAAATGAGGAAGGACTCACAAGATGGTCTCTTTTGTCTCTCTCACACAGATTTTCTTTAAGGGATTCAGAACAACTTTCTTCAGTGATAACCACAGACTGAGTCTTTAATGATGACTAGACAGAATCAGCAATGGACATCATACGTTGTTATTTTGTATGATAACATCAAAAGCTCTGCACTAATATTTTCCTTTGTCAAGTTATTTAATCCATTCACCAACTAAATGAGAGAAGTACTTTTATTATCTTCATTTAACAGTGGGAAAATGGAGACATGAACTCACAGTTTACTGAATCACACAATGGGCCTTCGCCATGCTATTAACTATCTTCCCACACTATAGACTGTACTTAGAGTGATCTGTCTTGAATGTTTCAGCAAAACAACTTAAAACCTTTAGTGGTTCACATCTATGTTCTTAGCAATTGGTACATAAATGCAGGAGGATAGTCCAGGGCCAGCCCTGGCTATGTAATGAGTTTGAGGTCAGCCTGGACTATAATTAGATTCTGCTTGAAAACCAAAACAGAAAATAAAACCAAATAAATCAAATGGACCATATGAACCGTAATGCATGTTACTTCTGCAGACATTCTCTCATCCTCTGCTTCCCTCCTACCCTCCCTCCCTCTCTCCCTCCTTCCCTCCCTCCCTCCCCTCCTTCCCCGTCTTGATCAGTCTCTGTGTTTTTATGTATTTCTAAAATGCTTCCTAGAAACATCACTTATCATTTGTGGTTCTGAAATAAGCAGTCATGTTCAGAACAGGCGTAGCCTGCAGAGTCAAACTCAATTACCGGCCATGGTTTTCCCATTAGAATCAACTGCTGAAACATTTTTTATTTTCCTCAGACATCGTCAGACATCTTTGCTACGGCCCCTTTGAAAGGCACATATGAAAAGCACATAGCAGACTGTCGTTTGAATCACTAGGTACACGATTCAGTGGTGTTGGCGCATTTAAATGTGCAAGTAGCACTCGTCCCCCTTCAGGACTTTGTCAGCACCCTAGAGAGAAATTCTTCATGTATTTCTCTTTAGATATTTAAGATATTTCCCATCCGATTCCTACCTCTGCTAATCTGTTGATTTCTATGAGTCTCATGGCTTGGTCTGCTCTTGATCTCCCGTATGACAGGAATCCTGCTGTACCTGTCTTTTTGTATCTGGCTTAACCTCACTTAGTGTTTTCAAGTCACCCCTGTTGCAGCATAAAATGCAGTGTGCCATGCATTTTAAGACTGTGGATATCCTAATAAAGGAAAATACCATATTTTGCTCACCAATTGGTTAATAATTGAATTGTCCATAGCTTTGAGCTCTGTGGAAAATGCCTCTCTGAGCGCTAATGTATAAACATCTGCTTGTTCCTTGCTTTGGAGAGAACCCAGATGACATGACAGTTCCATGTGACCTTTTGACGAACCACAGTGGCCACAGCACTTTTATATCTCCACGCTAATGAGTGCTTGCTGCTTTTATTTCTACATGCTTATTTCGTGTTTTCAATAACAGTCACTCGCATGCATGTAAGTTCTAGGGCATTTTCCATGACTGACAAAAAGTCTTCAGACACCAATGTGGGTGTCCATGATAAAGTTTCATACTACCTGGGTTTAGCGTCACATCCCACAGGTTTGTGGGTTCAGACCCTCACTCTGCCCCTCTACTCCAGATGCTAAGGGTAAGCTCTGGGTCACATGGACTATAATGTATATATATTAATGGCAAATTTATTGAATTCACTGGCTCCAAGGAAGGAGGCCAGAAAAGTCACCATGGGGTGGGGGTTGGGACAAGGGACAAGGTACAGAGAGAAGAGAGAGGATAGGAAGAAAGGGATGGGAGGGGGAGGGAGAGAGAGGCAGGAGAGAGAGAGAGAGAGAGAGAGTAAAATGTCTGGATTATATAGGGAGGAGAGGAGAGGGAAGGAGGGGAGGAGGGCAAGGGAGAAAGATGGAGAGAAAAACCATGGGATTTCAATCAAGCAAGGACAACTGGGAATCATCACATCCTCTTTCTCAGGGGTGGTGAATGGTTCACAACTTAAGGCAACACTCGGCTTCCATCTCTTTATTGTTAAAGGACGCAAAAAAAGATGCACAGGCAGGGATGAAATAAGGCACGGAGCTTCTGTGCCCTCCCTGGGCAGGCAAACTTTTGAAAAGGTTTACCAATGAGAGAGCTTATTATTTAAGTTTTTCTAGAAGCTTAACGGCTGAGGCCTGCCCTTCATTCCTGAGTGGTGTGGGTGGGGCTGGAAGGTCCAGCTGTAACCATTTGTCTTTGTCTCTTATTTATTCATTTTACGCTGCAATATCAGCCCCACCCCACCCCTTTGTTTTTAACCAGTTACATCCTGAGGCTGTTTCAGGTCCTCTCTCTCTCTCTCTCTCTCTCTCTCTCTCTCTCTCTCTCTCTCTCTCTCACACACACACACACACACACACACACACACACACACACACACACACACCTGGTCTCATTGGCATGCAGTTCTCATCCCAGCAATTGGGAGGGGAGGCTGAGACAAGAGGACTTCTATGTGTTCAAAATCTCCATAGACTACAAGAGTTCTCGGACTCCCATGTGTTTACCTGGAACTAGAGGCATTCTAGGCTAGCTTGGGCTATAGAGCAAGATCCTGCTCTAGATATTTTTAAAATTCCCGACCTAAATTACTTTGTTGGCATAAACTCAATTTTATTACCTGTTACTTTAAGTATCTCTCTGCAAATAACAAGACCCTCTTTTTTTCACATAATACTCACAATCTAGAGAGTTTGAGTCCCATGACAGGAATGGGGGACAAATGTCAAAGCTATAAAAGTAGTACTGTGTTGCGGTTTTGAGTTATCGTTCCTGAATGACCACCAACTATGATCATCTTTTCACTTACTGGCCATTGACATATCTTCTTTGGGAAAATGTCATTTTGAGTCACTTTCCTCTCTTTAAAGATTAAGTTGTTTTTATGCTGTTGAGTTATAGACATTGTATAGACACTAGACATTGTATACTAACCCTCTATTAAATATGAACACCAGCATTTTTTTTACCATTCTTTGCACTTTTTTTTTTAGTATATAATAGAGTTTATTCAGGGCATGGGGAGGGGAGTTAAGAGAGTAGTAGAGTCAGAGAAAGGCAGAGAGGGAGAGAGTAGAGAAGTAGAGGCCGGCCATGACCATGTGAAGAGAAGAGAACAAGAACTCAGTAGGGCTTCTTTGCACTTTCGATAGTGTCCTTTATGTTCAAGTTTTCTTTGAAGGCAGTCCAACTTATTTAGGATCTTCTCTTGGAACTGTGTTTTTGGTATTATTCTAGAAATTACCATCAAATCAGATGCTGAGAGGTTTTCTACCCTTCTCCTGAGAGCGTATTTTAGCTCTGATCCCAGGTGAACTGTTCTGTACTACCAAAGATGGAAAGTGTCTACCTTCTTTTCGGGCAGGTGGCCACTCAGTTTTTCCAGACCCTTTGTGGAGAACACGGTCCTTCAGATGGCACTACCATCCATGTTGGAAATCACCCACCATCTCTTAGGCCGTTACTGTTTCTGTAGCATGTCTTCAATACATATGGGAAACCGGCCCCTAGTCCCCTTCAGTAACCATATCCCATGTTTTCTAACAATGAAAACATGCATAGTATGGAATGGCAGAGGCGTTACCATATGTAATACATGAGTGTGATAATAAATGGAGACAGACAAGATCGTTCAAAATGATTGAAAGCACCTGTTTATTATAGATAGGTAAATGTGGTTTGCTGAGGTTAACAGTATGCTTGTAACAGATGAACAGGCTCAGCCAGACAGCAAGAGGCATCCTCTTCTTCTGGACTACTGGACTAACATTTTTCTCTGACAACAAGGAAAGACTGAATGGGCTGGTTTTAGCGGAAAAAGATTTCCTCATGTATGATGTTGCTTCAAAGACTATAAAATTCTTTCAAGCACTAACATTATGTTTCAGAACAGTGAAAGAAAAAAATCATTGAGTACTACAAAGCAAATATTTTCTACAAAGCATAAATATAACATTTTATAATTTAAAACAGCAGCAATTTCCAAAGGATTGGCTGAATTAAAACTTTACACAATATTTATATATATACAAAATATCATTCCAGATGATCTTGGGAGATTTAAAACAGTATATCACAAACACCAGTTTCTAATCCAAACCTGCCACTGGATATAGGTGGCCTGAAGTACTTTTTACAGCAATTTAAAGAGAAACAACAGAAGAAAAGCCCCCGGTCTCTTGTGTATACACATGAGTTTCAGCATGCTGGAACCCGTGTGCACAAAGAAGATTTTAAAATAAAATAAGGACCTTGCATAAATAACTTTACTTGTTATTAAGCATGAGACCAAACAAATGGCAATAAGTATTAACAATTAAGACATATTTGGATGTAACCAGTACATACACTTTTAATAACAAAGATGAAGAAAGGAATACAATAGTCTTATGACAGCCACAGCACCCTGTTTTGGGAAACAGCACCAAGCAACACCAAAAGGAAACAGGAAAGAGGTAGTGTGCACCGCTAAGATTTTATATGGCCATGGCGGACCTGGACACAGCTTAGTGTTGGGGACGAGGTGGTGCCGCAGACTGTGGCTTGCAAGTGTTAGGCCGTTCATCCGACCGTTCAGAGCACTATCCAGTGCTGCTCCACGGCGCCCTGCAGCTCCGCTGTCTAATGGGGATGAAAGCACCGGAAACCCTCAAGAATTCCAAGTCTATACCATTTCAGTTCTAGGGAATTCCTTATGAAAAGTCAGATCAATAAAAAAAATTTAAGAGAATTAAATACATTATCAATTATAGTCCTTTAAAAATGCCACCATTTCTCCTTAGGAGGAAATTGTTTCTTCCTGAGATTTCTTAAGATTTAGCCCCTGTCTTTTTTTTTCCCCCTACATTTCATAATGATGTACCTTTCTGTTTACATTTTCCTCTCTGCAATTACCTGACCAACAGCATGGCTTCCGTGCTGACCCGGGCATCTTAGAGAAAGCACACGGAACTGCTTTCGATGTAGTGCTTTTGCTCAGTTCTGAGATGAGGAAGGTTTTGGACTTCAGTCACAGGAAGCTGATTAGGATTCTGGGTGTGAAAAAGGAATTTCGCCTTGTGCCAGCTGCCATCCTGAATCTGTAAAAGAAGAACAAAATGCTTTCATATGTAACTGCCTTTCCAAGGAGTCCAAGGCCAAGTTCTACAGACAACACCCTTCATAGACAGTGGGGATTCCTCTCAGATGCAGAGAGACAGTGATGCCAGCTCTCCAGGTGCATGATGGGAGTGTCAGCAGCTGGGGAAAGGACCACAAGTTTGAGACCTGCTTGAAGGACTTGATGAGACAGACAGAGAGAGAGAGAGAGAGAGAGAGAGAGAGAGAGAGAGAGAGAGAGAAGAAGCCGGGCGGTGGCGCAGGTCTGTAATCCCAGCACTCTGGGAGGCAGAAGCAGGCAGATTTCTGAGTTCAAGGCCAGCCTGGTCTACAGAGTGAGTTCCAGGACAGCCAGGGATATATAGAGAAACCCTGTCTTGAAAAAAACCAAATCCAAAAAACAACACCCCCCCCCAAAACAAATAAAGAGAGTAGAAAAATATTTAGAAACAAGGCTAATAATTAGCAATTACTACTAATCAAAAAACTGGAAGTCTAGAATATTCCTTTTTCTTATTTCCTCCCTTTCCCATATCTTCTTCCCCTCACTTCTCTCTCCACCCCCACACCATACTGGCGATTAAGCCTAAGTTCTTCCACTTGTATCATTGGGCTACACCTTGAGACCTTTTATATACCAATCAGAGTAATAAGCTACCTACCATGCTAACGCAGCACCTTTTTTTTTTTTTAAATACTTAAAGACAAGGTAATGAACTGCCCAGGCTGGCTTTGAACATATGGTCCTTCTGCCTCAGTCTTCTGAGTGGCTAACGGCGTAGATCTGTACCACCAGACCCACTGCGGTAGTGTTCATTGTCAACAGAATCAGGAATCATCTGGGAGACTGGCCTCCGATCATGTTAGCAGGGCATTATCTGTATGCCATTAAGAGAGTTGGGAAGACCTGCCCACAATGGATGGCAGTACTTCCTAGACAGGGGATCCTGGACTACATATGACATAAAGCCAGTTGAACACTAGAGTGTGTGCGTTCCCTGATACTATGAATACTATGTGAACAGCTCTGACCCATAAGAAACCTTTTCTTCCCTTAAATTTCTTGTACCAGAGTGTTTTATTACAGCATCAGGAAAAGAAGTGAAGACACCAGGCTTCCTTTCTCTGCAATAGCATTGTCTTCCGATTTTCCCTGCTCTGCTTCCGATGTCTGTGAGTCACTGTAGCAGAAAGGAGTTAAAAGTCGAAGGTTTCCCAATAAGGCTCTGACCCATCTGTTCCTTTCTCATGTATTTATTTAATTATTTGTGTGTGTGTGTGTGTGAAGTCAGTGGAAAACCAATGAGAGTTCTGTCTTTCCACCACAAGGGTTCCAATGATTAAGACTGAGTCGTCACGCTTGGCAGCAGAAAGTTAACCACTAGCTATCTTGCTAATTCTGTCTCTCTGGCTTTCTTCAGGGTGGTCATTTTCTTGAGTAAGAGAGGATTGATTATTGAAGTCTCTATACAGATAACTAGGATTGCCTCGGAAGCGGTTAAAGGACAATCATATCGAGACATTTTGAGTTCCCTTCCCCTCTCCAGGTTGGGGGTTTTTCTATTTGTACGGCTTTCTTTGTTCTTGTTAAGCCCTCTGCTTCCCACATTACTGTAGCCCCTGCTCTTTATGATAAATGATATGGTCTAAAGCTGTCATGAAATGTTCTGTGTTAAATATTCAACACGAGTGAGCAGAGACACACAATTGCTGAAGCTTTTTAGTCAGAAGCCAATTTTCTTGCTCACAGTCTTGTCCTGGTCTGAATTTTAAAATCTCAAGGATCTTTAGTGACTGTTTAAGCTAATATCTTCATGTTAAAGCCAAGACTATTGAAGTTCACCAATAAGTTATTTGTCTGATGTCCTAAGGTTGCCATGATAACAGACCTAGAACTTGGAAAGACTGTTAGACACATTCACCAACCTGTCAAGCAGACACTGACCGTGCTGCTGCCCTTTAGGTGTAATTGAATGAGCTGTCATCTCTAATTTTATTACAGCGGTTGGGAAATACAAAGGTGACTAACTTAGTTCTGACATCTGAAGTAAATAGCTTAGCCATCTGACTGGGAAGCAGAGACATAAATAAATAATACATGAAAGACCATGTATGGTAAGGGCAAGACACAGTTCACAAAGAGAGCCTGCCGACGTTAAGGGCAAATTACATCGTGCAGATGGAGACTGTGTATAGGAAGAGCAAGATATAGCATTCAGACAGAGTGTGCACAGTAAGGGCAAGATACGTCGTGCAGACAGGCGTGAATACTAAATTCTTTATTGCTAGAGAAATCAGGAAATGTTTTATGAGATTCAGAATTTACAGTCTTAAAGAATGCCAGAAACTTCCAGAGGGTGAGAGAAGTCGAGAATTGTCCTGCAGAGAAAACATGACAACAATGGAAACTCAAGGCAACAGCAACAAATGCCCTGGGGCCAAGTACAGAAAGTGAAGAATTTGGTTGACATTGGCCTAGCCCAGGGCAGGTAACACCACCTGGAAAAATGGCAGTGGAAATTTAGTCAGTGAGAATGTCCTCACATCTTATTTGTTTATCTGGGAGATGTCTCATGTAGCCAAGGCTGGCCTTGAATGCATAATCCTTCTGTTCCCCACTTTGTAACTGCTGAGTTTATAGTGTATACTACTAAGCCTGCCTTGGACTAATTTTTCTTTACAAATGTAAAGATTAATAAAATAGTCTATGCACAAAATGGCCAATTATAACATAAAACCCAATAAATAGTAGGAGTTATTGTTGTTGTTGGTATAGTAATAAATAGATCAGTTTGGCCATGGAATACAGTAGCAGCGAATGAAAGTCCAATCCAGAAAGTAGGTTGGGGCCCACCTGACTGTTGTAGAGCTCACTGATGCTTATATTGTATCTCAGAAGTGCTAATGAGTCACTGAACATTTCTGGGAAGGAGTACAAGTTGCATGAATTTGTTGGGGATACTATGATGGTTTGTATATGCTCGGCCCAGGGAGTGGCACCATTAGGAGGTGTGGCCCTGTTGGAATAGGCATGGCACTGTGTGTGTGGGCTTTAAGGACCTCATTCTAGCTGCCTGGAAACCAGTATTCTGCTGGCAGCCTCCAGACGAAGATGAAGAGTGCTTAGGTCTTGTACCATGCCTGCCTGGATGCTGCCATGCTCCTGCCTTGATGATAATGGACTGAACCTCTGAACCTGTAAGCCAGCCCCAATTAACTGTTGTTCTTATAAGAGTTGCCTTGGTCATGGTGTCTGTTCACAGCAATAATACCCTAACTAAGAGAATGCTCTTTTCAAAGAAAGAGAATCTGAGCAATCCACTTTTGACCATTTACCTATGAAAGGAAATGCTATAAAAAGATGGCCTCCGAGAAATGGCAAGAGATGCTAAATCATGGGTTTAATTATACACCAGGGCAGGAAACAAAGCTACTTAAAATAATGAAATAGTTATGTATATAATTAAATTGGCCTTAGTATCTATTGCTTCATTTCAACAGAAAAAAATGTGAGCTAAAGTCAAATATCAAGAGGGGCAGTCAGTCCAACAATTGCATTCATCTTTGCTTGTATAAGAATTAGTAAAATAAAAATAAAGCAACAATTCTATGACTTGCCTTCTATGCATCAGTAAGATCTAGAGCTCAAAAACATGAAATAAGTTATGTATGTGCATGCAATATCAGTCAGTTGACCAGGTGATCTCCAATCTATCTGTCATCTATTCAGATGCAATTATTTTATCCAAGGAGTAAAATCAATGCTTTAACATTTGCTTTATATATAAAAATTCTTAAGTAGGGGTTGAAGAGATCATTCATCAGCTAAGATTGCAACCCCATAGGAAGAATATCAGTTGGCTGGACCACTCAGTGCTCCCAGGGACTAGACCACCAACCAAAGAGTATACAGGGAGGGATCCATGGTTTTAGATACATATGTAGCAGAGGCTGGCCTTGTCTGGCATCAATGGGAGGGGAAGCCCTTGGTCCTGTGAAGATTTGATCCCTCAGAGTAGGGGGATGCTGGAGTCATGAGGTGGGAGTGGATGAGTGAGTGGAAGAGCACCCTCATAGAGGCAAAGGGGAGGGAGAAGAAGGCAGATGTGGGATGGCGGGGTTGTGGAGGGGTAACTGGGATATTGTTTGAGATATAAACAAATGGAATCATTAATAATAATAATAATAATAATAGAGCATATACTTCTCTTTCAGAGTGTGGCTTCCAGCACCCACCTCAGACAGATCACAATTGCCTAGAACTACAGCTCCAGGGCATCTAACATTCCTTTTGAGCTTCCAGGGGTACTCGTACACACTCGGCACACACAAACACACAAAGATACACACATACACATAGTTAAATGAGGGGCTGGTGAGGCTGCTCAGTAGTTGAGAAAGCTTGTGTCTTTTGCAGAGGATGCTGGTTTGGCTCTTGGTGCCCACATGGTAACTCACAACCATCTGTGACACCAGTTTCAGGTGATCCGGTGCTCACACTGACGTCAGAAAGACACCAAGAGTACATATGGTGTACATACAGGGAAAACATTCATACATATAAAAAAGTCCTTAAAAATAAAACAAATCTTTAAAAAGACACATTAAAAAATCCATGAGTAAGCTGGGCATAGTAACATTTGTGAGACAGAGGCAGGGCAGGTGGATCTCTGTGAGTTCAAGGCCAACCTGGGCTACATAACAAGCTCAAAGATATTCAGAACTTCATAGAAACACCTTCTTTCAGAAAAAGGAAACAAAAATCGATGATTGTCTATTAACATAACAAAATTTGACTATCTGAGATATCTAGATATATATATGTATTATGTATATACCTGTACAAATATGTATGTACACATATATGAACAATGTATATACATATATTTATAAACTATGTATATATACATACATATATACATATGTATACATATATATGATGATTGTTTATGGAAAACATAGGTATGCTTGGGACTTTACAACAGCATTCTTCTGTAGTTTCAGTCTGTAAGGAAAGTCCTACACTCCTCATTTTAAGCCACATTTCTAAAAGTGCTGTTCTCTTTTCTTTTTTTTTTTTAAAGATTTTACTTATTTATTTTATGTACATGATGACTACACTGTAGCTGTCTTCAGACACACCAGAAGAAGGCATTGAATCCCGTTACAGATGGTTGTGAGCCACCATGTGGTTGCTGGGAATTGAACTCAGCCCCTCAGCAGTCAGTGCTCTTTAACCGCTGAGCCATCCCTCCAGCCCCAAAGTGCTGTTCTCTTACCTTGCAGTCATCTGAGAGGACTTGAGGTTCAAGTAGAGTGTTTTCTTCAAAAATTTGACCATTCCATCCTTTGAAACTAATAGGCAACTCTGGACCATCCGCCTGTGTGCTGGTCCACCTCGGGGCGTTTCGACAATGAATGATGATGGTGTGGGTGGCTTCTGAGCTCAGTAAGTGAAGAAAGTTCATCTGGACTTTGCTGACTCCAAACTCCAACTAATGTCAGAGAAACAAGAGTCACTTAACATATGGTGATTTAGAAACATCTGATATGGGGAAACCTAGGGAAGGGGGGCCTGAGAAATTTGGAATTTGCATGTCAATAGATGGTATAGTGGCTGGCAAAGGTTTAATTGCTGGTTCCTGGTGGGGGAGCGAAGACCTGTGATTCTGATTATCAAGGTGGAAGCACTGCTGTCAGGCTACCAAGGTGACGCCAGTGGGCATGGCTCGGGAAAGTATGCTGACAAAAGGTTCTTGTGAGTATGCATCTTGTTAGGCTATTGTATATAATAAAGTAACTTTTATAGTGTTACCTGAAATACAGTAATAATTGTTATTTGCTTGACATGATGCTACTTTCAAAAGATAGGATACAGCTTTGAAAACAGTAATTTTAATTTTTTTTTTTTTGCCAAATCCTAAAGTAGTTGCAAACATTAAATCAGAAAGAAATGTTTACTAAGGGAAAATGGATCAACAAAGTTTAACTAACAACATGAACAGTGCAGGGAAAAACAAGAGATAGTGAGTCTGACTGCTGAGTCTAACATCTGGAAAGAGAAGTAGATGTTTATGCCTACACACCATTATCACTGGTACCACCATCACCACCATCACCATCATTACCAGGATCATCATCATTGTCAGCATAATAACCACCACCATTATGGTCATCATCAACATCATCATCACTGTCACCACCCTCACCATCACCACCATCAACACCACCACCAACATCACCATCATCTGAGACTTATTCAAGGAGGCCTACAGGTGCAATGTGAGTTGAAGTGGTTGCTACTGAGGAATTTTTATTCATCTACAAATGTAAAATTAGAAAAATATCAGTTAGAAGGCAGTGATGCTGGAAGATAGTAAAGCAACAACAATGAGAAAGAAAACCCCCAAAGAGAGGTTCAGCCCTGTGGTAGAGTGCTTGTTTAGTAGCCCGTTAACCTTTCATTTAAACCCTAGAACCGGAAGCACCAGAAAAGGAAAACGAATGTGTCAAAATGGAAACCACAACAAAAGCAAATCAAAACAAAATATCAACTGTGGTGTTGATGTCTCTTTCTATTATTGTGTGAGGTCCAACTTGTGCTTCGAGCTTCAGTAATGCTTCTTTTACATATGTGGGTACCTTTGCATTTGGGGCATAGATGTTCAGAACTGAGAGTTTCTCTTGGTAGATTTTTCCTTTGATAATTATGTCGTGTCCTTTTTTATGATATCTTTTGGTTTAAAGTCTATTTTATTAGATACTAGAATTGCTACTCCAGCTTGTTTCTTGGGACCATTTGCCTGTAAAAATAATTTACAGCCTTTTACTTTGAGGCAATGTCTGTCTTTGTCACTGAGATGTGTTTCCTGTATGCAGTCAAATGCTGGGTCCTATTTTTGTATCTGTCCTGCTAGTCTATTTCTTTTTATTGGGGAATTGAGTTCATTGATATTGAGAGATATTAAGGGCCAATGATTATTGCTTCATGTTATTTCTGTTGTTAGAAGTAGAATTATGCTTGTGTGGTTCTCTTCTTTTGGGTTTGTTGTAAGAAGATTAGCCCCATAACCTCTAAGGAAATAGAAACAGTCATTAAAAGTCTCCCAACCAAAAAAATCTCCAGGACCAGATGGTTTTAGTGCAGAACTCTACCAGGCCTTCAAAGAATACCAACACTTCTCAAAGTATTTCATAAAATAGAATCAGAAGGATAATACATTCTATGAAGCCACAGTTATGTTAATACCTAAACCACACAAAGACCCAACAAAGAAAGAGAACCTCGGACCAATTTCTCTAATGAATATCAATGCAAAACTACTCAATAAAATTCTTGCCAATCGAATCCAAGAACACATCAAAATTATCATCTATCATTATCAAGTAGGCTTCATCCCAGGGACGCAGGGATGGTTCAATATATGGAAATCCAGCAACATAGTCCACTATATAAACAAATTCAAAGAAAAAAAACACATGATCATCTCATTATATGCTAAAAAAGCTTTTGACAAACAACACCCATTCATGCTAAAAGTATTGGAGAGAATAGGAATTAAAGGCTAATACCTAAATATAATAAAAGCAATATACAGCAAGCCAATAACCAACATTAAACTAAATGGAGAGAAACTTGAAGAAATCCCACTAAAATCGGAGACAAGACAAGGCTGCCCACTCTCCCCCTATCTATTTAACATAGTTCTTTAAGTTTTAGCCATAGCAATTTGGCAACAAGAATAGGTCAAAGGGATACGAATTGGAAAGGAGGAAGTCAAGAAAGGAGGAAGTCAAGATATCACTATTTGCAGATAATATGATAGTATACATAAGCGATCCCCCCCCAAAAAATTTGGTTTTTTCAAGACAGGGTTTCTCTGTGTAGCCCTGGCTGTCCTGGAACTCACTCTGTAGACCAGGCTGGTCTCGAACTCAGAAATCTGCCTGCCTCTGCCTCCCAGAGTGCTAGGATTACAGGCGTGCGCCACCACCGCCCAGCCCGGCTGGATACAAAATTAACTCAAACAAATCAGTAGCTTTTCTCTATACAAAGGATAAATGGGCTAAGAAAGAAATTAGGGAAACAACACCCTTTACAATAGTCATAAATATATGAACTATCTTGGTGTGACTCTAACCAAGCAAGTGAAAGAACTGTATGACAAGAACTTTAAGTCTCTGAAGAAAGAAACTGAAGAAGATGCCAGAAGATGGAAAGATCTCCCATGCTCTTGGATTAGCAGGATTAACTTAGTAAAAATGGCCATCTTACCTAAAGCAATCTACAGATTCAATGCAATCCCCATCAAAATTCCAACACAATTCTTCACAGAGATAGAGCAAATCTCAAATTTACCTAGAATAACAAAAACCCCAGGATACCAAAAACCATTCTCAACAATAAAAGAACTTCCTGGGGAATCACTATTCCTGACCTCAAGCTATAATACAGAGCAATAGTGATAAAAAAAACCCCACATGGTACTGGTACAGAGACAGACAGGTAGATCAATGCAATAGAATCGAAGACCCAGAAATGAACACCTATGGTTACTTGATCTTTTACAAAGAAGCCAAAAAAATTTACTGGGAAAAAGACAGCATTTTCAATAAATGGCGCTGTTTCAACTGGCGGTCAACATGTAAAAGAATGCGAATTAATCCATTCTTATCTCCTAGTACAAAGCTCAAGTCAAAGGGAATCAAGGACCTCCACATAAAACCAGATACACTGAAACTAATAGAAGAAAAAGTGGGAAAGAACCTCAAACACATGGGCACAGGGAAAAATTTCCTGAACAGAACACCAATGGCTTATACTCTAAGATCAAGATTTGACAAATGTGACCTCATAAAACTGCAAAGCTTCTATAAGATGAAGGACACTGTCAATAGGACAAAACAGCAGTCCACATATTGGGAAAATATCTTTAGCAACCCTATATCTGATAGAGGATTAATATCTAAAATATACACAAAACTGAAGACTCCAGAGAACCAAATAACTCTATTAAAAATGGGGTACAGAGCTAAACAAAGAATTCTCACCTGAGGAATCTCAAATGGCTGAAAAGCACTTAAAGAAGTGTTCAACATCCTTAGTCATCAGGGAAATGCAAATCAAAACAACTCTGAGATTACACCTTACACCAGTCAGAATGTAAGATCAAAAACTCAGGTGACAGCAGATGCTGGTGAGGATGTAAAGAAAGAGGAACACTCCTCCACTGTTGGTGGGATTGCAAGTTGGTACAACCACTCCGGAAATAAGTCTGGCAGTTCCTCAGACAATTGAAAATAGTTCTACCTGATGACCCAGCTATACCACTCCTGGGCATATACCCCAAAGATGCTCCAACATATAACAAGGACACATGCTCCACTATGTTTATAGCAGCCTCATTTATAAAAGCCAGAAGCTTGAAACAACCCAGACATCCCTCAATAGAGGAATGGATACAGAAAATGTGGTATATTTATACAATGGAATACAGCTCAGCTATTAAAAACAATGATTTTATGAAATTCACAGGCAAATGGATGGAACTAGAAAATAGCATCCTGAGTGTGGTAACCCAGTGACAAAAGAACACACATGGTATGTACTCACTGATAAGTGGATATTACCCAAAAAGAAGTTCAGAATAACCAATGTACAACTCAAAGACCATATGAAACCCAAGAAGGAAGAAGATCACAGCAGAGTGTGGATGCTACAGTCCTATTCAGTGTGGGGAAGGGAATAATCTCTGGGAAGTAGAGGGAGAGAGGGATCTGGGAGGGGAAGCGGGGGGAAGGGAGCCAGTTCAGATATGGGAGGAGATGGAGAGAAGTACAGAGGGTCAGGGATATGAAGGAGGTGTGTAGCAGTGGGGGAGGGGGAGCTGGGGGTATTCAGTAGAGTATCCCAGATGCCAGGGACCCAAGAAGGTCCCAGGACCCAACAGGGAGGACTTTAGCTGAAATACCTAACAAAGGGGAGATAGAACCTGTAGAGACCATATCCAGTGGATAGGCACGGCCCCCAGTTGAGGGATGGTGCCACCCACCCACCTCAAAAATATTAATCCATAATTCCTCCTATGAAAAGGAAATGTAAGGAGCAGAAACTGAAGGAAAGGCCATCCAGAGACTGCCCTGCCTAGGGTTCCATGCCATCTGCTGACACCACACCCAGACACTATTGGTGATGCCACGAAGTGCTCACTGACAGGAGCCTGGTATAGGTCTTCCCCAAGAGCTCTACCAGAGCCGGACCAATACAGATGTGGATGCACATAGCCAAACAGTGGACTGAGCGAGGGGACCCCAATGGGGAAGTTAGGACAAGGACCGAAGAAGCTGAAGGGGTTTGCAACCTCATAGGAAGAACAATAATATCAACCAATCAACTCCCCCCCAAACTCCCAGGGACTAAACCACCAGCCAAAGAGCATACATGGGGGAACCCATGGCTCCAGCTGGACATGTAGCAGAGGATGGCCTTATCTGGCATCACTGAGAGGGGAGCCCGTTGGTCCTGTGGAGGCTTGATGCCCCAGGATAGAGAAACACTGGGCTGCTGAGGAAGGAGTGGGTGGGCAGGTGGGGGGTACCCTCATAGAGGCAGGGGAAGGGAAGAGGGGACAGGGGGCTTGTGGAGGGAAACTGGGAAGGGGAATAATGTTTGAAATGTAAATAAATAAAATAATCAATAAAAATATCAAAGAAAAACTCTAGGAAGGGAGAAAATAAATGTGAAATTAAGGTATCCGGATCAGAGCATGGGAGGGACTCCGTAGGAATGTTAAAGTTTAAGTCATTCGACTTTGCTTTTACCATCAGGGTCAGATATGTATACAATACCAGCCTTGCTCAGCCGTGGTCGCCTGTTGATTACGTGGGGGTGTAACATCCACCTGACAGGGCTGGTGAGAGGCTTAGCTTGGGAGGTTTTGTAATTGTTGAAGCATGACCAAGCAGTCAACAATTTTTTTTTTCCAAAACCTTAACTGTAACTCTCTTGGAATGTGTTTATTAATATTGTTTTGGCTCTTGTGTTAGTAATTTTACTATTCAACATTAATAAATTTTCATTCTGAAAACAAAAATTCACAAAACCAAACCAAAACAAAAAGTGACAAAGATAATTTTCCACCCCGTTTCACTGAGTGGAGCAAGCCCCTCAGTACCCTGTCATTTCCTCTCCAGGGGATTCTTCAGCGCACATTCCTGACTGCTGCTCTTTCTACTACGTATCACAGGGACAATTGATTCAGTCATGGAATGAGCTAACACGTTGCTCTTCAGTGTTCTGCCTCGTTTGTTCAATATTGCCCTTCTTTTATCTTCTGTCTATAAAAGTCTGTATGAAAATCCTCAGGCAGCATCCAAGGCATGGAGGACAAGGGTGTGGACATGTATTTTATGCAGAGAACTAGTGTGTCTCTCTTCAGTTAGGAGAACATGGATCCTCTGGGGACAGAGCAGTACTCCTTCCTCTGTTCTGAGGAACAGTGGTGCCTACCCACTGAGATTTCATACTCTACAGCCGCACTCAGCGAAGGGGAGCAGCTCCACAGAACCCAGCTGCGGACCGTGCCTTCCAGTCTTCTAAAGATGGTGGGACACATGATAGGCATGTGTTCTAGCTCTTTTCTCACACATGAGAAAATACTCCAAGCCAGTTTAATCAGAAAAAGAAAGAATCACAATCTTGATTTCAAGGTGTTATAAATCGAACTGGGCTTTGGGTTTTTAGGATACTTGTAACTGTAACTGTTGTATGAAACAAAGTCCACATTCATTCTTAAGAGTACATTTTCAGAATTAATCTTGAAACTTTATAGTATTCAGTGAAGTTTACAGGAGGTTGTTTTATGCTGCAAGCTTTTGCAGCAAAATTCTTTTACTGATGATACAATTTTCAACAAAGTTGTAGGTTGTGGCTGTAGACTGTTCTTCAGAACCGTGAAGCCAGTTGGAGATAGTCTACGGTCTGTGTATGTTTAAAAACATGACACTGTGCTGCACACACTTTGGGGAACTGAAGAAACAAGATCCATGAAGCGCAGCATACTAAACTGATCATAAAGCACACAATCGAACTGTCAAGATATATGGAAGGTTTTTTTTTTTTTTTTTTTTTCCATCTGAGGAGCACAATAGCAGTTTCTTTTTTTTTAAATTTTAATTTTTTATTAGGTATATTCTTTATTTACATTTCAAATGTTGTTCCCTTTCCTGATTCCCCCCCCCCCCCAATCCCATAAGCCATCTCATCTCCCCCTGTTCCTTAATCAACCCTTCCCCCGCTTCCCTGTCCTGGTATTCCCCTACACTACGGCATCAAGTCTTTCCAGGACCAGGGGCCTCTCCTCCCTTTGGTGTCTAACACAGCCATCCTCTGCTGCCTATGTGTCTGGAGCCATGGGCAACTTCTTGTGTACTCTTTGGTTGATGGTTTTGTCCCTGGGAGCTCTGGGAGCACTGGGTGGTTCACATTGTTGTTCCTCCTATGGAGCTGCAAACCCCTTCAGCTCCTTGGGTCCTTTCTCTAGCTCCTCCATTGGGGACCCCGTGCTTTAATGGCTGGCTGAGAGTGTCCCCCTCTGTATCTCTCATGCACTAGCAGAGCCTCCCAGGTGACAGCTATATAAGGCTCTGGTCAGCAAGCACTTGTGGGCATCGATAATAGTGTCTGGGTTTTGTATATGGGATGGATCCCTAGGTGGGGTAGTCTCTGGATGGTCTTTCCCTCAGACTCTGCTCCACACTTTAGAACTGGAGAGATGGCTCAGCAATTGACATCTTGCAGAGCACCTGGGTTCAATTTCCAGAACCCAGATGGTGGCTCACACAGCCATTCATGACTTCATTTCCAGGGGCTCTGACATTATCTCTTCCAACCCCCCCCCCCAGGGACCAGGTCTGTACATGTTGCACACACACACACACATGCAAGCAAACATTTTTATATATGACAAAAATAAATCTTCAAAATATTTTTAACAATTAAACCATTTCTCATATGTGATAGAGAATGGTGAAGGGCAACATTTTAATTTCACTCTTAAAATCCAGCAATTATATGATGCAACCCCACCAAAACCCAAAAACAAAACATAACAAAAATTGCTGTTAATGACTACAATACACAATACAAAAGCACATGTTCTAAAAATTTAGTACACACCTTTGTCACAGAAACAGGAGATAAACATGTCTGGCCCCCAGCACTAAAGTTGCAGAAAACCTCAAAGGCATCTGAAGAGCATCCAAGATTTGGGTCAATCCAGTATTTTCCTATTAATTTATGACAAAACACAAAGTTATTTCAATTTCATACTAAACTATATGAACTTACGTATTGTCACATCTATGAACAAAATCTCCTGGAAAGGAGCTCTGTCTGCAGCAACTGATTGATTGATTAGAATTTCAGTACAGGGGAGAGACTGGAATGTTTCAGGTCCAGATGCTGATCTGCTCTCGGGCTAGCTCTAGCCTCACCAGAACAGCCATTCCTGGCCCACCTCTGTGTCTGGACATCTGGACCCTGTAGAAAAGCTCTCCCATTTCACAGTGCCCACCTCTTTGATGCACACACCAAGGTATTGCAAATTGCCTCCATTTATGACTTTCTTTGTTATAGAAAGCTAGAAAAGTTTACAAAAACTTTGCAAAATGGCTTCCACATTGGAACATTGAATCTGAGGTAACCCAAATCTGTGTTCCTCAGCCATGATCGCTCAAAACAGCCCCAGAACAAACTACCTCCTATTCTCTTTAAGCTCAGAGCTGTGGTTTTTACATAGACACCTGTTGACACATCTTATCTGTTGTAAATATAAACATTTAGTGAATGAATGAAAGCTATACCCACACAAAGAGTTACCCAGAACTGTGTTTTCAAGCACCTACCAGTTTGAAAGACATTTTGTAATGTTAATCAAGACAGATAGGCTGAGACAGTGTCAGTGAAGGCCTGCTGTGAGCTGGATGGCCCAGTGGGCAAAGGGTCTAACTGCTGAGATTACTGCCCCTGGCACCCAATGAAGGAAGGAAGTTTCTCACTATTTCTTCTAGATTTTCCCCCTACTACTGTGTGAACCATTTTTGTCTAAATAAATGATCATCCATTTTATTGTCTGTGAGGAACCAAGCTTTGAACTCAGGCACCGTCGCACAATGGTGATCGGATAGGAGTTTCTTGGTAACATGATCAGTGGTTTATTTTAAGTCTATTTTATGTGATTTATGTCTTTTGTGACTCCAAAGGTTCTGATTTAAAATTGGGTCTGCCCTGAGGGCGTTACTTTCCCTTCTAGCTCTTTCATTCCAGTGCTGCCCTGGCCTCCTGGTGCTGGACATGGGAAGGCGTGGCTCCTGCTGCTTCATCCAGACCGTGCTCCCTACACCTGCTCTCCCTTGAAACAGTACATGTTGAAATGATCACCATCCTGTTCTAACATCTATTATCATCTCTCAGGGGAAAAAAAAAATCAATATTTTACCTTCTGGCTTGTTACTATTTTCAGAAAAATGTATGTATAATCTCATTCTTGGTATTTTGTTTTAACCCACATGGACACTTACGCCTTGGTTCCTGTTCCTGTCCTTCCAGTGTCCATCACTCCAGTCATTAGTGTCCGAGGATATCGGCCCTAACCTGCTCTGGAACTCAACTTTCTCAGTCACTTCAGTGCTCCACTTCCTCCTGTTTATGCCTTCTACTTCTTCAATCAACAGTTTTTCTCTTTTTATTCCATCAGGACCAACTCTCTACGATGTCATCAGTTCTTTTATTTTAATTGGGTATTTTATTTATTTACATTTCAAAAGTTATCCCCCTTCCCAGTTCCTCCTCCTCAAACTCCCCATCCCATCCCCCCTCCCCTGCTTCTATCAGAGTGCTCCCCCGCCTACCCACCCACCCACTCCTACCTCCCTGCCCTAACATCCCCCCCCCCCCACTAGGGCACCAGCCTCAACAGGGTCAAGGGACTCCCCTCCCACTGATGCCAGACAAGGCCATCCTCTGCTTCATGCTCAGGTGGAGCCATGGACCTACCCATATGTACTCTTTGGGTCACTCCATGTGTACTCTTTGGTGGGTGGTTTAGTTCCTGGGAGCTCTGGGGGGTCTGGTTGGTTGATATTGTGGTTCTTCCTATGGGGTTGCAAACCCCTTCAGCTCCTCCAGCCCTTTCCCTAACTTTTCCATTGGGGAACCCGTGCTCAGTCCGATGGTTGACATGTGTAAGCACCAACGAAGCAGCAAGAGAGGCAGAGGCCCACGCCAGGCAGCAGCAGTGGGGAGACAATCTGATGTCTTCAGTTCTTAAAGTCCTTGTGACACTTCCTTTTTTTGCCTAAAGTTCAGAGTCCTTTACTCTACTGAAGGCTGTTCCTTAGGCAAATTCTGAACTCTCGTGTCCCCTCACCCCACTGTATCTGTCCTATAAAACCAAATCCTAAACAAGATTTACTTTTCTGGCTAATCTGTAAAAAGCACAACTGGGTTGGCTGGACTCACCTTCCCTGAAAATGTTCTGGAAATTAAGGCTTTAGCAAAACAAAAAGATATAATATTTATTGTTCGGGTGACTGCAGACTAAACTAAAATGAAAATGAAATGAAATTATTTTTGACAGTTAGTGTCTCTCTTAAGTGGTGACTGATCCTCTGAGTTTAAAACTTCCTTAATGATGCTATCTAAACCCACTTTTATACTCCTGACCAGACCAATGTGCTTGAAGGGATGAGAACCTTCTAAGGGTGATAAACCAGTCTAGTTTGATATCTGCCGATTCTAGTTGGGGGGTGTATTTAAGGTCTATTAAGTGACATTTGTAGGGAGGGCTATGGAATATGATATTTAAAAAGGTCGTGAACTTTGCTGGTTTTGAATTAGCAAGGCCTGTGGTGGGTTCTTGCCTATCACCCCTAACACTACACTTCCTTATTTTGATTTTAAATATCATGGACACTTAACGCAAATACAAAGCCCAGGGGTGAATATTTTCACAAGTACATCTTCCTCAAAGGCCATTTCAGTGTTGATGAAATTATGATGGGTTTTGCTGATGTTTTATCAAAATGACAGAGATCCGAAGTGATGCATTACAGAGCCCGAATGGTTTGAAATGATGGAGTTAGACTTGGGGATCTGACAGGAAGGACTTACCATCTGAAACCTTGTACTGACAGTTGAGCAAATCCTTGCAGATCCGTGCCGGGTTTTCTCGTGTGCCAAGGGGATTCTTGATGCTGCTCAGGAGACTGCTAAGGTAGGTCAGGGTTTTGAATATCTCTGTACTGTGGCTGATTAAAGTCACTTCAGTGTTCTGGTAACTCTGCCAAGTTATCATATAAGAATCATATAAGCAAGAAAACCCTAATGACAATCTGGACAAAGCAGAAGGGGACTGATCCTAATTGCCTCTAGGGGGGTTGGAATAGGAAGGAAAGAACACATCTAACCACTTACATCAGCTTCTTAACCCTGAATCCCAATAGGAGGTCAAAGCTTAGTTTGTAAGCCAGCAAGAGACTTAAAGATTTATTATGCCTACTGAATCATGCATTTTATACTCCATATCAAATAGTTTTAAATTAAATTTTCTTTTAAACTTTAAAATGTTGCAAGTAAAAAACAACAACAACAACAACAACAAAAAACAAACAAAAAAACCCCAAAAAACAAACCACACTTAAATTAACCAGAATGAGACTATTTAACATAATGATTTCCTGCATCGTTAGAACAGCATTTCCTGTCTGGTTAGAACAGCATCTCCCGTATAGTTTAGAATAACTTCTCCTGTATAGTTAGAACAGTGTCTCCTGTATGGTTAGATCAGCTGCTCTGAAGCTGTACAGTGTTACACTGGAGTTTATGTGTTCACTATCAAATACATTTATGTACTTATCTATCAGCCAAAATGAAAACCCACAACAGAAAGAGAATTAGAAACGCAATTAGCTTTATATCCTTGCTCGTAAGCTGTGTCCACTGTGTGTGTTGAGTCTTCCTCATGCTCTAATATTTAGTTTGTTGAGTTCTCTTTTCTCCATGTTACACTGCACATGCATGTACACTTGCATGTTTGTAGATAAACATAAATGATTGACTAGATTCAGCCAAGAGGGAGAAGAAACTTTTTTCTCCTCTCTGAGACGAAATGATTAAGCAATCAGGACAAGACCGACTGTAAGAAATTTAACTTTATTTACTACCTCCGTAAACAGTAGTAGTAAATTCCTTGACAAGTAAGTCCTTTTAAACTAATTTTTTGTTTCAATATTTTTCTCATGAAACACCCCGTGCATGTATTTCTCTTTTATTACACGTGAAAACAGTTTCAGATTTTTCTGTTTTAAATATAGTCTTTGAGATAATGCCGAATTTTGGCTTTCAAGAAAAATAAAATCCCTCTGTTGAATTTGAATAGTGAAACTGCTGATATAAGTAGAGCCAGATATATTACCTCCTGCTGGGCAGAATCTGATTCTATCAGAGCTCGAATAGCAGCATTGATATCCATTTGTCTCTGTGTAAAAAAAAATATGATTGAGGTAGCCATAATATGATCAAGACTGTTCTGAGGAGCTCTGTGTGTTCTGGGAGCTTTGCTGAGAAACGTACTAGACTGATCTGAATAGAATCTGTAACCCATGATGACAGCTCTCGCAAGTAAGACCCAGCTATCTTATATGAGAGACAAGATGCTGCCTCCATCTGGATTCCACAGGTCTCACTCATTCAAACAGGACTCGGTCTGAAGCTTTTCAACAGAAGCTGTTTGTCCCTGCGGCAGGAAAGCGTGTACACAACATTGCTCAAATGGAAGAAGTATGAAGCACAATCCCCTCATGCAATAAATTGTCCACTGAAGAATAAATAAGTAGAGTCATTTTTAACAGTTCTATTCTTGGAAGGAAAGTAGAATAAAATACTACTGTCCTGAGGTAGTCACCGCAATAGTTGAATCTGATACTTTTGCGGTCTTAAAAACAATTTCTGAAGTTGGAAAATGTACTATTAGTCCCAAAAGAAATAACACAGCACAAACTCAATCTGCTCCTGCATTTAATAAAAAAGATATTTTAGGAGAAAAACTCTGTATAACCATTTTTAATAGTCTTTCTGTAATTACACACACACACACACACACACACACACACACACATGAATTGAAGACACATGAGCTGCGGGATGGTCCTGGGAAATCACATCTGTGTAAATGAGCTCAGCCATTTCTAATTTAACTCAGAATGATTATAATGCTGAGGTATCTTTTTGCATGCCCACAGGATAGAGGCTGTTTATCAAAAGTTCATTCTCAAGTCATGGTTAGCAAACTGAAAAGCCATTTAAGATGATGGGACAATCAATAAAAACTACTTTTTCCGCTTGTCTTCACATGTGGTTTTCATATTGGAAAATAACTCACTCACTCTGCTTACACGGATTTCCAAACACTGTGACAACTACTGAGGAGAAAATGGTAAGCAGTGAAGGAAGTTGTTCTCCAGGAGGCTAACCTTAGAGGGAAACAAGCATAGATCAAGCGATCCAAAACCACGTGACTGTAAATGGTACAGGTGCGATGGGAGAATAGTGAGTCAAAACTGGGGCTGGCAAGACATTGACGAGGAAACCTTGTCTTGGGATGGCACTGTCTGAGAGGATATAAGGAAGCTGGGCAGTGGCAAGACAATGGGGAGAGATTCCCAAGCAGAAAAATGACCTGGCTAAAGTCCATGGGTCATGACCTCTTCCAGGAGCAGAAAAGGTTAGGCTAAGAAGCTTCTGCAGATTAGCCAGTCCTAAAATTTGAGGCAAAGTCTTGCTAGTAACTCGGGATGTCTTTGAACTCACTATCCTCTCAGCTCAGCAACCGCATTGCTAGGATTACAGATGTGTGCCACCATGCTGGCGCCTGGTGTGATTAAAACTATTAATAGAACACCTAGCTCAGTGGCCCCCCCCCCCAACTCTTTAGAATCAAGATGCTCTTGGGCTTTTAATATGACTGAGTGGGACTGGGGCTGTAATTTGGGGGTAACTCTCCAAACACGCACTAGGCCATGGGTTCCATTATCAGCACCATAAGACACAAAAACCAACCAACCAAAAGTATAATTGAGTACCTCAGGAGACTTTTGCTTATATGAGTTAGAACTTTGGTATTTTCCAAAGTAGAAATATAAACATAAAATTTGAAATGACTTAGTAGTTGCTTAAAATAACGACACACCTATTGTATAATAAGATAACTAAAATATGTCTATGCATTATTTTATAAAACAAATAAAGAACCTGTAAGCGGGGGGGGGGGGGGGGGGGGGGGAGGGGGGAGGGGCGGCGCCCTATGCTTTTGTACATCTTTACTGTTGGATTACTGATGGGAGGTAAGATGCTCACATAGGTTTGTGGTCAGTGGGTTTGTGTTTCCCATGATCATTTCATCATTTTGACTCCAGTCACCCGAACAGCCATTCCACCTCATGTAACTAGGCACCGTTAATGTTTAGAAGTACAAAGAAGAGCGAGAGGGCTAATAAAGCCAGATTTATGCTTCCATCTCAGCCAACCAGGAACCAGAGAGTTTAGGGCAGAAATAGACATGGGCTACAATCTCCAAAGGCAAAACTCTGGTGACTCTCTTCCATCTTAGGGTTTTATTGTTGTGAAGAAACACCATGACCATGGCAACTCTTACATTTAACTGGCTTACAGTTGAGGTCTATTATTGTCATGATGGAGTGATGGTAGAAGAGATGGTAGAAGAAATGGAAGAGTATGGTAGCATACAAAGGTAGCTGAGAGTTCTACATCTGGATCGATAGGCAGTGACTCACTTCCTCGAATAAAGCCACACCTACTCAAACAAGGCCACACCTCCTTGTAGTGCCACTCCCTGTGAGCTGCTTGGGACCATTTTCTTTCAAACCACCACAACCTACCAAAAGCAGTGCCACCGGCAGAAGCCATGACATGACCTGTGTTGATGTGAGGGACATTTCACACTCAAACCATACCAGTAGTTTAGCCTTCTATTTGTCAAAGCAGTAAGCAAGAACAAAGTTGAGTTGAGTGCGGCGTAATCTCAGCATTCAAGAGGCGTGGGCAGTAGGATCATGTGTTTGAAGCTAGCCTGGCTTACATAACAAGTTCCAGACCATGGTGAGTTATGTAAGATAAACAAACACATACAACCTAAAATCCCAATAGCAGCAGCAGCAACAGCAATAACAACAAATAACCCCAAAGAACAAAATGGAAGCCTTAGGAATCACTTTTTGATTCCTAAATGTACTCAGAGCCATTGCAGTCAAAACCATTCTCCATTCTCAAAAGACAGACACATGGATCAAATGAATAGAAAGCAGAATCCAGAAAGACTTTCCCACTTGTGGTCAAAGCCTAAGTGAGTGTGCCAAGGTCATCCAATGAGAAAAGGATAGCCTGTGACCAACAAAGAGTCCCATGGAACACGGTGTCCACACACAAACAAGTCAGGCCAGACCTCGGATGATGCATATGATTAACAAGTGCTCTCTGGAAATGGATCAATGGCTCTAATATAAAAGCTAAAGTTAGAAAACCTTCATGGTGTTGTAGTGATTTCCTGGAATGATCTCCAAAGCAAAAGTAACGGGAGAAAAACAATAGACAAATTGTGCTACCTGGAGAGTAAAAAGAGAGTGAACTGAATGGACAAAAGAATGTTCAAATCATATATCAGGGGCAGGATTAATAGTTAGAATCTAGAAAGAACTTTGACAACCGATTAATGTAAAGTCATGCAGTCCAGTTTTTTAAAAAATGGGCAAAAGACTTGAATGAAAAATTTCGAAGAATGTATACAGATAATGAACATTATTGGGGAAGTGAAATTTATAACCACAATGAAATACATTTTCATTGTGGATGGTTGGTGTAAAAAAATGAAAGGCAGGGTGGGCTGGGACATAGCTTAGTGATAAAGTACTTGTCTATTATATGAATCCTGGGTTTAATCCTAAGCATTGCCCCAACTCCTCCAAAATTAGAGAGGGTACTTTTCTGGGTTTGGAGGGCATGCTTATAACCCCAGTTCTTGGAAGGATGAAGAGGAGGGTAACTGAAATCTTGAGGTCAGTCTAGGCTATATTGCGATTCTAGGTAGTCCTGGGATACCTAGCAAGACCCTGCCTCACAGTACCAAGCCACTGGGACTGACCTCCACAACCCTAAATTTTGATTAGTTTTGTTTTTTTCTGCAGTAGTCTCTATCTGTTGCAAAGAACAGGTTTTTTTTGTTTTTTTTTTGTTTTTTTTTTGTTTTGTTTTTTTTGATGAGGGGTGACTACACTTAAGACTACACTTAACTGGGGGTACAAGGACAAATGTTTGTAGATTGTTGTTAGGATTTATACTGGTTTAGTAAATCAGTGGCTGTAGATTTTCTCCCAGTATCCAATATCCAATATCTATGCTTCCAATATCATACGACATCCACTAGTGCTGACTGGTTAAGTTTCTAGTACCAGGCATGGTCTCCTCCTTGCTGAGCAGGTCTTAAGTTGGAGATCATTGTAGCCGAGGAGACAGAAAGATGAAGAGCCAGAGGATCGGGAGTTTGCTGTGGGATTGTGTTTTCTAGTCATGTCTGAAGCTACAGCCCTAAATCTCACCATCATGGCTCCCAAACATGAGCTTAACAAGGATGATACCAATGAACACGCCAAACTAGACACACAAAAGCCCATGAGCTCTCAACCCCACACAGAGAACCACAGGCAACTGAGGAAAGCTGGGGCAGGGAGAGGTGGCCTTTCAGGGAGAAGAACACGGAACTAGGTTGTCTAGTACCACATGGTCAGCTCTGAAAACATACATACAGCGTTATATGAACAGATTATCTCTCCCTTACCCCTCTCTCCTTCCCTCCTCTCTCTCTCTCTCTCTCTCTCTCTCTCTCTCTCTCTCTCACACACACACACACATACACGAATGCATACAATAACAGTGAAAAAAAAAAAAACAGGCCATGAATCTGAAAGACAGTGGAGAGGGGTATATGGGAGAGTCTGGAAGGAAGAAAAAGAAAAGGAACATGTTGTAATTGTAATCTCAAAAATAAGAACCAAGCCAAACCCAACCCTGGGCAGGTGCTATGTAACCCATTAGAGCAGATTCTTAAAAGTTTAAATATAGGATCACTACTTGAATCGACATTTTCACTAGCAGCTATGTACCCAAGTGTGTCAAAAACAGGGGCCCAGATATTCATATACCTTTATTCATAGTATTATTATTTAAAATGCTCAAATAATGGGTACAATGTAAGCATTCATCTTGATGAACCAAATGTTATATAAGTTTAATGGGATATTATTTAGGCCTACATAATGAAATTCTGATATATGCTTATGACAGGATGAAAGGTCAAGCAATACTACAAGGAGTAGTAACTCAGCCACAGAAAAACAAATGTCACATGACTAACTCTGTAAAATACCTAGTAGCCAAGTTCACTGAGATAGGAGAATGGTGGTTGCCAGGGGCTTGGAAAACTGGGACTTAATTGGTTGGAAGATAGTTTCAGTTTGGGAAGATAAGAAAGGGTATGGAAATGGGGTAACTCTGGCTGTAAAACTGTAGATACTAGCAATGCCAGAAGTACATCTTTATGTGCTTAAAATGGCAATTTACAAGTTACATATACTGAACCAAAATGTACTATATACATATGCTGGCCATTCAGCAGAGTTTGTATCTGGAGTGTTTTTCAGAGGTCCACATATGAAAGACTTGGTCACCAGTCTGTGGTGCTGATGGGGATTGTAGAACCTTCCAGTGACCGGGTCTCATACAAAGAAGCTAGGCCGTTAGGAGTATGACTTTAAAACAGGTTTGGGCCAGGTGGTGGCAGTACATGCCTTTAATTCCAGCCCTGGGAAGCAGAGGCAGGCAGATCTCTGAGTTCAAGGCCAGCCTGGTCTACAAGCAAGTCTGGGATATCATTGTCTGTCCCTCACTTGGTTACCTCCTGATATTCCATGAGGTCATAAGTCTAAAACAGTGTAACCAAGTGACTGCTGCAGAACCTCTGAAGCTGAGTCAAAATAACCCTTTACTCTGAGTTGTTTCTCTTAGGTGCCTTGTCCCAGGGGGTGCTGGAAGGGAAGCCAACTACACCTCACGTTTGGAGTTGGTCCTAAGGATATTCTACATATGTAAAATGAAATGTGTGTTGACAGGACTTTTGTACTAATAATGTTTGCAAAGATTAGAAACAATTTACATGTTCACCAACAGAAGACTGAATGAGAGAACAGGATATTCCTAAAAGAAATGACTGGTCTACCTTCTCTGATCATGTGTAAGTGAGGAATACAGTGAGGATCAGTAAAGGCTGGTACTTAATGATACCAAGGCAGCCATCATTTTAACCATGGCCCGTGCAAACAGCTCAATGAAAAAGGTAGCTATACTTTGGAATAGACATTAGAATACAAAGACGTTTCATAGGATTTAGTGCCATGATTTTTTTCACTCTTCATATTTCTGTAACCCCTGGACTATTCCCAAAGCCCGTTAGTTCCTTTAGCATGTTGTGGGAATTCATTGGCACTTAGTGGGAATTCCATATGTTCTTTCTCATTTGAACACCCAGCCAGACTGAGTTAAGAGTTTTGTGGACAGTCATTCAGTAAGAGCTTGGAGTGTCATCTGAGCATAGAGCTTTCATGTGGAGCTGAGGTGGCGGTGACTCTGTAATCCCAGCACTGGGAATTGAGCATTAGGTGAGTCTGGGACACTGTTTCAAAAGAAAGTGTCAGAAAAAGTTCTATGTTCAGAGAAGGGATGAAAAGAAAAGAAAAAAAGCTTTATGCACTCTAGTTTAAGAGAACATATTGTAACATGAAAATCACTTAATGTTTTAAACATGGGCATATAACTGCCCACATCTGAGTATAAAGCTGTCAGTAAGTCCAGAGAAAGGGTCCAGAAGGAAATATATAAAACAGCTTCCTCATGAAGTGTACTAAGAGGGGGGGGGAGGGAGAGCGCACATTATCAAGTAAGAAATCACCCCCTCTTTACACAAATACGCATATAAAATAGGAAACAGAATAAGGAGTAAGCAGACTGTTAACAGCTGGTGAGACACCTCACTGTTTCAAATAGTGGGAATAGGGTAAATTTCATTGCGTTGTGCCAGAATATAATCCTTCCTCTCTCTCCTATGCTCATGGGGGTGACTCACATCTAACCTGGGCACCTCATGGTTTTGGAGACTGTTCCTTTTCAGAGTTCTAAAGTCTCAAGGTGGGAACATAGTGGAGAACTAGGAATCGGTTCTAGGACTTGACCCTCTCTGTGGTGGAGGTATGTGTGGTCCTTGAAGCCAGGGCCTGTCTGCCACTTCTCAACCCACATCTTTAAATTTCACAGTTGACCCCTGAACTTGAAGTCATTAGCTGAAATTTTATTGTCTTTACCTCACCACACCCTCAACACATACATACACATGCACACTCAGATGCGCATGCGCGCGCACACACACATACACACACACACACACAGAGGCACACACAGGCACTCCCACACATAGTCTCACCCTGCTCCTTCCTCGGCACATGAAGGGCTGCCTCTAGAACCCAGGGGTAGATTTCCTCATCAATGTCAAAGTACCATACCTCAGACACTGAGGACTACTCATTACCAGACCCTTACACTCGCACCATCACCCACAAACACTGCTTTTTCTGAGGCAGTAGCTTTCCACTGCACTTCGGGACTGTGAGTCAATTTAACTCCACAGGCCTTGGATGGAGGGCCGGGGAGCAGAAGGTGGGTTAGAGACTGTCAGACTTCCTCATCTTGCCCCACAGCAAGAAATTTTTACACTGTGACAAGGTTCACAACTGAAATCATGGGTTTGCAAAACCATTTCCGTCTTACTACTAATGGTGTACTGGGATTTTTTTTTAATAGTTGATTTTTATTAAGGTAAGATTCATGTAGTGTAAAAGTTTTATCATCTTAGAACATATAAATAGATACAGGGGTAGACATGTCCATCCTTTCAATGATGCATTATACTTGTAGGTATCCATGTCCAGCTTTTTTACATGGGGCCTGGGGATTTGAACTCAGATCTTCTTTCATAGCAAGCACTTCACCCACTGAGCTGTCTCCCCAGGCCTATTTCCTATACATTTATGTAATTGTATCTTTATTACAAAGGAATATTGTAAGAGGCTCACTCAATTGGTTTTACCTTTCAGGGAATAACAAATCCAATTTGCACTCTGAAGTAATTGCTGGATCCTTACCAAGAGGACTTCTAATCCTTTGTTCTGGATTTGTGACCCTTGGCTTCCTGAGTATTAATGCTATGGCATTACTTCACATGTCACGGTCCTTGCCCATGCTATCACTTCTAATGCTGTCATCTTAGCTCCAAGAAACCTTTGCCTTCGGGGATTCCTGCTGAAGCAGTATGAGAGGTGTGATACATGGTTGTGTGTGTGTGTGTGTGTGTGTGTGTGTGTGTGCAGACATGGCACATGTATTCAACAAATGCATATTGAGGACTTGAATGGTAAACAAACATAGAATAAGCATGGATGAAGAAGGGAGAGCTATCAATTCTATGTTGGTGCAATGAGGAGATGGATTAGGAAGGGTTTAGGGAGGCCATGACAGTTGTCATTTCTGCATAAACGCTAGACTCTGTTCATACACTGGCCTCTGCAGACAGCATGAAAAAAATGTGCTAGGCCTATTTTAAAAACCACATTTCTATTTCTTTGGCCATTATCACTGATATTTCAATATTGTAAGTTTAGATCCTCTATCTTTTGTATATTCTAAAGATTCTTTGACCCCTCCTTCCT
This sequence comes from Apodemus sylvaticus, assembly GCF_947179515.1. NCBI lineage: Eukaryota > Metazoa > Chordata > Mammalia > Rodentia > Muridae > Apodemus > Apodemus sylvaticus. The sequence continues at coordinate 15,280,304 of NC_067475.1, forward strand.
CTGCCGGGTCTCTGTATACCTCCAATCTTAGCCATACCTCATCTGATTGACAAAAATAAGGAAGAGAGACCAGAGGGAGAGGGCAAAGAAGGAATCAAATGTGACATTTGTGGGGAACCCATCTGTCAAGCATATCTTCTAGTTTAAGCCTCCTAATTCCTAAAAGCGTATATTCATATCCACAGTTATTTTCTCAAAGAAGGAACTGTTCATATGTCCCCTTCATTGTAGTTGTGTATCAACTCATTAATCTTCCAGCTGAGTGTAGGGATAAGCCCCCTAATTAGGTACCTAACTACAAACATGTTCTCTACAGCTTTCTAGTTTGCCATTCAATTCGTGACTTTTCAGAACTTAGTTTCAGAAAGATAGCCCTAACTTCTCAACGCCACCATAAGGTGGGGAGGTGATGGCCAGGCAATGGTCGAATTGCAAGGACATAGAGGACAAGGAGGATCAGAGAGGCATCGGGTGTATGAGAGATCCCCAGCACTCACTGGAAAATTACTCCCAGCTGCAAAGCAGGACTGAGGGAAATGCAGAGTTCCGAGTCTGTTGAGCATGGAACACCGTGGACAGCTATCCAGAACGATCATGATGTAAATGACCCGAGAACAGCATGTGGAAATGATTATGGCTTGGAAGACATCGGGCTGACCATTACTTGGAGCAGAGAGTGGATGTGAACTGGGAAGGAAATGTGATCACTTTCCACTGTATGTGACCAGGAGACCAATCGGATGAGGTATGGCTAAAGTTGGAGGTATACAGAGACCCCGCAGAGGAAGGAGGGGGTCAAAGAATCTTTAGAATATATAGAAGATAGAGGATCTAAACTTAGAATATTGAAATATCAGTGATAATAGCCAAAGAAATAGAAATGTGATTTTTAAAATAGGCCTAGCACATTGTAGGCTGCAGTGGTTGGATCAAAAGCAAACACATGAGCCATCTGATGGCTTCTCCAGACACGAGCAACTGACAAGGATTCATGTAAAACCGAAGTAAAGAATTATGGTTTTAAAAAAAAAGATTTAAAATGAAGAGCCACGTCCCAGAAATAAGAAGAAACGGAGTATCTACTGTGTATTATCCTGTGCTGGGTGCTTTTCTACTGTTTAATGCTCAAAATGAACCAAAAAAGCAGGAAATACAATTACTCTTTTCTAGGTAAGAAATACAGGGCTTGGATTCCAAGTTATTCTAGCTGGTTGGCTTACCAAAAAGAACTAAGGTATACCAGAAGCATAGGATGACTTTAACAGTTCAAGGTTCCTGATATTAGAGTGGCTATTCCGGCTGGTTTCCTGAGACCATTTGCTTGTAAAATCGTCTTCCAGCCTTTTACTCTAAGATAGTGTTTGTCTTTGACACTGAGGTGTGTTTCCTGCATGCAGCAAAATGTAGGGTCCTGTTTATGTATCCAGTCTGTTAGTCTATGTCTTTTTATTGGGGAATTGAGTCCATTCCTCAGAAAACTGAACATGACACTACCAGAGGACCCTGCTATACCACTCCTGCGCATATACCCAGAGGATTCCCCGGCATGTAATAAGGACACATGCTCCACTATGTTCATAGCAGCCTTATTTATAATAGACAGAAGCTGGAAAGAACCCATCCCTCAATGGAGGAATGGATACAGAAAATGTGGTATATTTACACAATGGAATACTACTCAGCAATTAGAAAACAATGAATTCATGAAATTTGTAGGCAAATGGTTGGAACTGGAAAATATCATCCCAAGTGAGGTAACCCAATCACAAAAGAATATACATGGAATGCAACCACTGATAAGTGGATATTAACTATACCAGAAGCCCTGAATACCCAAGACACAAGTAGCATATCAAATGATTCCCATGAAGAAGTAAGGAGAGGGCCCTGATCCTGGAAAGGCCTGATCCAGCATTGTAGGGGAGTACCAGGACAGAGAAAAAGGAGGGAGGTGATTGGAGTATGGGTGTAGAGAAGGCTTATGGGACATATGGGGAGGGGGGAACTGGGAAAGGGGAAAGCGTTTTGGAATGTAAACAAAGAATTTAGAAAATAAAAAAAATAAATAAAAATAAAAAAATATACAGTTCAAGGTTCACATGAGGACTGGGAGAGATAGCTCAGTGGATGAGAGCACGTGCCATCAAGCATAAGGACTTGAGCTTGCATAGCACCCACGTGAAAACGCAGGCATGCGTGAGCAAGTTTGCACACCACAGCTGTGGGAGCAGGGACAGATGTATTGCTGAGTGTTAAGAGTTCCAGGTTCAGTGAAAGGGCCTGTCTCAAAGGACTAAGATGGCGGATAGAACAAGGAGAGCTGATATCCTCCTTTGGCACCCACAACACACCTGCAACACATGCACACAACACACATGCACACATGCACATGTACACACATATAACATATACACTTGCAATATAATACACATGCACAGACACACATATATACACACACACCACAGCATATACATTCACACAACAACAACACACAAAACAATACACACATATAACACACATGCAATATAATATACACATTCAATACAATACACACATGCACATCACCAAACACATACACACACACACACACACACACACACACACTTGATATTCTGAGGTAGAACAGAATAAAACCAACCAACATGACTTACTCTTGGACCAGGTGCTCCAGGTGGACCCTGAACATAATCGCAAAGCAAAAGAAAAGAAAACCCAGTTAGTAAATATCTCGAAACCAGGCACTGTATGTTTGTTCATCAATGGCAAACAGAATAAATATAAATGAACTCACAGGGGGTCCTGGTTGACCTCTTGGTCCTTGGGGACCCTAAAAGAAATGAAGACAAAGACAATATGTAGATTGCTTTAGATTTGGTATCAACCAAGATCCAATCTCTGCTGTTGCCTATTGATGTGCAGATCACATGATTCACAATTGATTCTGTATTTAAAATGTCTTGCTCTTAACTCTCAAGGGCAATTCTGAACAATGTGGAAATTTAATTTTGTGTGTGTGTATGTGTGTGTGTGTGTGTGTGTGTGTATGTGTGTGTGTGTGTGTGTGTATGGGCATATGTGCGTGTGTGCACACGCACGTGTGTACATGTGTGTTTGCTCATACAAGCAAATTAAATTATGATGTAAAATCTTAATTGAGCCTAAGCTATTTCTATTAGCACCCACTTAACCACCAAAGCTGGGACCCTCATTGTTTTTCTATATTGTCTTCCTTCATATATCTATAAGTTGTATCCTTCCAAATATCTCCAAGATACTTCTTCATCTTCAATGTAAATCACATATTATAGCCTAATTCTTGTGTCCCCCAACCTCTGAATAATGCCCTAGTCTCTATCTTTGTGGTACAATGGGCTTTTGAGAGGTAATTGGGCTATATGGGTGGACTCTATAAAGTGATTAGTGCCCTTATAAAATGTGGCCAAGAGAGGACTGCTGTCAAGGAAGAAGCAGACATTCTCTAAACCAGGAATAGATCAGCCTATCCATCACGCTAACAATATTCTTCTCGGAACCTGGAATGTGGTCATTCACTGGACATCCAGTGGCTCTCATTTAGAGGAGAAGGATACCCTTCTCCACAGTGCGGCTCACCACTCTGTGCTGAGCTCCGTCCTCGTGCTAAGTTGTGTGCTGTATTTCCAAGTCACACCCCAGAAAGTGAAACAGCTGAGCAGCCAGTGGACGAGCAGCAGAGGTAAAACCAAAAGTTAAGCCAGCTGATACGGAAATGATGTTCTCAGACACCTCAACCGTGGCCTCCTCTTTACGGTGTGGTCTTTACCAACACATCCTCTATACCTTCTATAGCCAGCTACCTGCACATCTCTAACACCTCCTTCTCTCACCCTTCTCTTTCCCTTTCCTCCCATCTTCCTTCCTTTCATTCTTGTATTCCTGTAGGTTTTCTTTCTGAATCCCATTTGGCATCAAACTTCCAGTTCTTTTGTGCCAGCCTTCTTAGTACAGGGATTGTAGGTATGTACCACCATACCTGGTACCCCGAGATTTTTATAAATTAGTTCTCTTGCACACACTCCTGCCTACAGATAGAACACTCATTTCTCTCTCAGTGCTACTTTAAATTCTACAGCCATTGCAACCGCCTGGCACGTCACTTCCCTTCTCTTCAGCTAACTGCTAGTTTATTTCTTCATTCCATAGAGCACAGAACTTTGGAAAGTACCTAAAGTTTGATAAAACGTCTGCTGCTTTTTCATTTTCTGGAACAAGAATATATTGCCTGATACACACTAGATGCTCAATAATTCTTATGACATAATTGAACGACATTAGAAGTGGTATTAGTTTAGAAAGTAGGAAGGATAAATGGGACCATTTAGATGCCAAAAGTTATGCTGACATTTTTCAAAAATGTGCTAACAGCAATCATTATTCATGCCTTACACATCTGCTCAGGGTTAGCTTATTTGATGGCGAATTGAATGTTAACATCATACTGAGTCAGACTAAGATTATGGTTAGAAGACGGCAAAAAGAAGAATTAATATCCAGCTGGTTTCAAATAATGTTGATGCTGTAACTGGCTTCATACTCCTGGTTTTATTGTGACAGCTAGAACAAATAACACAGTCACTTAAGCGGGCTAGAGAACTCTCACTACACCTGATAGACATTTCATAGTTTGCATGCATGGTCCATGCTTACGAATTCATTTTCTTTTCTTTATGCATACAAATTTAATCAGAGAGCAACAAAAGCTATTCTCAGAAGCTGCCTGCTAAGTTGCAGGAATGCCTTCATTGGTGACAGTCTAAGTTCAAATCATGCCGAGGTTAGAGTGAATTTGATCCATTCTGAATCAACACTGTGAAAATAATAAACAGCTGTGACATTGAACCACTTAACATGCTTCTGACATTTACAAAATCCCTTTGATGGTTCAGCACAAAACGTCTATCCTATATTTGATTCCAAAAGAGGAATGTACCATAGAAAGATGAACAAAGTCTTCCTACTGCTGACACTAACAAATTCATTTCTGTTCGTTCTTCAGAGCAAGTCAGTTCACCACAAATACGAGCCAATGAAATGCTTAACAGGCCGCCAGAGAGGGCAGGGCAACCTAACGCAACAATGGCATGAGCAGGTCAAGCAAGCAAATAAACAAACTGTGATTCCAACCACATAACGTGTTATTAGTTCCCTTACTCCTTCAGCTAACACCACTAAGGAGTTTATCTACTTTCTATCTAATACATACAGGGCTTTGTAGATAAGCTGTCATTTTCCTGAGGGCAACCACATTCATGGGGACGGCTGTGGTAATGATTTGAGTGACTGTACAGAAAGCCTCCATTCTACTTAAATTATGCCAGCTTCTCTCTGTTCTGTCCGAAAATTTGCATGAATCCCTGACAGTATCATAGCTTATCATTTGATTTGAGAAAACTAGCATGTGACCTTGAATTTGATTATGTGGTCTTTTCCTTCTGTAAATTCCTTATTTCCTTTCCTTTCTGTAAATGCAGTTGTCATTTATCTCAGGAGTTTTATCTATCTATCTATCTATCTATCTATCTATCTATCTATCTATCTATTTTATTTATTTACATTTCTAATGCTTTCTCCCTCCCTGGTTTTCCCTCCGCAAACTCCCTATCCCCTGCCCCTCCCCCTGCTTCTATGAGGGTGCTCCTCCACCCACCCACCCACTCCTGCCTCACTGCTCTAGCATCCCCTTATGCTGGGACATTGATTCTCCACGGGACCAAGGGCCTCCTCTCCCAGTGATGCCCAACAAGGCCATCCTCTGCTGCACATGCAGCTGGAGGGTCCCTCCATGTGTACTCTTTGGTTGGTGGTTTATCCCTGGGAGCTCTGGTTGGTTGATATTGTTGGTCCTCCTATGGGGTTGCAAACCCCTTCAGCTTCTTCAGTCCTTGCCCTAACTCCTCCATTGGGGTCCCTATGCTCAGTCTGATGGTTGGCTACAAGCATCCACATCTGTGTTGGTCAGGCTCTGGCAGAGCCTCTGTTAAGCTAGTTCAGTTTTAGAATGGCTTTTCCTTTAAACTTGGGGACGTCTATTACAGGATACCTATTCTCTGTCTTCCAACTGTCACTAGCGTTTCTCTTGTCTAGTTGTGACAACTGGAGAGTGTTTCTAGTCTTTGTCAAATATTTCTTTGGGGCTAAGGCACAGAGGTTTCTCCTGAGAACCACAGGTTTGGAAGACTTAATTATTTAAAGTTTTCGCAATATTAAGTAAGATTTATTAAATATGAGCGAAGACGGCAATCTATCTCCTTTAACTGGAGTTACATGTAGCTTTGACATGCCCAATGTGGGTGCCGGGAACTGAGCTTGGGTTCTCTGGAAGAGCAGCAAATACTCTTAGACCCTGCCCCACCCCTCCTGTAACTTAAATTATTAACTTTAAAATATAGTATTTTTTCATACATTATTTTTCTTATAGTGTGTAAGCCAAATTAGAGGCAATAAGATAATTCTCATATTCAAAAGCTATAAAGTAATACTAGCTTAGAGTAGTTGAGAAATTGTCAGTGGATTTCTTCAACATTACACTAATTTTTATCTAATCATAACATACTACAAAAATGAAGCACCCTCCCTAAAATTTGTGGTGAATTCCTCTTTTTATGTTTTCCTAGTCATGTTGCTGTTAAGTTTCAAGTTCTGAAACTTAACATTTTGTCAAAACCAGAAGAGAGAGGATAGAATGTTATTTCTGGTGTGAGTTAATATTTTTCTTTTAAAATAATTTCATTCTATTATTTCTGACAGTGCTCTTTAAATTTCATCTCAAATTAATTAATATTGTCATTCTAAGAGTGTTTTGGAATCCCAGGGAGGTCATACATTTTTTTTTAACTATTCAAAATTTATGAGAAATACAAGAAATTTGTATTTCCTAAATACTCCTACATACTACCTGTGAGCAGGTTTCTTAGGACACCTCAGTCTGGAGCTATTTACAGAATATATACATGACTCCCAGGGTTTAAAACAAAACCCACAGGCAGCCAGAGAATGACGAAGTGTTGAATCCAGAAGAAATTTCTCTCACATGGAAACAGTGCCCTACTGTGGGACCGACTCATCTCTCTCTCATCTCTCTCTCTCTCTCTCTCTCTCTCTCTCTCTCTCTCTCTCTCTCTCTCTCTCTCTCTCTCTCTCTCTCCTGAGACAAGGTTTCTCTGTTTAACCCTGGCTGTCCTGAAACTCTATGTAGACCAGGCTTGCCTTGAACTCAGAAATCTGCCTGCCTCTGCCTCCCAAGTGCTGGGATTAAAGGCGTGTGCCACCACTGCCTGGCTGATGGACTGACGGACTGATGGACTCATTTCTAACCAATTCTGGAATCTACAGTTATGCATCAGAGGATGTGAAACTTCTTCAATATTAAGCCCAATCTCCAAGAAGATATTTGAGCAGAGATCGGGATCCTGTGATAAAGCAGACATTTGATGAGCAGGTAAAAGGGATTCTGGGTAACAAAAAGACACATTCCGGAGAGGAAAGTAAGGGCTTCTAGCAGTCTTGAGACTGGAGGGAAAATAGAAGGTGGTGTAGGGCTTTTATAGCGTGGGGGCAGAGCTTAGATTTTCTTCTGAGAGCAAGAGTCAGGGAAGGCTGAGGTCAAAGCTTTGTTCCTTTACAACGTTTCTCATATGTGGAGAATGGATTGCAGTGGGAACGGTGGAGTGAATGAAAAGATGCTCAGGCCTGGGGCTGATAGCGTGGGAATACCGACCGAGTGTAGGTCATGGAGGTGAGAGGAAAGGATCAAGCCATAGAGGGGTGGGAACTGAGGTCGATTCTGTATCCTATGCCCTAGTTAGTGCTTTTCTAGGGGACTTCCTTATTTTCTGTTTGCATAGCATCACAGAGAGGGTCTGGCAGGAACTTAAAAGCAAGAAGGATAGTCCAGTAACTCTCAGAGATGGCTTTCAGTGCGGGGGGGTGGGGGGGGTTGGAGGGGTGGGGGTGGGGGGTATGGGGGGATCTTCTAACAGCTGTGCTCACAGAGGAGTCATAACTGGATCAAGCCCAGGCCGGCTCAGTGTTCTTTCTTCTAGCCAGTGTTATGTTCTCATTGTGGACTGGTGCTGTCGACTGGGGACTGCAGCTATCAAAGATGGTAGGTAGCTGTACTATCAGATAGTGATATCAAAGATGGCATCAAATATGTACAATGCCCTCTTCCAAACTATTCTCAGGAAGCTGATTGCAGAAACTGAACTAATACTTAAAAATAATTAGAATTTACCCTCCATAGTTGCTCATATTTACAGTTCATTTAAAATTCACTATCTAGAGAATGACAACTACAAGTCAGGTATTGGGGTCCCATCATGAAAACAAACACTAAAAGCAGAACAGATGTTCCATGGGGCTTAGGGACACATGTTGAACATATATGTAATATATAGCAGGTGGCAAGGCGCTAGGTGAAGGGAGGACACAGAGTTTTAGGAAGGAGGGGCATTGCCCTTACACAGTGCTGTGATGGCTGATCTTTATTGGTATTTAGGTCTTTGAACATAACTCTGGGCATATCTGTAAGGGATATCTGTAAGAGATCTTGAATGGGCTGGGGCCAATGGAATAAAAGAAACAAAAGACCAGGAGAGTGAGTGCCAAGATTTTCAGCTTTGGAAGGGGTTTGCAGCCCCATAGGAAGAACAATATCAACCAACCAGACCCCCCTTCCCCCCCCCCCCAGCTCCCAGGGGCTAAACCACCAACCAAAGAGTACACATGGCTCCAGCTGCATATGTAGCAGAGGATGGCCTTGTCAGGCATCAGTGGGAGGGGAGGCCCTTGGTCCTGTGAAGTCTCGATGCCCCAGCATAGGGGGATGCTAGGATGGAGAGGTGGGAGTGGGTGGGTGGGTGGAGGGACATAGAAGCAGTGGGAGGGAGGATGGGATAAGGGGTTTCTTGGGGGGGGGACAGGGAAAGAGGTAACATTTGAAATGTAAATAAAGAAAATACACAATAAAAAAATAAATAAAAAAGGTTTTCAGCTTTCCCTCCTGTCTGCAGTGACAGCTGTTCTCCATCATATGCTTGTGTGTGTGTGTGTGTGGTGGGGAGTGTCAAGCAATCACGGACTTAGCGCTTTGAAACCATGACTAAGTCAAATCTTTCCTTCCTAAGTTGTCTATGTCACATATTTTAGTCACAAACTACGAAAGAAACTAATAGGCGTATGTAGGAAAAGCTTTAGTGCTAGAAGCCTCTGAAGGAAAGAAATAAGCTACAGGTGACAGGCACTGTACTCAGTCCTGGGTTTAGTGTTGTTTCTAGAGGAGGGGGCAGGATGTGCCCAACACTCCAGCAAGCCCAGCCTCTCTGCAAATGGCCTTTAAATAGGCGTGTCCAGATGAGAGGAAGCTAAATGGCTTAAAGGCACAGTATAGAAGGAAGGAGAACTTTAAATGAGGAGGCTGCAGAAAGAACAGGAGAAGGAGGGTATCAGACTGCAGCGTCTGAACATCATGGCCATCCATCGCTCTCCTGGTCTTCACAGGGCTTTCCAGGCCTCTCTCTCGGACCCTTCGGCAACAAGTGGCAGCAGCTTGGTCTACGTTTCATTTTGAAGGGAATATCCTGCCCAGTCCCTAACTTGTTTATTCTAGATGCCATATTTTTTTATCAGAAATCTAACATTACAGTCATAACTTATTGCGTTTTCAATCTGTCAAAGCAAGTAATTTGTTTTCACACGCAAGGCTTATAACATTCCTGCATTATGACATCGCCATGGGCTCTTGAAGTTTCTTGACCTCACGGAAGCTTGTGATCCAGCTACTGTGCTTAAGGATACGCCAGACACGCAGCGCCAGAGAGCTGTAGGGAGTGAGCTAACACCAACCTCTGTCTCTTCATCCCCGTTTCTACTCAGCCTGAGAGATAAGACTCCCTGTGTGGTGCATGTGACCTGCCTCCTGCTGTATTGTCTGTTGGGAAAAAGTCTAATGTCATGTGTTCCCCTTTTCAGCTAATTAGTGTAATTAATTCACTCCACACCCACTGTGTCTTCATGGGGGATGCTGCAGTCTGGTCAACATGAATCGTTCTGTGGCAAAACCCAACCAAATGACGGTACCTGTGGGAAACGGTGGATGTACCCATTCGCTTCACTGTGGTGACCTTTTTACTGACTCTATACACAGCTCACATTCTTAAAATGTATACTGTATACTAGTACACTAGTATACTGAACAAATATACAACAAAAATTTTATTAAAAATGTATGTCTGCCATCCCTGCCCTCTGGAGGAGGAGGAGGGGATATGGGGCAGACTTTGAAGCTAGCCTGAGAGACATAGCAAGGGTGTGTCTCAGAACAGCAGAAACAAGCTGAAGCTTTGAGTCTGCCTTGCACCGGCACTGTCGTTACTGCCGGCTGGCTATAGCATGCGTGCCTAACGAGAGCTGTCAGGGCTGCTGCTTGGGCCCTGGAGAAGGGGACTCTCTTCGTGTACACGGCAATCTTGGGGGACTATGAGTGGCAGGCTCATCAGATCCCACTGTATTGTACCATAGGTTATTTCTATTTCTTGACAACTATAAATATAATTATATGTACATGTATATACATATGTATATATATGTATATGTGTATATATGTGTGTATATATGTATATATATAGTCCACAAGTATCAACCATGATAGGCAAATCTAACAAGATCTTGGATTCCCTGGGAATGACCACAGAGATCAGGGAGGATGTAACCGTAAATTTTATCATTCAGTTAACTTACAGTTTCACCTCTAAAGCCTTTTTCACCTCTGGGTCCCTAAAAGAGAGGGGAGAAAAGACAGTAGTTCAGTGTTAGGGACCATTGTCTGTTTGGTGCAGTAATGATTATACTCAGGAGCATGTCATTTTATACTTTTGTTTTATTATCTAGGAAGATTTCATATACAGTCTAGATTTTCTGGGCAAGCAGAAATTCCCACCAAACCAAACCAACCAAACAACCTATACTGACGACTGTGCTGTGTGCTCACAGAGAAACTGAACCACCACCGGTGGTCTCACTTATCCAGTGAAGTCGGGACAGCTATCCGACATTCGCTCACAGATGCATTTGGAAAGGAAATTCTTTCAATTTCTAAGTTCCGATATGTTCCTTGTTGCATTTGAAATCCGTGTTTCTAGAGCAATTTCTTTGTTCTCTTTCGTTTTCTCTCTGTTCCCCTTCAATTTTATTTATTGTATGTGCTGAAGTGGGGCGCATGTGTGGGAGTTTGAGGACAGCTCTCAGCAGCAAGCTCTCTTCTCCACTGTGGGGTCTGCGGACTGAACTCGGGCTGCCAGGCCTGCGTGGCGAGTGCTTTTAGCTGCTCTATATTTATTTCATAATGCATGTTGGGAATAATTTCTCTATACCCAGATTTTAAAAAATTCAAACTTAAATTTCTAAAAAAAGTTTTCAGACTTCTAGACATAGACTCAACCTGTAAGCTACAGATGAGCCTTCTAGATCATTCCTTTTTAAGATGATTTTTCTGCTCTGTTTTGGCATCAACTTTATCTGGGGCTTTAAACATGGTGAGAGTTTAATATTTTTCAACACCAATGAGATCCCAATCAATTCCACTTCCCTTCCCGGCCACCAGTATAGGAGTGGCCACGTGGCCAAATGCCAGTCGATTGTCATCAGAAATATCCAACCTTAAGGGTGACTCTAAGCACTCGTAAGTGACTAAATTAAGAAACTCACTGAAGAGAGGTCTTTTGTCCTTACTCCTGTACTTAGTATAAGTCAGTTTGGGTCAAGATTCCCACTACTTGCAGTTGTTTTTGTAATGGTTAAGTTACAATACACTTCCAGATCTAATTCTGCACTCTCCTTTGTTACAGTGATCAACTTCTTTCTTTAACCACCATGCATTTCAGTACAATAACTTTGCACCTTCATTATTACTCTCCATCACTGCCTCCACCCCTACTGATTTTCTCTTACATTTGCAAGTATGTGTGTGTGTGTGTGTGTGTGTGTGACTTTCAGATGATTATTTCTTATAATGGGTGTGTGTGTGTGTGTGTGTGTGTGTGACTTTCAGATGATTATTTCTTATAATGGATTCTTCTTCTTAGAATGGAAAAAACCAGAATATGGAAAAAATTTGAAATGAAATTTGATGTGCACATCGAATAGCATAATGACCTTTAACAACTATGGTATAAACAAAACACAGTGAGAGATTTTCATTGAGACATTTATTTATCACATTTTCCTTGACCGATAATACTTCACATTTTTTGACAGAGGAGAACAATCATTCCTTAATCGGAACAGCGTGTGCTACAGAGCCACCCACTGAACTATGAGCACTCTCCCACCTACAGTTTTATGTAGCTCTGAATAGCAAATGTTGGAAGCCAAGAGAACGAGTAACACATTTTATTTCTTTTGAATAAACTCCAGTAACTTTCATGGCACATTCTCTAAGTTTATCAAAGAGAAGAGCTCTCCCTAACACTTGAAACATTCTATTTTTAATTTTAAATACGTCTACGCACAACACTTTCAAATGATTTACAATATGGCTTCCCGGAAGGGAATGAGTCTTGGTTTTCCTGGGCTCATCCCTGCTGTGTTCCTCTGTGTAGAACTTATCTGGGCCTATGTTTCAGCCATTGTCCTATTTCTTGGTTTTGCTTCACCACTGGCACTGGTGCTATGCTGATTCTATGCCCACTCCAGACATGGCCTGGACAAACGGAGGCATCAGCTGTGTAACTCATTGAGTTCCTTACCTTGACGAACCAGATGAACCTCTACAAACGCCAACCACTGATCAGAAACGATGTCCACGCCAACCATGTATTGTAACATTTTGACAAATGTCACAGGGAATGAAGCAAAACAAAAGCCACAGTGGTGACAAGAAGCCCCCGAGAGAAGTTAGCCTTGCTTGTTTTCATATTCTCACAGTGTAGCCTGCATGGAGAGTCCTTTCTGTCATGTCTAACCTTCCACTATCCTGGTTTTCTTGCTCATTTTATCAACATCTTACTCTTTATAGTGGGTGCTTTATAATAAACCAGTGGTTTTCAACCTGTGCGCCGCTACCTCTTTGGGCATTGGACACCACAACACCAGGGACTGCATCAAAGGGTCACAGCATTAGGACGGTTGAGAACCACTGATGCAAACACTCAGATCTCGTCAGTCAGAACATTTTACTCTCTGTGCTCTGTCTTTCAGAACTTGACCGTGCGTACTTTAGTGACGGCTTCTGTGTTACTCCTCCCCCCCTCCCTGGCTCAGTTTGCTTTTCTGTTCTGAAGCTCGGGTGCCTCCATCATTGAAGCCTACTGTTCTGTGATGCTGGAGCGGGAGGGGCCTCTCAGGAGGAATGTGTGTTTGTCTTTTCAGGCTTTGCTTCCCAAATGCCCAAGGCAATTCATTAGAGAGTATTCTAGAATTAGAAAAGGATCGATGACAACAACAACAACAACAGAATAAAAGCTATGTTGTAATAAACTTACAGTTCCACCCGATGGGCCTATTATCCCTTCTCTGCCAAGAGGGCCAGTGTTTCCCTGTTGGGGGTAAAGAAAGCAGTCAGTCTCAGTCTAAAAAATGTCCGTTGGAGTGATGTTTTTATATTATTAGCATATAGCATAGTATATTATTAGGATAAATTATAGTAATTTTGACAGTACATGATAAAATTGTAATATTGCTGTAATTTCCAATCAAGGATCTGTAAAGTTATTTCTAATACAAATCAAAATTGAAACTTTCATAGGATGAGAGGATGAGAGGTCCAAGGTTGCATTTTGCATGTGGAGCGTTATATAACAAATGACACTGCTTTCCATAAGGCTTCTAGAACAAGGAACACATTTTTGAATAAGTTTTTGTATAAATGGTGAAGGGATGGGTGTCTGTGTTCCATGACACACACGGCAGAAAGAGGGTTCAGGGCAGAACCAGAGGGCATGTGACCAACCAAGCTGCAGGTTCCTCTGCGAGACACTGCAGAACCGAACACGAAAGGTGCTTGACATCTGATCTGTTGACTGTGAGGATGTCCCTGAAGTAGGTGGGTAGCTAGGGACAGGCTCACGACGTGATGAGGGCTCTAGTCCTGACTCAGGGAGCCTCAGCCCTTCCTGGAGCCCCACTCACTGACAGGAGCCAGACACCAACGAGCTCATAAAAGCAACATTCATTTTACAATGGCCCATTTGCACACTGTAGTTGTGGATGGTCAGAAACGAAATGGAGAAAACAACCAACAAACTTAAACCCGATGACATGCACAGGTCTCCCTGCAAACATCCCACACAGTGCCGCTCCAGTTATTGATGGAACTAGGGAGGCCTATAGCATTTTAAGAGTCTGACTTCATGCGACAAACCATGGAGTGGCTATAAAACAGCCAAATCACTATTCGAAGCTTAAAAACCTTTGTTTTGTTGCACCTCCATTTTATAGACCATCGCTCACTCTGATGACGTGATTAATTAAAAACAAAACAAAACAAAAAAACAACAAAAAACCCATAACAAAGCAAAACCAACACTGACCAGGACTGGGCCTGGCTCATTCACTTTGCATTCTGCAGGTCCAGGCAGAATGAAGTTTGCTAGCCTTTTGATTTTTGGAAGTTTTTCTGCCGTTCGTACTCTTCTCTTGGCATATCTGATCCTGAGCAGAGAAAACTCAGCTTTGGGGAAAGAGCTGTCAAAGTGTGGTCTTAAGAGCTCTGGGCAGACGCAAGCCGCCTCCAGGTGGGTGCTGTTTGGCCTCTGTCATGTGCATGATATAAAACTGCTTTGTTTGCGATGCTGGGCTGGGGAGAATACAGATACTCTGTGTATTCTCCACAGCGACTCCGATGACTCTTTTCTTTCTTTAATAAGAACTGAGAAGCGTGGGTGGCCTATGATGGAATTTTGTTCAGACTAATTTACAAGCTGTAGAAGGATGGCGCTTGCACATGCTGTTATGAGTTTTCATCTTAAAAATCACTTTATCAAGTTGTCCTTATAGCATGAAGTATATAAATTTAAAGTCCTACCCTAAGCAAACAAGCAGAGGTCTTGGGTGACAGAAGGACTCTATACTTACTCTCTGCCCAACGGGACCTTTTGGGCCTACAATTCCAACAATGCCAGCATCCCCCTCTGGACCCTAGAGACACAATGAAAAACAGAAAGTCCGCTTTAGCCTTCTATAAATATTTTACAAGTGAAGAGTCATATGGCAATCTGGAAAGAATGATCAAGAATATCTCTTAAAATGGGAGCAAAAGACAATCATATAAGAAAATTGATGGGACAAAAAGATTATAGAAATGTTTTATCAATGCATATGTGTGTGTGTGTGTGTGTGTGTGTGTAGAGTTAGAGGACAGGCACTGTGCTCCACTGTGATTGTGACAGGGTCTTTCTTGCTGCATATGCCGGCCTAGCTGGCCCATAGGTGAGCTCCGTTCACTGACCCCCATCTGCCCACAGTGGGTGCAAAGCAGCCTGAGCCCCTGTGACTGGCTTTGGTGTGGATTCTGGAGATCAGAACCCAAGTCTTCATGCTTGTGTGGCAAGTGCTTTGCTCAATGAGCCAGCTCTCTGCCTTTATTTTAATTGTTTTTCAGACAAGGTCTCCTATATCCCAGGCTTGCTTTGAGCGCCAATCCTCCCCCCTCACCAAGGTCAGCAATTAGACAGACTTTGAAATTAACGTTTACAAAACTCAAACACACGGGCGTACCAATAAGAATTTTAAAGATTAAAGAAAGGCTCAAGCCACAGACTAAATACTGGCTATTTAAACACCTCTTTTTTTGAGATTTTTTGAGATACGTGTACGACTACCAGAACATATATAAACGTACTCTGGGGCCCGGGAATCCCTGGAAACCTGTCAAACCTTGATCACCATGTTCCCCCTGCAAGGCAAACAGACAGGACAGTCGTTACTGGACAGTGGCGGTCTGGTTTGAAGAGTAAGTGCGTGCTGATTTCAGAGCTGACACATACAGGCTGCCCTTTCAGACCAGGCTCTCCACGCAGTCCTTGGTCGCCTTGTGTTCCTCGCTGACCTCTTTGACCTGGGACTCCAGGATGACCAGGTAGCCCTTGTTCACCCTACAGACCAGACAGAGAAAGGCGGTTGGGACCTCAGAATCAATAAATATATTAATGTTTATATTAATATATTTATATATTATATATCTAGATACATATGCTATATATATCATATGTATCTATATATCATAGATGATGTATATATATATATATATATATATATATATATATATATATATATATATATATATAAAAGAAATATGTTTTAAGAATAGCACAAGGCATTGGGGATGTCAAATATATCATATCCATCCTTCTCACCACTTCCCACTCATAAAATATTATTATAATAATCAAAAAGTACAGCTGTAAGGAAAGAAAATTTGAAATGTTGGGGTAGTCTGCCTGTGGAGAGAAGAGAGAAGGTGTGAGTCTTTGAAATGCATATGGGAAGGCCCAGAGAAAACAGGGAAGATGTGGTGTGTAGAAAGCGTTATGAGACATTGAACATGCTTTGTACATAGGTGATCATTGTCATGTTTCCGTCTTCCAGAGATGACTCAGCTCCATGGCAGCGGCAAGCGAGCAGTTTCTGAGGGATGGACCCGATTTTACCACGGTTAGCACTCCAGTCCTACCAACCTCAGCAATGGGTGGCTCGAGTATCAGGGTTATTGAACAGTGGCTACATTCCTCTTTAGAGGAAGAATAAGTGTACTTGAGATAGTATGCATCTGGCTGTTAACTCCATTTCTCTAATTGAAGAAGGCAGATGACAGAGAAGGAAAGCCCAAAACAAATGAAAAAGGAAGATTTTAGAAATGCTTCCAGCTCTTGGTGAGTGAGCTATGCCTGGTAGCTGTGGGTGAAACACAGGATGGTTTGGAAGTCTTACCAGTCACATGCCTGGTAGCTACCACAGGAAACAGATACGTGTAGACCATATTCATTCCTTTTTCTTTTTCAGAGCTGAGGATTGAACCCAGGGCCTGTGCTTGCTAGGCAAGCACTCTTCCATTGAGCTAAACCCCCAGCCCCTCGTTCCTTTTTCCTAATGTGGCTTTACTATTAGCCAGATAGTAACTAACATAGTCAGTTACACAGGGTCCTGACACACAAGAGGAAAGTACCTTTGGACCCGGAACGCCAGGGCTTCCTGGAGGGCCTGATGCACCCTTTCCTCCTTGAGGACCTGGGGATCCAGCCAGTCCTGTTATTCCTGGGCTGCCTGGGACACCCTAAATAATAGAGAAGAAATGGAAAATGCACATTTGGAGAAAGTCAATGTAGAGGCTTGATAAATACAGAAAGGAACATATTTCTAGAGGCTCCTGGTGACGTAATGCCCAGGTTTGAGAGTTATACTTGCCCTCAGGACTGAAATAATTAGAGAGTTTGGAAACCTCACCACTCACATGAAATATCTAATTATAGTTAATATGATCTTAGGCTTTTAAAACAGAGGCTATAAAGCAATACCATGCTCCTCTTGATTGACATAAGCAAGTACAGTATGTTTTGCTTGCTTCTTGCTGTGCACAAAAACTCTTACAGAAGAATGTCTCATCACAAAGAATTTTCTATCCCTCAATTACACAATTCTAGAAAATCCAGTAGAAATAGTTTGAAAATAAAGATAAACAAGCAAATATTAAATACACAAAAACAAATACTGAATCAATGTTGGCCTTTTATGTCTATCAAACCAAATGCAAGCATCCAGATGTGGTTGTATAGATTATAATATGATCATAGATTTTTTTACATTTAATGATCAAAATAATAACAATTAATAATTATAAACAATTAAATATTTTATAAACAATTAAAAATTAATAATCAAAATAATAACAATGTAAAATGTAAAGAGTGTATGAGATTCAAATTTTAGTAAATATGAATAAAGTTTTATTGAGACATAGCCATACACTCATTCCTTAACGCATTGGTCCTGGTGTCAGCTGTGCAGTAGCTGAGTAGCCACGGCAGAGATGCTGGTATTGGAGTGAGGCTGAGTTTCAAGTGGGGCATGCATGGTCTTCCTGTAAATTTTTATTTCTTGTATTTTATTATTGAAACATATGTACCATGTCAAAATAAAAAAGGATGAACCTTGAGTTTCATGATTTATAGATGCATCAGAATGTGGATTTGTTTTTGTTTTTTTTTTTTTTTTAGCAAATTAAATGTCAAACTCTTGTATTTATTATGTTCTGAAACTACATCTATCACTAAAACTACATACACTCCAGCAATGTCAGGCCAAGGATATATTTCAACTTTACATGAATGCAACAGATAGGAAATTAGAAAAAAAATTAAAAAAGGAGAGTCTTATCATAGCAGAATTCACACACACACACACACACACACACACACACACACACACACACACACATCTTTTAAAAAAGGCTGAAATAAAATAGGGCTTTCAATTGTCAGCCCAGTAAAGAATTAACCTTGTTTGTGATGACTGAATTACATCATGTAGCAAATACTTTTGTTCAAGATTGTTTAACCTTTTGGTAAGAATATTGTTTGAAATGTTTTGATATGTTAATAGAATCATGAGTTCGAGGCTACAGGAAATGGTTTTTGAGTGGTTTTCTTGCTCTTGGTAAACCAACAGAAGTTTATAGCACTGATAAGTTGTTCATTTGAGGAGTCAACACTGAGTTTGAAATGATGGAGGAGTTAATGTGCAGGAATAGGCTGTGGGTGACAATGTTAAGACTATTGTCAGGGAAGTTAAGAAGAACCAGATCAATGCAGCTCAAAGTGGAACCTTCTGAGAGCTGACAAAACTCACAGCTGTGACAGACAAACAGACAAAGAACTGCTGGACAAACATCCAAGCTTGGGAAAATTCTGATGTTCAAAGCTATAAATATTCATTGCATTATTTGTCATCAGGGAATCTGAGGAAAATATTTGAATATAATATACATATTATCCAACCTATGTGTCAACAGTGAATTCCATTGGCTTTTGTGGATTTAATCTTCTTTGGTTTTTATAAAGTTTTAAATCAAAAACTAAGGATGTGACATCTTGACTTGTCCAATTACTCAATATTTAGTGGTTTAGGGTTAAGTATAAGTTAGTTGAAGTATTTTGAAGCAAGATGAAAACTCTCCTAATTGAGAGAAACATCCCTCAATATAAGAAAACAGTAAATAAATTATTTTTAATGTCCGAAATCTTCCCAAAGTAAAGAAAGTCACATAAAGACAGAAATTACCTGGGATGTAGCTCAGCATGCCCTAAGCCAGATGTTGTGCTCTGCACCTATGATCCCAGCACTCAGGAGAAAGAGGACTGGGAGTTTAAGGTCATCCTTGATGACAAAGTGAGTTTGAGGCTAGCTTTAGGATACTTAAGACCCCTATCTCAAAAAACAAAACAAAACAAAACAAAACAAAAACTAAAAACAATTCGATTTTGTTGTAGACCTTACAATGCTTATTAGTTAATGAAACTCAAAATAACATAGGAGAACAGTGTTTGTATGTGAAACACACACTGTAGTTACTGTAAAACCAAATCACTTGCAACACTAGGAGCCTTATACTTTCCTGTACTGTCAAAAATTAAGACAAAAGTGATGGATCTGTCAGATTTTCTGATCATGGTTTCAGGTGCATATTTTAGACATGGGAAGAAGAGGATTCTGTTTTTGTCAGTCTGTTTGTACAGTTGAGGAGTTTCCACTTAACCTTCAATTGGAAATGATTAGGCTACAATGTAATGGCATGTTACAAGGCAAATATCAAGGGGAAAATCTAATGGAATTCTACAAATTCCTTCCATGCACTGAATATGTTCAATTAAGATCATATGCTCATAAATTGTGGACTTGGAAGTTCCTATCTCTGTGTAAAGAACTTACAAAGATGGAATATGTGAAATATGCAGAATCCCAACACAGGGCAGTTTAACAGATGAGCAAAAACATAAAAAAATAAAGTTCAAAAACTCAATAGGGAGCTGTAGTGAGCTAAACGTTTCTCCAAAGAGGATTTGCTTTCTCCATCTTTCTTACAAATAGATCTTATTACAAAAATTGTACTCAATTGTTATGTGTTAACTTTATTAACAAATAGAATTGTGTGACACTTAATCATTTTGTCATACAAATTCCTAAGCAAAACTCTCAGTTCCCTTATTTTCTACTGGTTCTTACTAAATCTGCTAAATTCTCCTTTAGAAAGGGCTTGCTATTGTTTGAGTGTACTCCTGGGATACTAATTCATGTCATTCAATGGTTCTTCCATGCACCCAATAAGGGTTTTTCAAAATATCAACTATTGTAAGAACGATACCTTTAAGGAATATGGCATAAATATATTCTTTGTCTATTACATAGAGCTTAAAATTTGTGTGTATGTGTGTCTGTCTGTGTGTATGCACACAAGTGTGTGTGGGTACCCACAGAGGTCAGACAAGGGTGCTCATCTGGAGCTGAAGTTGCAGGGTTTTGTGAGTTGCTGAATATAGGGGGTAGAAAATTAACTCTGGTCCATTGCAAGAGCAGCTAGGATAGCAAGCATTCCTAACTGCTGAGCTAGTTCTTATCTATCTTCTTAAAGGTACTCCTAATAAGTAGATTTTTCATGACTACCAAAGACTCACTTAAGTATTAATAAACTATGCCAAGTGCTTAAAGATAGATGGCTATGGGACATACATAATTCATATTCACGAAAAGTCCTATGGCTGAACTTTGAAACCTTTTTGTCCTTACCTACTGTACTGGCTGGTTTTGTGTCAACTTGACACGAGCTGGAGTTATTACAGAGAAAGGGGCTTCAGGTGAGGAAATGCCTCCATGAGATCCAGTTGTAGGGCATTTTCTCAATTAGTGATCAAGGGGGAAGGGTCCCTTATGGATGGTACCCTGGGCTGGTAGTCTTGGGTTCTATAAGAAAGCAAGCTGAGTCCTCAGGTAGTGCTATGCCCAATTTTCTTAGGAACCGCCAAACTGATTTCCAGAGCGGTTGTACCAGCTTGCAATCCCACCAGCAGTGGAGGAGTGTTCCTCTTTCTCCACATCCTTTCCAGCATCTGCTGTTCCCTAAGGTTTTGATCTTAGCCATTCTGACTGGTGTGAGGTGGAATGTTGTTTTGATTTGCATATTCCTAATGACTAAGGATGTTGAACATTTCTTTAGGTGCTTCTCAGTCATTTGGTATTCTTCAGTTGAGAATTCTGTTTATCTCTGTACTCCATTTTTAATAGGGTTATTTGATTCTCTGGATTCTAACTTTGGAACCTAGCTATAACACTCCTTGACATATGCCCAGAAGATGCTCCAACACGCAATAAGGACACATGCTCCACTATGTTCATAGAAGCCTTATTTATAATAGCCAGAAGCTGGAAAGAACCCGATGTCCCTCAAAAGAGGAATGGATACAGAAAATGTGGTACATTTACACAATGGAGTACTACTGAGCTATTAAAATCAATGAATTCATGAAATTCTTAGACAAATGGATGGAACTAGAAAATATCATCCTGAGTGAGGTAATTCAATCAGAAAAGAACACACATGGTATGCACTCACTGATAAGAAACTTGGAATACCTAAGATACAATTCACAGACCACATGAAGCTCAAGAAGAAGAAAGACCAAACTGTGGATACATTGGTCCTTCTTAGGAGGGGGAACAAAATACCCATGGGAAGAGATACAGAGACAAAGTATAGAGCAGAGACTGAAGGAAAGGCCATCCAGAGACTGTCCCACCTGGGAATCCATCCCATATACAGTCACCAAACCCAGACACTATTGTGGATGCCAAAAAGTGCTTACCGACAGTAGTCTGCTATAGCTGTCTCCTGAGAGGCTCTGCCAGAGCCTGACAAATACAGAAGGGGATGCTCAATGGTGGGTCCCCAATAGAGGAACTAGAGAAAGGACCCAGGGAACTGAATGGGTTTGCAGTACCATAGGAGGAACAATAATACGAACCAACCAGTATTTCCAGAACTCCCAGGGACTAAACTATCAACCAAAGAGTGCACATGGAGGGACCCATGGCTCCAGCCACATATGTAGCAGTGGATGGCCTTGTGGGACATCTATGGGAGGTGAGGCCCTTGACCCTGTGAAGGCTTGATGTTCCAGTGTAGAGGAATGCCAGGACAGGGAAGCAGGAGTGGGTAGGTTGGTGAGCAGGGGAGGGGAGGAGATGGGAGTTTTTGGAGGAAAACCAGGAAAGGGGATAACATTTGAAATGTAAATAAAGAAAATACCTAAGGGGAAAACAAAACAAAACAAAGAAAGCAAGCTGAGCAAGCCAGGGGAGTCAAGCCAGTAAGTAACATCCCTCCATGGCCTCTGCATCAGCTTCTGCTTCCTGACCTGCTTGAGTTCCAGTTCTGACTTCCTTTGGCGATGAACAGCAGTGTGGAAGTGTAAGCTGAATAAACCCTTTCCCCTCTAACTAGCTTCTTGGTCGTTATGTTTGTGTAGGAATAGAAACCCTGACTAAGACACCTACACTCACTATTTTATCTCCCATCATTTCTTTATATTAGTGGAGCTCAATATTTGAGGAATCTTTATGAATGAGAAACTTTTAGAGAGGGAGGAAAAGAGAGAAGAAAGAAAAGAGGAATGGTAGAGAAGGGGGTGGGAAAAAGAGAGAGGAGGAAGTATAAAGTGAGGAGATAGTGATGGCTATTCTATCTATCATCTCTTTCTCTCTTTATCTTATCTATCTATATCTAATCTATCATCTATCAATCTTATCCATTATCTATCTGTATATCTAATCTATCATCTATCCTATCGCTAATCTATTATCTATTAATCTTATCTATATATCTAATCTATCATCTATCTATCTATCTATCTATCTATCTACCTACCTACCCACCTACCTATCTATTGGGGAATCTCCACATTGTAGAGTTTGGATGTAGATGTCATAGTTTTTCCATATTGTAAGCACTTTACTTTATCCTACATATATTAGGTTGTCCTATTTGTCTTCTATTGCTTCTCTATATGTTTCTCACTGATTTAATGTGTTCTGTGAGACTACACTTCTGGGATGATTTTCTATATGAATCATGAAAACTCTGAGGGGATAAGATAATTCCTTTTAGAGTTCACCCATGCAAATGAAAACATATTTTATAAAGGGAACTTGAGACTTCAGGAAAGTTTAAAATTGGACAAAGAAGACTTAGATGTTATATTAGTGACTGAATATCTGAAGGGATAATGAGTTTGCAGGAAAGGGGCATTTTGAAAGGGAAGTTTAAGCTGAATATGGTGCTATATGTCTGTAATCCCAGAAGATTAGGATGCTGAGGTAGGAAGGTCACAAGTTCAGGTTCAGCTTGGGCTACATAGTGACTTTGAAGCCAATATGGGCCACACATGAGACCTTGTCTCAAAAAAAATCCACTACCAATAAAACAACATCCAATCTACCTAACTATCCAGTCATCCTCTACAACCAACCGGCCAACCAACCAACCAAGAAACATCAAAATTCTAATGGAAAGCATTTTCTCTCATTTGGGGAAAACTCATCAGCCAGAAGACCTAAAGACACTATAATGACCTACAGAATCTTTAAAAGGTAATATATAAAAGTTGGACAGAGATGTAGGCAAGGAAGGAAGAACAAAACAAAGCAATTATTCTTAGACCAGCAAAGTAACTTTATAGTTAAAGTTGGCTAAAAAATGTGTGATACAAATCATTAGTATAATAATAATAATAGCAACATAATATAGAATAGGTTACCTTGCAAGTTTCTGAGCTACCTTTCCCCAGATGTCAGAGGGAGGCGAGCCACATGAGTACATTGTACCAGATGTAGGCTAGCTCAAGGTCCCACAATCCCCAAACAGTATCACATCATCTCCATCATAATTCTAGGTAATTTTCAAGACCACTATTTTCCTAGTACAAAAGGCACATACTCTTGTGCCAAGACACGGACAATAGACACGTAGACACTGTTGGACAGCCCTGAGGTCAACAGATGATTTAGGCTGTGGAAGTCATCATGAGAAAGCTCATTAAGGGTTACATGGAAAGTTAATTTTGCTTGAGTTATCAGACACTCAGCCCAGACTAATGAATACACTACAAATCATTTACCATCCACGTTGGTTTCTTAGAGAGAAACTCGAGGACAGTAGCAGAGTGTTCTGTACAAAGTTCTAAGAGTATTTCAGACAAGTAAAGAACAAACATCTTTTATTAGGGATACACAGATGGATGATTAATTTTGTTTTCAAGAGAAACAGATGCTAATTCCAGGCATTCCATCTAGTGGTTTCCAAAGGATTATTTGTTTCAAACAATTGAGCAGAGGGTTGAAAAGTAATACAGGGAAATTTTACAAACAAATAAAACCACAGTAATTATTCATTTTGCTAAGAGATGGTGAGATCAATGAACCTTAGAAGGTTAATTTGGTGGCACATTCATGTATAAACTAGGAAATCTTTTTCACATCTATACTTAGTATTCTCCAGTCAATTTATTATTATTTTTTTATAATTAAAAAGTACTATCCAATTAGAAAATGGAAGGTTAATAAAACAAAAAGAGTACATGATATCTTGTGGCTGGGAAGTTCTATCATTCTCAGACAAAGGTTGTCTCCCCATGTAAATGAGCTTTGAGCCCTACAGGAGAGTGTGGCCAATTTTGACAGAACAGGAAGTGATTAACCAAAGAGTCAAGGGAGAAAGGCCCTGGATTCCGTGAGTAAGAAAGGAATGTGTGTCACACTGTGGGTGCTTTCTGCCGCTGTGCACTTCCCCTGCCTCAGAAACCAGCTCTACCACGTGTATCTATTGCTTTTGCCCACTTGGTGTAAACTGAGGAAGGAAGAAGGAAGGATCTGAACCGTGGAAAGACCCAGGAATGAAAAGATGACTTTCCTGTAGACATTGAGAAGAATAACAGATTCTGGAAGTCACTTGTGCATAACAATAGAGCACAGCAGAGATGTCTCTCTCCTGGTCCCTCTGGCCCCTGAGAGTTGTCTCACTGTCAGTAGTACTCAACCAGAGATCTTGAGAAATCAGTGGTAAATAAAATCTGTGAAATCTGGGCAACAATAGAAAGACACAATACAAAGAGGCTCGGGAGAGTCTTTACATTGAGTGAATTATAAATCTCCATGACACCCATTTCTTTTGATATTTTTTTAGTCAAATGAAAAAAAACATAAATGACATTGAATTTCATATTATTTGATGTTTTCTTGAAAATTTCTAGGAAATCAGAATTTCCCTCTTTCTTGCCCTTTGTATTGCTACACATCTTTCATATACATAGGGATAGGTTCCTGTAATTATTTATCATGTAAGAAGAAAACTTAATTTATTTCCTATAGCATAAAAATTAAGCATAATGTGCCAAAGTTTCATTCTATTTTAGGAAACAGGTATGTCGTTTTTAAAGCCAGCACACTCAAGAGTCATAAACATAACACTACGCTCCAACTGCAGCAGAAAACCACTCCTGCTTCAGGAGAAGTTCTCTTTTTATTTGATGCTAAACATATCCTTCCCAGGAAAGAAGTGGCTGTTTAAAAATACTTGGGTAGTAGTTATGGGTAGTAATATCCACAGCTACAGCATATATAAATTATGCCACATTTATAACGTTGTGCTGCAGTTCTAGTCACAAGCAACATGATCAAGAGCTAGAGTACAGATTTATGAGTGAGCTGTTGGGAGGTAGTTTAAACATCTTGACATATTAAAGCCAAGGGATTGAGAGTAGGCTGAGGCAAGTCTTAAGCAGAGAAGGATCATGGTGCTTGCTTTGTGGCTATTTCCAAGTCTAAGAAACTCACTCAGATGCAACACATGCCAACATTGCGTTGGTCCATCCACCTCCCAGCATCACCCAGCACTGCACTGGACCACCTGCCTGTATCACCCAGCATTGCGCTGGTCCACATCCCAGCATCACCCATCACGGTGCTGGTCCACCTCCCAGCATCACCCAGCACTGCACTGGACCACCTGCCTGTATCACCCAGCGTTGCGCTGGTCCACATCCCAGCATCACCCATCACGGTGCTGGTCCACTTCCCAGCATCACCCAGCACTGCACTGGACCACCTGCCTGCATCACCCAGCACTGAGCTGGTCCACATCCCAGCATCACTTAGATTTCCCATTAGAACGAATCCTGGAAATTCTGAGCAGTGACCATGCCACTACAGTATGAGTACCCACGTTAAGCTTCTTCTTAGGCCTTAGCACACAATCACAGGACTACCGGGGACCAGGGAGGATTCATCTATTCCTGGCTCTTACATGTGTCTTCTCTCTCACTGCTGTGAAGAAGCCAATATGGACCTTTCTATATCAAAAGCACTAACATAACCTATGCATATCTCAGTCCATCCTCCAATGGCCCTGTGGACAGGCCGACTCTTTCCTGACTGTGGACAGTTTCACTCTGGCTCCCCCTACTCAGCAGGATCTTTTCGTATCTGGGTTCATCTGACCGCGGTCAGGTTCACTATGACCTTCTCGAGGAGTCTTCCCTGCTCAAGGTCCTATCCAACCTGCCTCTCCCATGATACTTTATCACATAGCTGTTTTTTTTTCCTTGCACTAAACAAGATTTGAAATTATCTGTTGCCTTTCTTTCTTTCTTTCTTTCTTTCTTTCTTTCTTTCTTTCTTTCTTTCTTTCTTTCTTTCTTTCTTTCTTTCTTTCTTTCTTGTCTAGTATCCAACCATTATATCGATCCATATTATCAATCCATAAATTCTGACTTTTGTTAAAGGCAAACATTTGTGTTCTAAAATAATGCCTGATTAAGCAATTATATTTATTACTGTATGGAGATAATATTGACTCAGTAAACCTAGACCATGTATTAGGCCCTTTATTTAAATATTTCACTTAATTATAGTAAAACTCATATAAATTAGTTATGGACATATTCATTTAATAGATGGTGTTTGAGATGATAATTAGTTGATACAAGACACAGTTATCATGCAAAGAACATTTCTTGAAGATTTATAGAGCTTTTTTTTTGAGCCTAACAAAGTGCTGGGCATCTAAAGAACGAAATGCAAGACCTGCTACACAAGAGTTTATAGTCTCGAGAGAAAACTACACAAACAATTGACGTCTAACTTAACCATGCTCTGCTGCAGAAATCATCCTGAGTCTATCGAAGTTGTGAGCAGACAGGACTCTGATTTAGAGTGCACACAGGAGGCAGAGTTTGGGTGAAGTCCTGAGAGGTTAGGAAAATATTTATCATAAAATTAAAGGGAAAGGTGAAAGAGCTTTCTAAGCAGAGAGAATAAGTTACATGCATGGGATCAGGAACGTGAGGAGAGAAATAGAGAGAATCTGGGAAGGAAAGTAAGAAAAGAAAGTAAGCACCTGTGATGGAATAGAGCCTCATTGCGATTGTAGAGCGAGCGTCCTGGTAAAGACCAGGGTGCTCACACTAGACTGCCTGGTCTGGAATTCTGGTCCCCGTGCTTGCAGACTGTGTGATCTCGGGCAAATCCTTAGTCTCTCTGAGTACCCCTTCCTTTTGGTAAACTGAGGATAATAGTATATTGACCTCACAGAGAATAAATAATTTAATATATATTAGCGTCTGGGCTAGCGTCTGGTACACAGTAAACATTGATAAATTAGATGTTACTATGCCTGAATGAACAGCACTCCTGAGGAGCAGGGTAGACTGTCAGGCTGGCAAAGTAACCAGAGGTAAGACAGAGAAGGAACACCGTTTGCGGATTATGAGCTGTATCTGATGGGGTGGGGTTCACCGAAGATCCAATGAGGAGACCTCTGTCCTTCCGTAGATCTTTCACTTTGAGACTAATGAGCTGCCAAACCATCCGAGGGCTGTCCTGGAGGGCATCCTAATGAGCAGGAATCTTTCCAACCGGAGCAGCCATAGGAAAGGAGGGAGACAGTTCTAATGAGATGGATCCCTAGCTGGATAATCAAGCCCTTCATGGCATAGAGTTGACGGGACTTTTTGAAAGTAGATCTGTCCACGGCGAGAAGACAGCATGCTTAATGAAAGAGTTGCAGCCTCTTTGGAACCAAAGTTCCCCAGTATAGCTGTGTCGAAAGTTACAGATGACCAGATAGGCGGCAGGGCTGCTGGTGCTCCTGACTCAGGCTCCCGTGGTGGTCAGGGATGGAGTACTGAGGGACACTTTCCCTCTTATCCAGTGCTGGGCACAACCCACGGGAGGGAAAGATTCAAGATTCTCAGTGTTCTTTTAAGACAAGAACCTTAGTTTCAGAAATACACATTAAACGCAGAGTCACCTGATGAATGGTAAAACTCAGGCCTGGAAGAGCCTTGATTTGTCCTAAAATAAGTTGTTAGTTACGTCTCATTCCTTCCTTTCTGAAAACCAGTTTTAATAGAGTAGTAATAAAAATTAAAAAAAAAAAAAAGGCTGGTAAGTCTTCATTTTAGTGACAGATAGATTTATGGTTTTTTTTTTTTCAAGGAAAAGGTTTTTTTCCTAAATGATTGAGGTACTGTGTTTGTACAGAAGTCTGACTCAATGAAAACAGCGTGGTAGACTCATTTGCTACAGATGTGCTAAGCTCTCTGGCCTCGGGACACTCATTTGAGCAAAGGAAATTCACAAAGGCAACTTGAGCCTCCCTGAAACTATCCCTTGGCTATGGTCACATGATGTTGAAAAACACTGAGACTACAGAGTTAATATGCCAGGAATTCTATAATTCTGTGGCCATATCAAAACTAAAAAAGGGGGGAAAGAAAAGAAAAGAAAGAAAGAACATTGTTTAGAAAAACTAGGCAGTTGCATAATGCTACAAACCCTAGAACAAATATTTTTCTAAGTGGATAAACCCAGCAGTCTTTAAAGGGAAGCCAAAGAACACCACGGTGCCATGGCTTAAATAGAAGGCCAATGGGAAAGATGTCCTTATTCTTGGTTGAAAATACTTCAGGAATCTTCCTTGTCTTCATCAATGATATTATTTCCTCCAAAATAGCATTAAAAAACTTAGTAGCTTCACCTTTGCTTTAGAAATTATTCTCTTGGATATTACCTGTGCTAATGACTAGGTAGCTACTGAAGACATTAGTTATTTATTGTATTCTTTTACAGAAAGCATTATAAGCTCAATGTCACAAAAATTATTCTGTGGAGAGCAGAGGTATTTATGGAAAACATTTCCATTTCCACCGACATGCACATCTTAGGGTTACAATGCAGAGTCTGTAAAGGATGCTAAACCACAGGGCTCATAGTTTTATTTTATTGGATTTCTGTTTTAGAACATTACCTGTAGATATCAGAAACTGACCCTGGATAATTTAAGGGCGAGGGAAAAAGATAATTGCATCTCATACAATCGCAGACAAACAATGAGAATCAGATTTGAAAGTGTGATAATCAAGGGAAGTCAGGAAGTCAAAATGTGGACACAGCCATGTCATGCTCACTGCCGGGCACAGGATGCCATCGACACCACTGTTGCTATTGACAACTGTGCGCTGAAGTTAGTAGCTCCAGTGTGGACTCCTGCGGGGAACAAGTGGAATTCTATGTGATTCTGTTCTGTTGGCAGGAGCAGGACCATGTCAAGGACCAGGATGCCCCAGAATTATGGAAATGACAAAATCTTCCCAGGCCAGGTTCAGAGGGACACTGGCACTGCTTGTAGAGACTATCAGCCATAGCTTTCCACCTCCCAGATGACTGCAATCTAAGGCGTATCACTTTCAGAGACTTCCTTCTGAGCTAGGCTAGTCCTCCTCCTCCTCTGTGTCTGCTGAACACATCAAATGTGCTGACTTTCCAGGCTGATGCTTATGCATCTCCATCAGAGTACATGGCCCATCTGATCTCAGCTTTTCCGTATGTATTAATTCTTAAAGCCAGAAGTTTGTGACATCTCACCTATTAATTGTCCCTTTGAATGCTTAAAAAATTTATTAAAGGATTATAAAATACAAAAAATAGAAAATATTGAATGAGGCACCAAGGGAGACAATGCTTTTACACAGTCTTACTCTAAGCCACCAAAAATTGACATTAAAATGTTATCAAAATCTAAACTAACTTATTATTGAGTACAACTGTTTCATAAAATGTATTTACTGTAGCCTAAAGTCTACAGCAGCAGAGCCATGGTTTGGTCTCCACATTCACTCCTCATAGTTCACTGTCTCTCCAGGGCAA
Source organism: Apodemus sylvaticus (assembly GCF_947179515.1). Taxonomy (NCBI): domain Eukaryota; kingdom Metazoa; phylum Chordata; class Mammalia; order Rodentia; family Muridae; genus Apodemus; species Apodemus sylvaticus. The sequence goes on from NC_067475.1 coordinate 15,310,583, forward strand.
CTGCCTGGCTGCTCAGCCTTACTCCTGCTAAGTGCCTTAGACTGGTGCAATATTCTTTTGCCTGTGTGTGTGTGTGTGTGTGTGTGTGTGTGTGTGCATGTGTGTGTGTGTTGTGTGCGTGTATGTGTGTGTGTGTGTGTGTTTGTGCATGCATACACATAGGCCTAAGAACACAAAGTTGACCTGGAGTGTCTTCCTCAATTGCTCTATTTTATTTATTGAGGTAGAGTCTCACAATTGAACCCTGAGGTTGTCCACAGGGCTAGTCTAGCTAGCCACCTCATTCTGGGGAATCCCTCTCTCTGCCCCTGGGATATCAGGTGGCTGTTGTGCTTGGTGATCATACGTATGAGAACTGGGGATCTGAACTCAGTCATCACACTTGCAAGGCAACCACTTCCCCTGGTGAGCCATCTCCCCATCCCTGCATGCACATTTGGACAAATCCCTTCCATGTGTTTTCAGAGTACTTCTCCATGTTTATCTATCTTCAGCTACATAAATCATTAGAGCAGTGTTAAGATATCAAGGTTTCAGTAGTCAGTACTGTCATATGGCATGGTGGACAAATAGAAGCTATGGCCACCGCAGATCACAGGCTGTGGCAAGCTGCACAATTATAGTTTATATTAAGCACAGTCTATAATGTTTCATAGTTTTGGAATCCCAAAGAATGCTTGTCTCAGAACCCTGTCATTAAGCAACTTAAGAGTACATATGTTCATTTTTGTGTTGGGGTCATCCATCCTGAAACATTGCTTTCCTTTCCTCCTTTCCCTTCTGCAAAACCCCTATCCCATTCCCTCTCCTGCTGCTTACTAACCCACCCACTCCCACTTCCCTGTCCTGGCATTCCCCTACACTGGGGCATTAAGCCTTTAGAGGGCCATTGATATGGGTCAAGGCCATCCTCCGTTCCATATGTGGCTGGAGCCCATGGGTCCCTCCATGCATACTCTCTGGTTGGTGGTTCAGTCCCTGGGAGCTCTGGGGGTACTGGGTGGTTCACAATATTGTTCCTCCTATGGGGCTGCAAACCCCTTCAACTCCTTAGGTTCCTTCTCTAGCTCCTCCATTGCAGGCCCTGTGCTCAGTCCAATGTTTGGCTTTGAGCATCCACCTCTGTATTTGTCAGACACTGGTAGAGCCTCTCAGAAGACAGCTTTATCAGGCTCCTGTCAGCAAGCACTTGTTGACATGCACAATAGTGTCTGTATATGGATGGATCCCTAGGTAGGGCAGTCTCTGGATCTTCTTTCCTTCAGACTCTGTACCACACTTTATTTCTGTATCTCCTCCCATGAATATTTTGTTCCCCTTTCTAAGAAGGACAGAAGTATCCACACTTTGGTCTTTCTTCTTCTTGAGCTTCATGTGGTCTGTGACTAGTATCTTCTGTATTCTGAGCTTCTGGGCTAATATCCACTTATCAGTGAGAACATACCAGGTGTGTTCTTTTGTGATTGGGTTACCTCATTCAGAATGATATTTTCTAGTTCCATCCATTTGCCTAGGAATTTCATGAATTCATTGTTTTTAATACCTGAGTAGTACTCCGTTGTGTAAATATATCACATTTTCTGTATTCATTCCTCTGTTGAGGGGCATCTGGGTTCTTTCCAGCTTCTGGCTATGATAAATAAGGCTTCTATGAACACAGTGGAGCATGTGTGCTTATTACATGTTGGAGCATCTTCTGTGTATATGCTGAGGAGTGGTATAGCTGGGTCCTCAGGTAATACTATGTCAAATTTTCTGAGGAACTGCCAAACTGATTTCCAGAGTGGTTGTGTCAGTTTGCAATCCCACCAACAATGGAGAAGTGTTCCCCTTTCTCCACATCCTCACCAGCATCTGTTGTTACCTGAGTTTTTGATCTTAGCCATTCTGACTGGTTTGAGGTGGAATCTCAGGGTTGTTTTGATTTGCATTTCCTGATGACTAACTCTTATGTTGAATTAAATGTGCCAAAGATATGTACAGATCAAACCAGTGAAAAACGCTTCCACCTTTTCTCTGATAGTAAATTATTATCCTGGGTTCTATTGCTGAGGCTTTCCAAAACTCCCATTTCAGAGACACAATTCCAATGCCTCCAATTCCTTAGAGGAATCTGGGCTTCAAATTGCCAGCCTGTTGATTATTAATAGTGCTATCAGGTGCCTGTCTGTTCTTGTTTATTTTCTACTTACTAGTTAATTTTTTAAAAGATTTATTTATTATTATATCTAAGTACACTAGAGCCATCTTCAGACACACCAGAAGAGAGTGTCAGATCTCTTTATCGATGGCCATGAGCCACCATGTGGTTACTGGGATTTGAACTCAGGTCCTTTGGAAGAGTAGTTAGTGCTCTTAATTGCTGAGCCATCTCTCCAGCCCCCACTAGTTAATTTTATTGTATAAGTAAGAACTACTTATTTGAAAGCTATGACAAAATACAGCTAAAAATACTTTTCAAGTAATTTTCCATTGTGCTATTGGACTTTCAGGTATGTGACACCTTCAAATAATGTCCCACTTCCTCATACTCCTTACTTTTTCTTCCACATAAGCTCTAGGGAACCCTTCATGCTGTATTTAGAAGCATCAGAAATAGTGGGAAATTGCTACTGCTCTCATGGTGATAATGCAGCTGTGTTTTCCCGGCCTGGAGCATCTCCATTTTCCGTCCATCCCCCTTGTCCTGCATCTTTCCGGGTTTCCATAGCTACCTTAGTTTTCTTTTGCTGATGCACAAGGTTCCTGTACTTTGGCTGTTGCTCATCTGACAGGAATAATGGACTTAACAATCAAGCGTATACACATTGAAGCTGTGGTCTCTTTATCATACCACTGTCTACAGCTTCCCTTTAACACAAGTGGTGAAATGCATCTCCAGTATGTATGTTTATCTAGGACCCTATCTTCTGGCACTTAAAGCTTGACTATGAGGTGCTATACACTTTCTGTTTGCATTCTTTCTTTCTCATATTCTTAAGAGGGGTGCACTTAATTAGACTATCCAGTCATCGATATTTTCAGTATCCTTTATAATAAAATCTAAATTTGTAAGACAGCCTTCTGAGATCTTACATAAGAGACTTTAGTTTCCTCCTTATAAGTATAAAACACATTCAACATTGTACTGGAGATTCAGCTAAACAGTGAAGTTCCAGAAAGAGTAGTAACGAGAAAGAAAGTCATTCAGATTATTATGGAAGATATAAACCTGTATGCATTTGAAATGTATATAAAGAACATATCTAATTAAAAATGATTTTTAGGTATGTACTGGCTGGTTTTGTGAGTCAACTTGACACAGGCTGGAGTTATCACAGAGAAAGGAGCTTCAATTGGGGAACTGCCTCCATGAGATCCAGCTGTGGGGCATTTTCTCAATTAGTGATCAAGGAGGGAGGGCCCCTTGTGGGTGGTACCACCTCTGGGCTGGTATTCTTGGGTTCTATAAGAGAGCAGGCTGAGCAAGCCAGTAAGGAACATCTCTCCATGGCCTCTGCATCAGTTCCTGCTTCCTAAACTGTTTGAGTTCCAGTCCTGACTTCCTTTTGTGATGAACAGCAATGCAGAAATGTAAGCTGAATAAACCCTTTCTTACTCAACATGCTTTTTGGTCATGATGTTTGTGCAGGAATAGAAACCCTGACTAAGAAAAGGTGAAAAAAAGAGTCCACAGAACCAACCAAATATGCCATGGTGTACTGGCTGGTTTTGTGTGTCAACTTGGCACAAGCTGGAGTTATCAAAGAGAAAGGCGCTTCAGTGGAGGAAATGCCTCCACGAGATCCAGCTGTGGGGCATTTTCTCAATTAGTGATCAAGGGGGGAGGGCCCCTTGTGGGTGGTACCATCTCTGGGCTGTATTCTTGGGTTCTATAAGAGAGCAGGCTGAGCAAGCCAGGGGAAGCAAGCCAGTAGGTAACATCCCTCCATGGCCTCTGCATCAGCTCCTGCTTCCTGACCTGCTTGAATTCCAGTCCCGACTTCCTTTAGTGATGAACAGCAATGTTGATATGTAAGCTGAGCAAACCTTTTCCTCCCCAACTTGCTTCTTGGTCATGATGTTTGAGCAGGAATCGAAACCCTAAGATTCACGGTTAACTAGAATATGTTAGCGTTCAACTAGAAAGCTTATAGGTCTTATGGATATATGTCTAACCAAGAGTCTCAATCGCTTCTCAGATTCAGAGCCAATTCCTAGACCAGAATCTTCTGAAGGAAAGCAGATCCTCCTGGGGGAAACCCTCCACGGTATGGTAAGAGGTATATTCTATGATTCATGTCCAAGGCTTGTTCAGAGAGACCTTTGGTCAATTACTATGTGACTGAGTCCTGGAGAAAGTGAAACCCCAGCCTTCCCAAGGTCAAGCTGAAGGTGACCTTCCCAAGGTCACCATATATGAGTTATCTTTTAGACTGGGATATCCGGTGAGAGTCCTCTTGTGTGGTGGCTGTGGTGCAATATAATGCCTCTTTATATTCCAGCACCCGGGAGACTGAAGTGGATGCTGGCTGAGTAGTCTAGCTACGTGTTAAGATCCTGTTAGAAGAAAAGGTGGAAGAGAGGAAAACAAGAAGGAAAGAAAGGAAGAAGAGGAGGAAGAAAAAATGTCTTTAACTAGATAGATACTTCTGTCAGAAGTCTATACAATATTTGTTTCAATTAAATATTCATCCCGAATGTCACAGCCGTCTAGGCCTTAACCTGATGTTCTGATATATATCCTCCAAAATAAATAGAAACTGTGTTGAAAGACTCCTTAAAGATATTTATGTCTCCAGATAGAACGTGAGTATGAGTTTATTTCTGAAATACTTAGATTGGATAAATGATAGTTGCAGTTTCTTTTTGTTTTGAAATATATGAGGTAACTTACCATAGTGAAAGAACATCTGTGTGGGCTTGGGTTGTGTATGTCACCTTGCCACATTTGAATAAACAACTTGGGTTGATTTATTACTTAAGAAAAAAGAAACAAGTCAACAGATAACCATATCCAAATAGTGGGAACTTGAAAAGCTCAGTCTTGCTGGGTGATTGGAAGAAGATAGCAGTTTTAATGTTTTCCAAAATGACAAACATATCTGAATTAGGTTGGCACTGATGAAAGCCTTTTGTCTTCACTCATAGTTGAGTGCAGACAAAAATATAGTTTGGAGGACTGGAGAGATGGCTCAGGAGTTAAGGGTGCTTACTGGACTGGGGTTCAGTTCCCACCAGCCATAGCAGGCAACTAATAGCCTCCTACAACTTTAGTTCCAGAGGATCTGATGTCCTCTTATCAACTCTTTAGGTACCTGCACCCATGACCACACACACACACACACACACACACACACACACACACACACGCACACACACACACACACACACATACACACACACACACACACACACAGAGAGAGAGAGAGAGAGAGAGAGAGAGAGAGAGAGAGACTCTCTAAAAATACAGGATTCTAAACTTTCTGAGTGAATAAGCTAGAAATTCCCATTAAAAACAAGAATGATTTTCTATCATTGTGTCACCCTTAAACGAATGCAGGAAATATCCACACAGTTCTTGAAAACACCTAAGGCTGTAAAAGCAAAGGGAAAATTATTCTGGGCAGAACCTACTTGAGGTACCGCCAGGACTGAAATGTTCCAAAGGTGGTGGAGGACACTTGGTGAACACAAACATGGCCTGCTTAGGAGCCACTCAGTGAGCCTCGTTATGCTTTGTTTTTTTTTTTTTTTTTTTTTTTTTTTTTTTTTTTTTTTTTTTAACTTTTACATGTACACAAAATATAAATTGCTACTATAAAATGCTCAAGAGACTATACCTACTGACATACTTGGAAATCATTAAATCATTAGGCCAATTCCATGATAACTATCAGAAAAATGATTGGCTTAACCTGAACTAATAATACCCTAGCTATGACAGATTAACCCAGGTCTCCACAGTCCTTAAAAAGACTGTGCAGAAGGAAGGGGCACAATACATGCTCACTACTCACCGGAAGTCCTTGTCTTCCTGGAAGCCCAGGCTTCCCAGGGTATCCTGACATGCCGTCCACTCCAGGGTATCCTTGTAAGCCTTTTGGCCCGGGAAAGCCTGGAAGGCCCTTGGTAATTAAAAATAATTTTGATTACAGACACATATTGGGCAGATGACCTTTCTTGGTGTAGAAAAAGTTACATATTTTTATACCCTGCCCTAAGGTCTAAGGATATAACTGTGTAGAAGAACATTTGCTTAGCATCCAGTAGGCCCTGGTTTCAGTCCAAGTACCCAAGAAAATGTCCCCTAAACAAAAATAAAAGTGAGTCAGCAATTTATTAACAAACTTCTCTAGCCTCAGTAAGATTCCCTGATATTTGACATGGTGTCAGTCCATCTTTCTCTAGATGTCAAGAATAGATGCAAGATGGAATTGTGAGCTGGAGGTATCAGCTAGACATATCAGCTGGAGGTATCAGCTGGAGGTGTCAGCTGGAGGTGTCAGCTGGAGGTATCAGCTGGAGATATCAGCTGGGGGTATCAGCTGGAGGTATCAGCTGGAGGTATCAGCTGGAGGTATCAGCTGGGGGTATCAGCTGGAGATATCAGCTGAAGGTATCAGTGTTTTCTGCAAATCCTGTATCATGTTTTTTCCTTAAGAGAGCACCCCCCCCCCCCCCGCCCCCACTTTCTGTCTTATAAATGTGACTGACAATAGGCCTGACTATCTTGTTTCTGCTCTTGAACAACTGGGCTTTATCTGTAAGGGCCTTCTGTGGGAATGATCTTTCCTCCCTCTTTTGCCCCAATGCAGGCAAGAGGGAGCTGGTATGTACATCTCACTGGGTGGCATTGGAAGCAGTGTCTTTCTAATCATCCAGTCAATACATAACTGCCCAGTCAGAGGAGGATACGGATGCTAAGGCAAAAATCAACCTTTACTCCGGGAGAAAGGCCTTGTTCCCACCCAGCCCTAAGACTTTCTGCTCTAATTGCCAGGAGAATGGGAAGCTGAGCCATCCAATTAAAAGCCAGCTCATGTCTTTTTAATTATACTTGAAGATTCTGACCTTTGTTACCACTTGCTTGGTCATGTTTCCAAGTTCCCTGTTTACAGTGGTTCACCAAGAGGGAGAAGGACGAGTCCATAGGGAGGGCCCCATAGCTCAGGGAAATAGCATCCCTCCCTTGCGGGGACTTAGATTTAAACAGCAAATTTGGTTTAGAGTTAGTGGTCATATTTTGGTCCCTCTGTGTTCCAGCAAGGATTTGACGTTTTTTTTCAAGGCAGGCTGATTTATCCAGCATGACATAACTGGCCCCAAACTATTCTGCTTGCTAAAGTTGTCAATTCTGTTTAGAGAACCAAGGAAGATAAAAGAGGTCTGTTACTTACAGGAATGCCTGGCTTCCCAGAAGGACCAGGAACTCCCTTTTTCCCCTGAGGACCCTGAAAATGGGAAGCACAGTCGTTAACAGTTAATAGACAGAAATACACTTACTTAAACAAGCCATGGAAAAGAACATTGTGCTCGCAGTAGCACAGCAGTGCACAGAACTAGCTGCCTGTCACTGGGCTGGCCATTCAGTTCTCCCAGGAGTTGTTTGTGTGGGGGTCACTTCCTCATGGAAAATGGGAGAAACTGAACAGATGACATATGAAATTCCCCTTTGCTCCAAACTCTACGACTTAAAAATTCAAGTCATAATTCTAAACCGGCACTGGTTTGAAAATGGCCTCACTTTCAGTCAGGGTCTATGCCTCCTTTTGAAAGGGGCTAAATTCTAAACTCAATAGATTTTTATTGAGTATCATGTATCGTGGCATCTGTTACATGCTAGAAATCCAAAGGCCAAGTGCTTGGTCACAAGACACTGTGTGGTGCTGGATGTGAACCAAGAGCCCACAATGTGTGTCCATGGAAGCACAAAGAACACACTTCCAAATTAAAAAAAAAAAAAAAAGGGTATTTATGTCCCAAGGAACTGTTTGTTTTTCCATGTGTGAGATGTTTTAAGTCATAATTGATTCAACAGCAGCTGGTCTGCCAGGATAGTTAGAGACTCTGTCCTTGCAAATCATTCCATTGTTCTGATGATATGCCCAAATTATTTTCAGATGACAAACATGGAACACAGTAACCTGGTATACAAATAAGGGAAAGAATCATATTGTCATTACCGACATACTTCTCAGAGAGCATCTAAAGTTACCTCGGACAGGACTGTTTACCCTGGGATGGTAAGTTCTTAAGACAATCACGCTAAAGATATGGTGTGACACACAAATAATCAATGTCAGATGTTACATCTTGGGAGATGGGCTTAAACATCTGAAATATAGAGCATGTGCATCACAGAAGAGAAGGACGTCTCCTGTAAGAGACAGGAAGTCTGACTGTTTAGCCGAGCTTGCTGGTATGCACTGCAGAATCCCAGCACCCAGGAAGGTACTCATGCAAACATGGCTTGAAAAACTTCCAGTCAGGCCACAGTGGGGGCCAGCATAGTGGGATTACGGCAGTTGGGGGGTCACTAGGGAGGGCGAGTATTTTGGTGGATGTGTGTGCAGCATCCTGAAGACTAAAGTCACCCTCACCCTATCTTTCCTGACCATGAAAACACAGAATGCTACTTCAGTCTGGAGAGGAAAAACAGCCGATGGGAAACACTGCCTAATGTGTCAAACGCAGCAGCTTTGAGAGTTTTAGAGGAGTTAGAGGGCGTCAACAAGTCAGGTGCCCATCACTCAGCTCTCTACGTCCGCATGGGATGGACACTCGGGACAGATGCTAGGTTCTGTTATAAAGAATACAGACACGGGTCAACTTCCAGCATATCTTCATGTATGTGCTCCAAACTTTCAAATAACAAAATACAAGTAGGAAGGTTACATCAACTACATTTGAGGACGATCCTCATCTTGGGGATTACGTCAGAAGTTAAATGCTGTGCCCTGAGGGCCCATCAAAGACTTATCACAGCTAGGGCTTTCTTTAGACTTCGATGAGCATTAAGAAACTTAACAGCACATGATAGCAATGAGTTCACAGTAGCCCAACACTAAGGGCACTTTACGAACATGAGAGATATTTTAAAAGGCCATTTGACTGATAGTAGAAAGGTAGTCATGGCAACAACCGCCTATTGCGGAGTAAGTGTTTAACCAATACCAAGATTCTGTGCTCTGTCTTGGATCATTTCTCAGTACAGTTATTGTCACTGTAACTGAAAGAAGGCAGGGGAGCTAGGAAGGCCAGAGTCTCCCAATGGAGGTTTCAATATGTGCAGATTAGTGCACAGAACATTGTTCTTGTTATAGAGTAAGTGTTGTGTTCTCTCCAAATTCATGCTGAAATTCTGACATCATGATAAGGCACAATGGTTGGCCTCTGAGAGGTTCTGAGGCTTTGAGAGAGAAGGCCTTGGAGAGGATTAGCGCTCTTCAGTCCTTGCTCTCCCAGTGAGGATACAGCGAGGCTTCAGCATCCTATAATATAAAGGTGCTTTCTCATTAGAACCCGACCACGCTGGCATCTTAACCTTGGGCTCAGGCTCCAAAAACAAATTGTGTTTTTTATAAGCTGTGCATCCCATGTCAATTAGTTTTATATGAGCCTGGACCATGTGCTTTTTTGTACTGTATTATGTTTTATTTTGAGAATTTTTACATTAAAATGTCTCACCTAGTACCACCATATAGCTTCATAACTCAACTAAGAGTTAAGCATTGCTAAATACCCGACCTCTTACAAAGTCTTGTCTGTCCAGTAGGAAATTACATATGGCCTAAGGTGAAGAAAATACACTGTGGTGCAAGCTGTTCCAGGATGATTAACTGGACTAAACCCATAAGAAGGGAAGAGTCACACTCCAAATTCAAATATAATAAAAGTAGATGTAATCTGTAATGCCAGACTTAACTTACTCTATTTTATTTGAACATAAATCCTTCATAAATCCATGGATGGAATATCTGTCCTTACATAGGAAAGGCAAATGATTCTGCAGGAAAAAATTTTCACAGTACATGGGAATTTGTGTTTTCCCCTTTGCTCAGAATCATTGAAAAACTCACCTAGAGGCCCCCACGGTACTATTTCAGGAATCCTCCATTCCTGGGCACTCCACAGGTTCTCTGGCTAGAGAAGGGGATCTAATTCTCATGGTAATGGACATTTTAAGGTCTCCTGTTAATTTAAACCTTGGTTTTTTTTTTGTTTGCTTTTAACCGTGCTGTTTTAAAGAAATCTCAAGGATAGTTACCCAAACTCTCAGTTTGCTCCAACTTCCTTTGAATGATCAACTTTAGAAAGCAAACAGACTCAAGGCTTTATCCATGAATTATTTTCCCTCTTTTCTTTGTAAGTCACTAAACTCCTTAAGTTTGGTGTTGAGAAGAAAAGAAGCCTGAGGCTTGAGTCTGAGTCTCTGAGGCCCCTGGAATCTTTCACTTATATCCTCATTGCAGGAATCATCAGGACACAGTGGCTTTTGTCTCCACCCCTTTCTAGAGGTGTCTACTTTCACAGCCCAGTGATAAAACTCACTCATTAGTCATAATTAACTGTATTTTAATTTATAAAAAGTTTATAATTGATACAAGATTTCAAAGTGATAGCTTTGGTATAATAATGAGATACAAGATTTCAAAGCATAATGAGACCCAAGCAATTAAGATCCTCTTTCTGGTTCTGTTGCCAATTAGTTCCATGATCTTAGGTAACGCATAATCTCTCTGGGATTTACATTTCTTCACTTCACAAACAAGATTGCTGTCCAGATGATTTTGAGGGGCCATTTCCAAATCTAAAAACAAACTCAAAAGCTTTGCAAAAACAATATGACAGCAACTGGACAGGACTCATCTGGCCACCAAAGGAGTCCTTAATGAATTATACATAACTGGCAGTTATTCTTGTAGCAATTAATGCTCGTATAAACTCTTAGAGGTCCTAAATTGTGCTTGTGGGCTGCGTGCACCAACATGCCCCAGAGCAAGAACAACTGTTTCCTTAGATCACAGAGAAGTCAAGGCGTGTCTCAGCACCTTTCTGCTCCAACACATAGGAGCAGCTCACCAGTTCACTGGGAAGGCTGTTGTCTAATATGAGAATTTGATTTTTCACTGCTATAATCTTAATAGAAATTAACAAGAACCAGAAAGCTTCTTCTTCAAGAGACATGTCAAAAGAGAAAAAGGAAACCTGATAAACAGAAAAGGTTTAATTAGAAAATTTTAAGCATTTTGGGATAAAGCCTTGGCAGGCATTCACATTCTTGGGTAGCACATAGCATGGTTTTATAGGCTTATAGTTTTTTCCACAACTTTTTCTGCTGTAGACATTAAAAATGCTAGTGATAATGAAAGTCATAATATTTCTGTGCATTACTTTTCCTTCACCCAGGACAGTCATTAATACTTAACTCTTCATTAATCCCCATTTACTTAGTGTGTGTGGGTTTGTGTATATGCGAGTGCATTTGTGTGTGCAGGTTCATGTGTGTTTGTATGAGCACATATGTGTGGCAGCTAGAGGCTAACTTTGGGTATTGTTCCTCAGGCCCTGTTCACTTAAAAAAAAAAACAGATTTATTTTACTTTAAAATTATGCATGTGTAGGGGCTGCTGAGATGGCTCAGTAGTTAAGGGCACTGACTGCTCTTCCAGAGGTCCTGAGTTCAATTCCCAGCAACCACATGATGGCTCACAACCATTTGTAATGGGATCTGATGCCCTCTTCTGCTGTGTTTGAGAATGGCTACAGTGTACTAATATATATGTGTATATTTTAATATATATATATATATTAAAAATTCTTTTAAAATATGCAATGTGTATTTTATTTTTGAATTATCTGTGTGGAGGTACATGCACATAAATGCAGGTGCCCATGGTGACCAGAAGAGGACATTTTATCCCGTGGAGCTGGTCTTTATAAGAATGATTACTAAGCCATCTGTTTACCCCCTGTCCACCCCTCACCCACTGACCTACTACTTGTTAAGGAATCCACCTGTCACTGATTCTCATCATATTTTACACATGCCTGAGTTTTAAAATATGGTTTCTGGAGAGTCTGACTCTGGTCTTCATGCTTGCAAGGCCAGCACTTTACAGACTGAGATATATCCCCAACTCCTAATTCCTTTTTTGCTAAGGAATCCGGTGATGTTACTATATGTATAACCTAAATATTTAAAATGGCTTTTACGTGACTGAACAACTATTAAGCATCTATGCACTACATCAGATCCAACCTCATTTTATTATTTAACCCTGCCACTGGAAACATAAATCAGAGTAAGGACTCCTCTATAACTAGGAGAAACAAACTCACCATTATTTTTCTACCAAACCATATAAAATTTAAAATTAAGCTACATTATATGTTCTGAAATATTGAATTTTAAGGGCCAGAGGTATAGGTTAATGGTAGAGGCTATTTATCTATCTATCTATTTCCAAGAGGTTGTCCTCTGTGCCCCCAACCTCCAAGACCTTTCTTGGTGTGTCTAAGGACCTGGGTTCAATCCCTACCACTAGAAAGAAGATCCTTTAACTCTGAAGTCAGAATGTATTGAGAATCAGGACAGCCATAGACTGGAGGTACCAATGAAAAGTCACCTGATACATATGTTTGAGGCCAGATCTGTCTGAAAGTTTAAATTTAGCAAACCAACAGAGCTTCTGTTTGTTTGATAATGAATAATGATTTGTTTTATGAAAGAAACCTCTTATACCAACTTTTGAGTCTATTGTACATATTCAAATGGTTGTTTCTACCTTTATCCTATGAGAAGGATTCTTTGCTCAAACACAGTTGGTGCTCTTCACTGCTAAGTCATCTCTCCAGCCCCATCTATTCTCTTCTTTATAGAACCAAAGCACAACAGAGTTGGCTTGGTAAGAATCCATGCCTTGTCTGTCCTCCATATCTGATCCCTCCAGATGGGGGATGCCCTCCCCATGTGATGCCCAATCACCATGGCCTGTCCACATCAGGACTCCTGCTGGTCTGCTTACCTGGACTGTCCCTGACTTAGAATGATGCCTTTGGTGATTTTCCACCCACTGATCCTTACCCTGTTCCTTCCCTATATATTTTTCATCTGCTGGTCCTATATTCAGAATCAAACCGAATTTCTGTCCAACCTGAAAACCTCATTGTGGGGCTCAACATACCTCCTGTCACTGTACAGTCATATTGCCCATCTTTAACAAGTGCTCAACAGTTTTCCTTGTTAATAAAGTCTATAATTGGCTATATTTAACAGGCAGTGTTTTACTCTACGATGTCGATATTTCTGTTTGCAACCTCAATAACAGACCACCTTCGAGAATATCTTCAAGCAATATTTTACAAGGCCAGGGTAGATAAAGTGCAATATAGATTCTAGTCCAAAGATAGGAACTCAATCATGGTTTAGCGCAGAGTTTGGCAATCCCTCCTTAAGAGGCTTACCATGATCCCCATTCAGGAGAGCAAATGGCTATTTGAATTACAAACCGCAGCTTCTTGTGAGCCTGCTTTTTAAGCCAACAATGCATTTCACGTTGTCTAACAGGTGCCACTTACTTCAGATCCTCTCTCTCCTTTCAGTCCTTGTCCACCCTGGTCACCTGGTTCACCCTTTAATAGGAGCCAAGAGAGAAATATCATGTAAAGCAGACAAGAAATGAACTATGTTAATGCGATCTTCTTTAAATGTCAGAATTACAGAATACTTTCACAACATACTGGGGGGCCTTGTTGTCCAGTAGCACCTCTGAGTCCTGGTACACCCATATGTCCCTGGGAATAGAAAGTATTATATTAATTCAAGTAGGCTGTCATATAACCTAGAGTGTTATCACTTGAAATGGAAGCAGAGTATTCCAGAACTTAATTTAAATGTAGTCTTTAAAATAGAAAAGAAAATAATAGTTGAGGGATATTTTGATGAGTCAGGTGTATTATGCTGGACAAATATCATATTTTTTTAATGTGAATTAATACAGAGGACTGAATGGTGATTAGGATGGTGCCTGATCTTCAAAGCCTATAAATGTGCTATTATTCGGACAAAGAACTCAGGACCTCTGGAAGAGCAGTCGGTGCTCTTAACCGCTGAGCCCTCTCTCCAGCCTGGGAAAAGAGTCTTTATAGATGTCATCACATTAAGGATTTTCAGGGCATCTGAGCCGGCTGTGAAGCTCAGGATGAAGATGGTCAGCTACACCCTGCTGCCTCCCTGGCTTGGTGTAGCAGGGAGACCTTGCCACAGTGACCACATAATCACCAGCTGCCTCTCTGGACTCTGTGACGTTGTGACACAGTTCTCACCAATGATGAACCACCTCCTGGGAGTTCTACTTCATACTCTGCTATGCCTTGGTAAACACTGACAATTTCATTTTGTGAAACAGCAGAAGTTAAATGTGAGACAGTAGAGGGTTTTGTAAAGTCTGGAGAGAGAGCACAAAGGAAGTGGTGGATTCTGCCTTATAGAGTGAGCTGAATGGCCATGGGGTCGGATGAGCAAAGTGGGGACAAGTTCAGTTTCAGAGGAGCCACTTTCCAGATGAAAGAGTAGGGACTTCCTGGTAGAGGAAGGAATGTGACAGGAAGGAATCATAGATTTTTGTGACAGAAGTAGTAAGTGGATTTGAAAGGGCTATGACTGTGAGTCTAGGTAGAGAGCTACTGAAATAACCAAGACAAAAGGCATCTTGAGAAGATTGGCTTAATAACAGCAATCATCTATCTAGCTGCTTGTCCAATCAGCCTGGCTAATCTAAGTCTGTCTTTCAGAAGTGAGGCAGAGATGTACTGGGTGAAGTAATCTGCCGGGGTCATTATTACAAGTATATTATACATAGGTCTTAGAACCAAAAATTATACAAGATAGATATAAGGCACTACATAATTAAACATTATACAAGATAGATATAAGGTACTACATAATTAAAAACACAACTAGCAAAGACAGAGAAACCTGAGACAGTAGAAGGTGTTGAGTGACATACAGGCAATATTATAGTGCTTCAGGGCGATACAAAAGCTGGAGACAAACTGTAAAGTGTCAGATGGGGTCTCTGTAAATGACGATGATGTGAGGCTGGGCGGAGGCAGAGGATCTTGTGAGCAAAGACGTAAGACCGAAGAAGCTACAGAGAAGCTGACATTGTAAACAAGTGTCAAGAGATGGAAGGCAAGAGCAGAAGGCATCATCAACAGGAAGGTGAGTCCAAAGTAAGTTTGAGCAAGTTCTCTATGGGCCAAACATTTCAGGCGATTACGTTTACTTTGTAGCTTGTGAACGTTACCTTATAGCCTTCTTCACCATGCTCTCCTCTCTCTCCTGGCTCCCCCACTGGCCCCTAAAGAGATCACACACAAAGACAGCCGGTTTCATGGCTGTAATTCCTTAGCACAGATGCTGCAATTAGGGTGGTGTATTCTTTGGCCAAAAATATAAAGCTCATCATCCAGCAGCTTCTTTAAGCCTGCTACATGTAACTGAAAAATGGTCGACATTCAAGGGATGTCAAAAGTGCTACACAATCAAAAACTTGATCTATAACAATGATTTATACAGTTGCCGTAAGATTTCAAAATTTTTATATTCAGATAGCAGAACTAACATAACAAATTATAGCACAGATATAATCAGTATGAGGCTTACTGTTAAAACAGAATTATATGAATATAATCTCATAATGATTCTGCTATGATATTGAAGAAATAATGCCTAGGAAAACCTTGAATTTTATGAGTATACTACCATATTATAAATCTTGTAGTTTTCTTAGTGTCAAATGAATTGAAATTTATGTAAGAATTAATTCTATTCATTTTAAGGCTTCGCCAACTAACCTAACAAAGTAAGATTTACTTTTAAAATATTTCTCATCTAAATTATTTGATATGATAAACTCTTCAAATTATAATCTTTAAAACTTACATAGAGTATTAGTTTTCACACAGAAGAATTTATTATAGACTATTGGTAGATAAGACTTACCTTACTCCTAAATGAATGGTTAGTAGGCATAATGCAAAGACAGAAACTTCTGGCTTAAATCTCACCCCTATCTCATGCCTACTGGAAAATCCCACTGTAATTATATTTTTAGTCCCCAAATATTTATTACATTTCAGTGGACAGAATTTGATTGGTATTCCAGAGCCTGGGAAATCAAATAATATTATTCTCTACTTGGTATTTTTTTCTGTTTGTTGGATAATTTTTATATTATTTCCCTCAAAGTCACTGATTCTCAACTTCCCTAATGCTGCTACGCTTTAAAACAGTTCCTCATGTTGTGATGACTCCCAACCATAAAATTATTTTTGTTATTACTTTACAACTATAATTTTGCTGCTTTATGAATTGTAATATAAGAATCTGATATGTAGGATACCTGATATATGACTCCGGTGAAATGGTTATTTGACTGCAAAGAGGACAGACTAAAATATATTTCATGAAGGCATTAGATATTTTATAGAGATTGCCTTTGTATAAAATGTCTTGATTTAACTTGAACCATTCTAGAATTTTCTATATGCTTTTGTACAGTAAAATATCAATGGCAACAGTGGCCACAGAGGCAAATGAAAACACTGGGACGACATATTCTGATGTCACACCTCTGGCATCTTCATTTTGAATGATACTCTTTGAAAAAAATGGGAAGTACCACCAATATGCTTCCTTCTGTGAACTAAGCGTTATTCACCCACTTAAATGTACATGTGTCTTTCACAGTTTGTTTTAGCCTTAAACATGGGACAATTGGTTATTCAGATATTAAAGCTACGCTAGCGGTTATGTCTTACAAACAGTGGTGACAGTTTGTCTTTAAAGTGCCGGATTTGAAGGTTAACAGGCCACAGTCTTGAAAAGCAACTGGGTATAATGACTGGTGACAGAAGCTGGAAAACCATTTGGCAACTGTCAGTAAATTCTGATAAACATGTATAGATTAGGTTTGTATAAAAATACTTCAGGAACAAGTCTGATCTTTATAATTAAAAAAATATTTGCCCTAAAAGTCTAAATTATTACTATTTTAGTTTGGGACAGTGTCTAGATATCTGTCATGCATTTAATGTTGACAGTTAGAGTCATAATTAATTTTCCTAAACATACATCTTGGCTAAGGGGCTTGACTCCTGTATTTTTTCATATCTGAAGTTTTTAAATGATATAGATGGTAGTGAGACAAATGTTGATTTACTATAAAGCCTAGTTATAAGACTAAACAAATAGAACTCTGAAAAGACATGACTGGCAACAAAAGCTTCTGACTGCATTTCATCTTAGGAACCAAAATAATTTTAGAAAAGACATACTGGTTCACCTCGAGGCCCAGGAGGTCCCAGGACTGTGCTGTCTTCTCCTGGATAGCCCTAAAAGAAATATAGAAACTCATGAACACAATTCAGTTAAGAAAGTACATATAAAATACTTTGTTGCTTTCTAATGTGTTTTTGGATGTATTTAAGTAAAAACTTTGTAGCTAAGAATTAAGTGTATCATATTTTATATACAGTTCTATTATGTATAAATCTTTTATTGGATACATTAATCTGTTTTAATTATACAAACTTAATCATAAATTTACTCAACATGTATACTTTCAATTAAATTATAACCCGAGTCATGCTGTAATTATTACTAACTCATTAGAAAATTTAAATCTAAGTTAATATTTGTCAGTTTGTTACAATTTTATCCAGCACCTCACATCCTCTTTCAATAAATAATTGTGCTTTTTTGAAACTGTGTAGCACAAAGCACCTTTACATATAGGTTGCATATGGGTAAGGTTGTTTCACCTTAATCTTCAATTAATCCATAGAAGATATTTAATATATTTTAATATTATTTGAGTTTTAGTTCCTTGATAATTATATTCTTCTAGAATTTGCCAATTTTCCAACTTGAAAAGTGGCTCTTTTATCTCTTCCAATATTTTCATGCTTTTATTTAGAAAGAAATCATAGATTTAATATATAACTTGGGAAGTAAAAGGCCAACACCACACACACACACACACACACACACACTCACACAACACACACAAATATACACTTGCACGCATACACTCACATGCACTCATACACACACACTCACACACTTGCATGCACACACTCAAACACACACTCACACACACACACTCACACACACACACACTTGCATGCACACACTCAGACACACACTCAGACACACACACACACTCACACACTTGCATGCACACACTCAAACACACACTCACACACACACTCACACACACACACACTTGCATGCACACACTCAGACACACACTCAGACACACACACACACACACACACACACACACACACACACACACACTCACTCACACACCTTTTCTCCTTTAGGTCCTGGCGATCCAGAGGGTCCTGGCTGACCTTGATGGCCCTATAAGATTAGCAACAAATAAAGAGATAGTCCCCAGACCGAGCAGACACCAACATTTGCAATCTGTTGCTACCAACCAACTCCATGCTCTTACTCATTACAGTTTTCTGAGAAGAAATGCAAGGCACACTTTACGGAAGGTTGAGAACTAAAATATCACAATGCTTTGTCGAGGAAAAGAAACATTTTAAAATAACAGTGTTTATTTTACTCTATTTTTGTAAGTTTGTCAGAACTTCTTTTGGTGGTGAATATGTATGAAGCTCCACAGTGGCCATTCTAGTTACACAGACATTTATTGAGACTTTGGGTCTAATTTCATTGCATAATTTTTTCATTCGCATGTTCTTTATAATAAAATTTTAATAAAGGAAAAGCAAATCTTAGTTTGCATATTTGGGATATAATATGAACTAAAATGCCTTCTTGTCAATGAAAAAACATATTTGCTTAAAATCAGAAATGTTTACTCTGTATCCTGGGATTCCTGGTTCGCCTTCAGGTCCCATCAATCCTAATGGACCCTAAAAATCAAAATAAATATGAGAGAGGAAAATAGACAATTGGGTGAATCATTAAACATCTATGCCTGTTATTGAAACCTTTACCTTTAGATTTTCACGGTTTGAAATTCTACCTAGCAAATCAGGAAAACAGAAAAATTACACCCCCAATTTTTGAGTGTTTCTCTAGGACCACAGAAGTCCTACAAACCATGCTTCTAGTTAATTTCTGGAATATCCATACTCACTACCAAAAAACCCCACATTCATTTATTGAAATGCTGCTGGCACCTAAATGGCTCTCAGAAATGCAGGTTTTGTCTGTCAAAGTTTGTGGTCACTGAATATCGGAAAGTGGAACCTGATAGTGTTTGATATTGTGACTTCAGGATTCAGAACGCTCTGTCCTCATAGGGGATTCCAGATGCTTTCTGGTGTATGGCTTTAATTCAGGCCAAAGTTAATGGAATAGAAATACTGGAAATGCATGTGTCATGACCACAATAAGATTATTGTTATCAGTATTTTACAGATGACCAAGCCATACAAATTAAAGTCTGATCATCGAACATCATACTGTGTCAAAGATGTCAGCCAGACAGATGAAAAAACAGCTAATGTAATGATGATAAAAACACCTTATTTTTCTTTCATATTATCAAAGAGTTTGCACAGCGGTTTCTCCTGTTTGGATCTCAAGACAAAGTTAAGGAACTAAAGGCACAGACTAGGTATGTGATTTGCCATGTATTGTACTAAGCAGGTGTGAGAATCTTTATATAGAGTTACATCTGATCAAGTTGCTCCAATATATCTCAAATAGAATGCACATTTTGCTATATTTCTTAAAAAGCTCGTTATAATTTTTAACCATGAATTAAGAATTTTGAAAGATTTGGATCGGAACATATTTCAGTTTAAGAAAGAGCCACGAAAAGCCAACTTAAGTAAGAATTCAGGCATGATGTATCACAGGGCTTTTTATACATAATTTCTGGACCAAAATTCTGTGACTTAAGCCAAAAAATTATGTCTGAACATATGCAAAGAAGAAAATTATTTGAAACTGTGCAAACAGTTTCAAACTCTAAAATACAGAGATTGAAAGAGCAGGGTAGGGCCAGCTTGACTAATTTGGGAAAGGAGTCAGAAGCTTTTCCAGTTTCCTTGCTTGTTCGGAGAACTGAAAGGCAGCAGCATTTCCTCAGAGGTTAAATGAGGCAGCCTTGTAAGTGTGTCCAGAAAGGCAGGCAGGGCTCAAGGCTGCTGCTGGTTCTAAGGAGGGATACCTGGGAGCTGCCGCTAGGAGACAGACAGTGTGTGTGGGTAACAGGAACCTGGTATAGCTGTCTCCTGAGAGGCTCTGCCAGAGCCTGACAAATACAGAGGTGGATGCTCACAGGCAACCATTGGACTGAACACAGGGTCCCTAATGGAGGAGCTAGAGAAAGGACAGAAGGAGTTTGCAGCCCCATAGGAGGAAGAACAATATGAAACAACCAGACATCCCAGAGCTCCGAGGGACTAAACCACCAACCAGAGAGTACACATGCGGGCACCTAATGGCTCTAGCCACATACAGAGCAGAGGATGACCTTGTGGGACATCAATGGAGGAGAGGCCCTTGGTCCTGTGAAGGCTCAATGCCCCAGTGTAGGGGAATGCCAGGGTGGGAAGGCAGGAGTGGATAGGTGGGTGGGGGAGCACCCTCACAGAAACAGGGGGAGGGGGGATGGGACAGGGAGTTTTCAGAGCAGAAACCAGGAAAGGGGATAACATTTGAAATGTAAATAAAGGAAATGTCTAATAATAATAAAAAAGATAAGCAGAAGAGCTAGGCTTCCCTGAGAAGGGAGAATGGTGGTGTCTGCTCTAACAGACCCCAGAGGATGAGATGCCATGACAGACAGAACAGGCTGCTGTGGACCAGAAACAGACTGGCTGAAGGAACCCCTGAATATAAGTTTAGTTACAGTCTTACAAAAAACTGGAAGAAAATACAATGAGTGTTCAATTACAGAATTAAAACATTCAGCGGGGGAAGACAAACATCTCTCTTTTATAACTATAAAAATAAAAAAAAATCTCTACATGGCTTAAAGAATTAAAAACAATGCTATAAATGTGTTAGGATGAGAATATGGAAGAACATTTTGCATATTTTAGGTGGGAATAGAATTTCTAATGAAATAAAATCTAGAAAATGTAAAGGAGAATATTGAAAACTTTGACTATTAAAATGTTCTGCTTAGCAAAAGACACAAATTAATAGATAATTGACAGAAAAGGAGTTGTTTGTAATTTATTCTTGTAACATGTTTGACAATTTATATCAATACTTCATACTTATGAGTAATGGTTGCAAATCATCAAGAAAAGTAGCCACCAAAAGATGTAGTATGTATGTGTGGATATATATATATATATATATGTAATTTTCAGAAGAATATATATTAAATAGTTATAACAAGGAAAATTTAAATATGAAAGCAAAAATTACATATGTATTCTCATTTATCAGATTGTCAAATACTAAATGAATTAATATGAAATGTTAACAGTGCGGCTGTAGCTTCAGAAAAAATGGACCAAGAAGGCTGTGTGATTTGTGCATCTATAGACATATATAGCAATATTAATTAAGGAGAAGGAACCCATAAATCTGAGAGGGAGGGAGGGAACACAGGAAGGAAAGACAAGAGAGGAGAGGAAGTGGCATAATTACATCTTAATTAAAAATATATATATTTAAATAATTTTAAAGGTGAATACTTTTACAGAAAAAGTTCCAGAGTAGAAGCTTACATTAAGGGCAATATTTTGGGCTGCATTAATTCTGATGCTTATTAAATATTAACTACAATATCTAATGTTTTTAAAACATAGGCAAGTCCAGAGAAATATTGACATAAAACGACTGAAGGCCTGGGTGTTAAGGTGTCAGTAAATAATGCCAAATTTTCTTGAGAAAGCATGAGGACCCGGGCTCTCGAAGGCCTTGGTGACAGGCCTGGTGGGGGCTGTTTAAAGGAGGTGAGATTAGAGATCATTGCACCCATATGTTATAAATAAGCTCATGAATGGAAGATTATCTTTCAAATATCTTCCTTTCATGCTACGATTTTCTGAACAGTCCCCCATAAACCAGCTATGCAAATTTGCTGCCGCAGGCTCAGAAGCATCACGCTTCGGCCCTCTGTGTCAGGCAAAGTTCATGCAGAAGACGAGCTATAAATAGATGCTGGGGAGATTCGCCCCAACTGTTTAGAAAGATAATCTCGCATTCAAACAGGACAGGTCCAAGAGGTGGATGGAAACACATTTCAAGTTCACTTAATTTTCAGAGCGATTTGCCAACACAGCAGCTTCAGACAGATATTAAATCCTGATTTGAGGCGCTCAGTGTATAAACTTTCCTATTTTGGAGTTAAAATCAGATTTTTAAAACTTCATTGCATATTTTATTTCCATTTTCAATTTTCTCCTTCCTTCTTCATGTCTAAAACCCACTAAGCTGTTTAAGACGGTGGAATGCTTGCAATGCCCGCCATCCCACAGAGATGGATTATGTTCAGTGGAACGTTTGTGTCCTCTGTAAAGTCAATCAAGATGACTCTCTGAGAGTATGGACAGTTCTTTTCCATCCCCAGTGAGTCAGTGCTGAAAAGAAATCAAATACTGACCACAGAACCTCGAGTCCCTCTGGCACCCTTAGGGCCACTGTCACCAACGAGTCCAGGAGAGCCTCTGCTTCCAGCTTCTCCCACGGGTCCTATTTGTCCTTTATCACCCTGAGGATGACATTAGCGTGACTGAAATGAAATGTGTTAACTCATTTAACTTTACGTTTGCTTGAATGACTCCGAGGACATGTGGCCAGCAGAATTCTATGGATCACTCTTACCGCTACTGCCCGTCTTGTTTTGTGAGGCAGGGTCACACTGTGTACCTCTGAATGGCCTGGAGCTTATTATGTAGACCAGGTTGGCCTTGACTTGCGGGGGATGCTCTTGCTTCTGCCCCCTGACTGCTGGGATTACCGGTGTATGCTGTCACACCTGGTCTAAATCTGTGCAAATTATTAACTTTGCTTCAAGTTACCAGTAGCACAGATTATCATTAACAATAAGAAACTACCACCACATGTCATTTAAAACTCATAGAGAGTTTTCAAAAGAGATTAAAAGGCATTTTCTTTTAAAGAAACCAGCCAATCAGGAACTACAGCATGCTCAGGTGGAATCCTATGTAACCAGCTTTCAAACGTGTTTTGATACCTATGTGTCTCCCGTCTGCATGTGTGCATTGTTAGAGTGAGATAACAGACCTCAGGAGATGCTCATTCCTACTTCAGCCTCTCAGAGGTCTGCTGCATGCAGGGAAGTGAGTGGGCAGCTCTGGACTTCACTGACGTCGTTCAACCATTCAGAGCAAGAACCCATATAATTTCTTGCATCACTTTACATGCTTTAGAAACATGCATGGCTTCTTGAGGGCATTATAGGTACAGGCCCTTCTCTGTCACCACAACACAGGTGCTCACAAGCACCTTCCTTTTCTCAAAACAAGGACCTGCCCACTTTAATACTGATGCTCAAGTTGGGAAAACCATAGCAAACCTGTAGTCAGTCAGTCAGAATACTTGAGGACTTCCTGACTGCTCATGGGTTTATTTCAATTTCCTAGGGAAGTATGGATTGTTGTAAAGACCTACACTGCCTCTGATGCTGATTTCACTATGAGTTTCTGGTGCTTCCTGTGGTATGTGTGTGTGTGTGTGTGTGTGTGTGTGTTGCTTTGGATCAAATTCTTCCAGGCAACACTAGAATCTCCAAACCAATACTGATGACAATTGCATTATCATGCATCATGAAAGAGACTTCACGATGGGGAATTTCCAGTTAGAAATGGTAGTTAAAGCTTTTCTTGGCCTTCTATTGACTAAAACTGAGAACATGGCTCAAGTTACAGGACTGTACTTTTGGGGGAACACACATTTAACTTAAAGTTAACCCTGTGAATGTGTATTTGACTATCAAAGTCTGTTAGAAAAACTGTTACCATACTTCACCAATTCTGAGACAAATTATTGATAAATACAAAGAAGTGTTTTGATAGTAATATATTAGGATCATATAAATATGTCAAAGATTTTGTTTGTTTGAAAAAAACAAAATAAATAAGTAAAAAATACTCTTGATTTCTGGGTTTTGTTACATGAGAAAAGTAAGAAAAACCAAACTTTTCAACTAAGAATCCATTTCTGATTAACCTAGAAAGAGGAGTAATCCCAATATTCTCCCCAGATACTTTACTAAAATTGCTCTCAGGGCTAGAGAGATGGCTCAGAGGTTAAGAACACTGTTTGCTCTTCCGGAGGTCCAGAGTTCAATTCCTAGCAACCACATGGTGGCTTGTAGCCATCTATTATGAGATCTGGTGCCCTCTTCTGCCCTGCAGGATACATACAGGCAGAACACTGTATACATAATAAGTAAATAAAATTGTTCTCAAATGTCCCAAATGAAATGAAATTTTTGTTTTATATCTGTCCTTGTGCATGGCTTTTTAGTAAATAAGAGACAAAGGGAGACCGACTTTCCAAACTATAAAGGGAAAAAAATCTGTCCTCCATCAATGATAGTAACGTGCACTCTTATGGGATTAATCAAGTCTGCTCTAACGACACATTTATGGATCTTTACGCCTTATGTCTAATGCAAATACAACCATCACAGTGCTCTGTAGATCTCTGGGCATGAGAAGGAAGAAAGCCCACATGATAAGACGTAAAAAAACAACAACAAAAAATTTACCTTTTTCCCTGGTCGACCTCTTTGTCCTGGGGTTCCCACAATTCCTTCAGGTCCCTGATCATTCGATATAAAAAAGAAATAAATGATTAAGGAAAAAGGCCTAGGGTTTGAATACTTCCATCAGATAATCATCAAAACAAACACTAAATATCAATAAAGGTTATTTTTCTACACTATTGTGTATATAGTTATTTCTCACATGGGCACAGTGATTAGAAGGCAGAATTGTTACCAAGCTATAAACTTCATATGCACATGTGGTCAACATGACCTTTAAACCGTTCTTTAGGAAGGAAGTTTCTTGGAATACACCCACTTTAATTACTGAGAAAGTGATGAAGGTGCACCCAATGTATTCTAGTGTGCTGCATGTACCTCAGCATTTTGTTAAAAGAACACATTTTAAAAATATATCTACATGGCCAAGGCAAGCCTCAAAATACTATCCACTAAAAGTGGAGATTTAAAAATAGATGAAAAGAAAGGAAAAGGAAAGGCAGGGAGAAATAAGGCAGTCACAGTAAACTAAAATAATATTTTAATTTCACCTGGTAATTTGTTTACTTTGCAAAATTGAGTTTTTAAAGGAAGAGTAGGGTATGATATGGAGTTTATATCAACAATATGAGCAAGTGTAATCAATAGTGGGCTGGGATGCCAGTCCTAAAATAAGTAATAATTACAGCCTTCTTTTCATTAGTTGGAAGTGGAAATGGAAATTTCAAATTTGTGTCCACGAAGCTTGGCAAGCTTCTGCAGACAAGAAATAAATGGTGGTTTACCACTGTGCTGTGCAGGCTCCTGATAAATATTTGTTGAGTGAATAAACAGATCCCCGAGGAAGTGACTCACACCCTACACTTCCCAGCAAACACTATTCTAGTCTCAGTCTCTGAGTCCAAGGCAGCCATGCCCTACTGCTGTGGTACAGCTGCATCCAGAGGTGGAAATGGTAGCTGCACCGTGTGGAGGACGTTTCCTTGCAGACAAACAACTTTTCCAAAAAAAAGTTGATTAGCCTGCATAGAGTTTTAACTGTCAGACTTTTCTGGTTTGGGCACTTCATTGCCCCATAGTGGCTGACAGGTTGTTTAATTTATTAACTGATTCTGGGGTGAGAGAGGAGTTGACTCAGCCATTGAGAATGATCACGGCTCGTGCAGAAGACCAAAGGTACCATATACAATTACCTGACTCCAGCTGCAGGCAGGTGCAAGCCCTCTGTCCTCTATGGGCCTCCACATACATATTCCCATGCAAACTCATACATTCCCACACACTCATATATACTTGAAGTTTATATAAAAAGAAGGCCTCTGTTTACTCCTCAAATAAAAGGAAAATCTAATAAAAACTCTTGGAAGAGTTACTGAGACCTGGTGAGATTACAGTGCATATAAAAACTTGAATGAAGGGTTCAATGAAGTTAGTTTTCACTAACTTCTGTCCTTTAAGTATATTTTTTCAGTATATATATATATATATATATATATATATATATATATATATGTGTGTGTGTGTGTGTGTGTGTGTACCTAATATATATATATATATATATATTTCAGTATATATATCTATATATATGAATATATATATATTCAGTAAATATAGATGTATATATTTACAGATATAAAGAAACAAAACACAATGAAAACACATGTGCTCACTCTCCATGTATAGAACAAGAGGCGAAGCACAATATTCCCTTTCACAGCGGGGAGGGGTACAGTCATTGTCTGGAACTCTCTGCTATTCCTATTTATTACTTCATGCTCTTAGGGTGTTCCAACAGTTCCTGGTGCAATATGCCACTGTTCTGCACTTTTAAACTTTGGGCAGTGTTGTACCTGCAGTCTTCTGACACCCAGACTCTTCTTGCTTTTGCCATTATCTGCCACATCTTTAACCCTTTTACCTTTTAATTCTTTTGTAACTGCTACAGGATTCCATATTATGGCCAAATCTCAGTTTAACTGTGTGTCCTAGTGGTTAGTCTTCCTTCTCCATGGCAATGTTGCAATAAGTAAATCTGGGTCTGACCATGACAAGAGTTTTTAAGGTTTTTTTTCTCCTTGAGTTGAATTGCTAGCTTATATTTGTAAACACACAGTGTGTGTGTGTGTGTGTGTGTGTGTGATTTTTTTATACATGGGCAATCAAATTTTACACTACAATTTACTGTGTAGTGATATTTTCTTTATTAACACATAATGCACAATCAAATAATCAAATATCACTTTAAAATTGACTCAGACTGATTCTAGGGTATTTTTTTAAAAATTTCATCATCTGTGAGCCATGTGAAATTTAACCATAAGATGGTAACCTTAATAATGCTCTGATAGCACATAGGTCAAGTCATCCCATCTGCCTCCCTCCCCAGCCATCCCCAGCCATCCCCAGGCATTCCTAAAACTGTCTTAATATGGGATCTTTAATCTTCAGTACAAACTCTGAGTTAATTTTCATAGTCAAGTCCCATTGAAATTCCTGTTGGGATTTTTGACTGACACTGAATTAAATATAAACGGACTTAGAAATATTTTCACAATGGAAGTCCCCCTGGTCACCAATGCTGTTACACCTCAGTCCATATATTTAGGTCTCTTAGGATTTTTTTTTTAGGTTATATTATTCTCAAATTATAAATAGCTACAAAACTTTACAAGTACTGTGTTAAGACATAATCCAAGGAGCTTACTCTTGTAGCTGATTATAGCAAAATTCTTTGGGGTTGTTAAAGATACAAAGAAGCCATTTTTGAGTATTAATATTTCATTTGACATCATGATGAACTCTACCTAATTACAATTTATGGAATATTTAGCTCATCCTACAAGTATTTCTATTTACTATGTGTAAATATTATTATTAATATTAAGAAGAGTGGAGAAACGTCAATTTTAACTCATTTCTTAGGCATCTCTCCACTAAGTACAATAGTGAAAGTTAATATAAAGTTTTAATAAATGATTTTTTCTTCATCTCTTGGAGTGACTGTATTCCTGTGTTAAACTTTGTAAAATACATGACTCACATTTATAATACTTTAAAGTGTTAAGCTTTTGGTACAATGTCAGTATGAGGAAACACACAAAACTTTTAGGTGTTATTGATATTTTTTAGATGAAGTAAATTCAGTATCTGTGTGCTTGCTGATATGTGTGACCCCACCTGTCAACAACTAATTCATCTTAGGCACCACTTGTTTACAATTTGTGGGTCTGCAATGCATGATTAAAATGAAAGTGCTAACACAGATATCCAACAGTCTCTATGGCTGAGGCATTTCTTTAAAGATAGATTACACCTTCATCTCTGCCTTCAAATATTTTCTAGCCCTATTTTCAAGTTATTATTCTTGTCTCACAGCTCATTAACATACAGTAGCAATTAAATTAGGAGTTGAAGTTCTCTTCCCAAACCTTCCTACACCTGTGGCTCAGTTACACACACCTGCTTCCTTCTCTGTCTGAGAAATAAGGGTCCATTCCCTGGGTGAGGCCAGTGTCCCGCTTATGTCCTTGGTCCCAGACCCACTCACTTGTCCACCACCCCTCCTTCTGAAAGGGTCCAGCTAGCCTGAGTGTACTATCAACATTGATCCTGAATGTGCCATTTCTAACTCCATCCACAGAGGTCTAAAGCTACGTGAGAGAATCCCCAAGCTTATGTGTCTCTGCCCTTTTCCCTCCCTCCATTTCCTTCCTTCCTCCTTTTCTCCCTCCCTCCCTTCCTTTGTTCATTCCTTCCTTCTTCCCTTCCTTCCTTCTTTCTTTCCTTCTTTCCTTCCTTATTCCATTCCTTCCTTCCCCTTTCTTCTTTCCTTCCCTTTTCCTTCCCGTTCCTCTCTTCCTCCCTCCCTCTTTCTGTCCCTCCCTCCCTCTGTCCCTCTGTCCCTCCCTCTGTTCCTCTGTCCTTCCCTCCCTCCATCTCTCTCTCTCTCCCTCCCTCCATCTCTCCCATTATTAGACATTTATTACTTCTGAAGTTTTCCAGAGCCATTTTTCTGGTTCTAGCAAAACTTTTGAAAGCTGTGCCATGCCTCTCGTCACTGACCTAATCTCTCATTTCTCTTCAGTTGGGCTTTTGATCCCACCACAGTACCCAACCTCTGGAAAGTCACATCCAATGGTTATTTTATTTGAAACATTTTTTTTGTACCTAAAACTTTCTAAATCCTTTCTTTTCATTGAAGCATGCTTCCCTTGTTTCTACTTAGGTCTTAAATAAAGATGTCTCTGCTACCCAGCTTCTTAATTCTGGAGAGACTTCTTCTCTTCTATCCCCTCAGGTAATCTTGTCATACCCCATGTTGTGAAATACCACCAGAATTCTCATAATTCTTAAGCTATGTCTGCCACGATCCCTCTTCCTTGTAACATCTCTTCTTGAATTTCTAACAAGCTTCTCAAATTTTATGTACTCAAAACCAATTCTTAAATTTCCTCCTCCCACCCCTAAACCTGGTCTCTCCTTGTTTTCCTGTCTTCATTGTAAAATCAGGAAACATTATAAAAATTAGTAAAATACATTTCTCTTTTGCCTATTTTAATACCAGAACTTGGTCCCTCCCTTCTCAGTCTAAAGCCTAAAGAGGGAATTGTCTTGAGAGGACTGTTCTATTCTCCTTTTCTTCATTTTCAACAATTTACAAGCTCAGTCTTTAAGGATTTTACTAGAGAGGAGAGGCATGTGACTAAGACATAGAAGCAGTGAGCAGATCTTTAGGTCTTCCCCACAAGGAGGAGAGAGAGGGGTGGGGGAGAATTAACTGACTCTTCCTCAGTCAAATTTGTGTTAATGTTCACCAAGCTCCAGAGGTCCTGCTGCCTCCATCCACACCCACAGGGTTGCGGTTACAGCATTTTAAAAGGGTGCTGGGGATTCAAACTCAGGTCCTCACACTTGTGCAGCAAGTGTTCTTACCTACAGAACATCCCATGTGCATCTCCTTTCTATAGTTAATATATGTCAAGCAGTTCCAGAAAGCATCCATGTTGAGATTCAGTCCTGCTTGTTTGATGCTTTATGAGAGCAGTTACTTTGCTTTCAGAAGTGCTGCACCACATTGGTTGTCTTTCTAACAAGTTAATCATTGTATGGGATTTATGTGCATCTAGAATGTACAACACTCTTATTGGTAGTGGAGTCCATTACCTTTTTGTTAGTGTCTTTGGTTCTTTTTTTATGCTTTGCTTAAGAAGTCCTTGCTTATTTTAAAGCCATGAAGATTTATCTCCACCCACCCTCCACTGCCACAATTTCCTCCAAGGCTTTTGCAGTTGGAGCTTCGGAGCTTCTCTGAGTTGATCTGCAGGGTGAGCAGTGTCCAGCTTGATCTCGTGCACACAGGTAGATTGGTGCTCTAGCAACCTTCTTTGACAGATCACTATTTCCCCGACAGACTTGCCTGGTGCATCACACGGATGCTCATCCAATGCATATTGTTTATCTAAGTTTATGCTTTGATAACTCCTGACATTAGACGATGCTAAACAAAGTGGGAATTATGAGTGATTCTTACCAAAGATGATATTTTTCTGCTTGAATCTTTTCAATATCCCCTCCACTTTTTGAATCAAATCTGCATTTCTTATTAATCCTTTAAAAATCCCACATGTTCTGTTTCCTATATATTTCTTCACATTTAAAACATACAAACAAACATAAAAAAACATACAAGCTGACCTCTGACTATTCATGGTGCTATGCTGCTTTCGGGGTCTAAAGGTGCCCAGCTGACTCACCTCCACACCACTGCCCTTGCGAATCCATCAACCATAAAGGATCTTCTTCTAATTCTTGAAATGGATCTGAGCTCAGTCAACCATTATTCAAAGAAGGTGTTAATGGCTCCAGCATGTTATGTCTTTTACCTGTGATGATTAGTTTTCATGGTCAACTTTCCATAATTTAGAATCATCTGGTAAGTGAGAATCAGTTGAAGAACTGTCTAGCTCACATTAGGTCATGGGCATGTCTATATGGTATTATCTTGTTGGCCTTAACTGACATGGTAAGACCCAGCCCACTGCAGGTAGCACATCCCATAGCCATATGGCCCTGAACTGTATAATAATGAAGAAAGCAAGCTGAGCACATCAATCAATCAATCAATCAATCAGTCAATCAATCAATCAAGCAAGCAAGCAAGCAAGCTAGGATCCATGAGTTTAATCTCTCTGCTCTTAACTGTGGATATAACCAAGTCCTTGATTTCCCTCATGATATAACATAGAATTATGTGCTAAAACAATCCCCTTTCTCACATATGTTGCTTTTGGCTAGGGTGTTTTATTATAGCAACAGAAACCATTAGTACACCATCCTTAACTAATTATTTTTATTGCTCTTAATCTGTTATTTTAATTCATGACACTTGTAATTTATATTTTTAAACTTCACATTTCTTGTTATTGATTTACTTACACCATTGTATCTACACTCATCTATTGACTAGTGTGTGACTATGGGCTTTAGTATCTTTAGTTTCCACTCTGTATGCCCAGTTCTTAGCAGAGTTACAGAATCATAGAAAATACCAGAAGCTGCCTGGACATGTGTATTTTATAGCATCATGCTCTGAAAGGCTGAGTAAAAAATTCAAAATGCTAAATAAAAGTGAATGTTGCTTTCTCTGTATCTCTATGGGTGCAGGAGTCCAGAACTCTCATGAAGCCCAGGGTGTCAGAATCCCTGGTGTTGAGCAACAGGTCATGTAAGCTGTC
Source organism: Apodemus sylvaticus (assembly GCF_947179515.1). Lineage (NCBI taxonomy): Eukaryota > Metazoa > Chordata > Mammalia > Rodentia > Muridae > Apodemus > Apodemus sylvaticus. Next base: position 15,342,048 of record NC_067475.1, read on the forward strand.
TGACATGGGGACTGAACTTCAGTCTGGTGCAAGAGCAGTTGTGCTCCTCACTGGTGAGCCAGCCCTCCAGCCCCAATGAATGTTGTTTCTATGCCACAGAGCCTTCTCTTCCGAAGAAAATCTATACAGAAGCCACAGGTTAAGCTATAGGTTAAGCAGATGTGTGCTTTCTGATGGAAGTAGGAATATCAGGAACAGAGCCATGCTGAGTCAGCAGCCATGCTGGGCACATCTGCAGGAGCCCCAGCCTATCGGTCTATGCAGTGGATGCAGGAAGCTAAGACCAGAGACTGGCCTGCTCAGTGATGCAGCTCTTCAGTGGGGGAACAGAGGTTTGAAAACTGGCGGGGTAGGATTTCTGTATCTATGATATTTACGATCGAACAAAACCTTAGCAGGACAGTCACAGAATATACTCAGGTGATAAGACTTAGGTTTTGGTTTTTTTTTTTTTTTTTTTTTTTTTTTTTTTTTTTTTTTTTTTTTTTTAATTCTGAGAATGTCACCAACCCAAAATTTCTAACCAAAATATCCCCAGGGTTCCCAAGGAAAAAATCTCATTGTACCTAAGCAGATCAAAAATGCACATTTCAGTAAGTCTGATTGAGTTTTCACTAAAGGAATAAAACAAAATAACCTCATTTTAATACGCCCTACTTTGGAGTTCTCCACATGTGTTTAGAGATGAGATGCCATTGCAGTAGAGTCTTCAGATGTGGATGACCGACCATAAGTTAGACAGATGTTCTTTCCTAGCGGAGATATGCATTTGGGCAACTGAACATTTTAGAATGGAATTCATGCATAAAATATGCACATTTTCTCCTCTGTTTAGCCAAGCAACAGCTTGGATTTTGAATTTGTCAACTGATGTTTTCCTATACACCCCCTCAACACCAATCTCATCCTGTCTTACAGAGTGAAGGGCTTCTTATTTTGAAAAAAAAAAAGTCTTTTCTTCCACCCTTTTCCATGTTTATTTTGTAAAGACTGAGGTAGCATCTTTGGGACACTGCCCAAAGAACAATTTTAAAAGCGCAAAATAAAACCAACATCAGGCTGCCTGATTAAGCAACAGTTCCTTGGATCATAAAATTTGTTTGAAAAAAAATGCCACGGTATTTTTATTGAGTTTATGATCTGAAAGACATTTAAAATTCCAAAGAGAACAACAACAAAAAAGAATAAAAAAGAAACACACATGTGTTGTTGCTGAGAGAGAGAGAGGAGGGAGAGAGAGAGAGGGAGAAGGAGAGGTAGAGGGACAGGGAGAGGGAGAGAGAGAGAGAGAGAGAGAGAGAGAGAGAGAGAGAGAGAGAGAGAGAGAGAGAGAGGAGGGAGGGAGAGAGAGAGAGAGAGAGAGAGAGAGAGAGAGAGAGAGAGAGAGAGAGAAAGAGGAGGGAGAGAGAGAGAGGGAGAAGGAGAGGGATAGGGAGAGAGAGAGAGAGAGAGAAGGAGAGGGATAGGGAGAGAGAGAGAGAGAGAGAGAGAGGTAACCATGATGCGTATTGGGCAGGATTTGTCCCGGGAGGCATTAGGAAGCAGATGGAGTCTGTGTTTGTCATTTTCCATGCTTTGTTTGTAGCCTCTGTTCCATCTCTGCTCTCCCCATCGCCAGCTGTCATAGGCAGCATCCTCAGAGTCCCTGAGGATGCTGTGCTGTGTCTACTTGGATCCTTCTTTTCCTCCATTGTATGTTCAATCTAGTTGTTTTAAAAGTCCTTGCTGAGGTATAAGTTACTAGAGATGCACACACATACACACACACACACACACACACAGAGTATGAGAGTGTGTGCATGCATGCTGGAGATAAAAACCCACCTTTACATGCTAGATGTAGATGTATGCTTTACCCCTAAGCTACATGCCTGGCCCCAAAAAACATTCATTTGTCGAAATTATCCAGAATCACAATTTCTTGGCACTGGTTTCTTTTACAGGTAGAATCCTGATACTAATGGGAAAATTAATTCCCTAAAAATAATTCAACCTGCCAAGAACCCTAGGAAGGTAAAACTTAGAACCCAAAGTGAGTGTTTCAATGTGGTTTTGGGGATGCTGAAATCGGAGAACAAGGGAATTGCTGTCAGCCCTGGCATCTCCTACAGTACAGTGAGTCTGAATATTTCTCCTGGTGAAAGGAGGGATAATAACATATATAGAGGGTTCTCTGAGAGGAGGCAAGTGACTTCATGTTGCTTACTCTCAGAGAGGATCCTTAAGGCATTGTGGGTGCTGAGTTGAGATGTCAGGGCAGAGGAGAAATAGGCAATTTACTATGATGGTAAAACTGAATGGAAAACAATCTTCACCTGCCAATGATGTTTAGGCACAATGATGTTTTTGCTTTATCCACATTTTTCTCTAATAAGTTGGTTAATTTATGCATGTAAGTGTGTACCTGCAAACATGCGTGCATATCAGGTGCATGTCTGGAACCTGCAGAGGTCAGAAGACAATGTGGACTGGAGTTAGGAAGATGGTGGTTAGCTTCCGTGTGGGTGCCAGGAGCCCTGCCCAGGCTCTCTGCAAGACCAGCAAGAGCTACTAACTGATGAACCATCTCTCCAGCCTCCTTACGCTCATTCTTTAGATGCCAGTTGAAATATGCTGGTGCAGTTCCCTATTGTTTGTGGAGAATATATTTATATCCTATTACATTAATTATATTATAGCATTGTTTCTTATTATCGAGAAAGGAACCACAGTCTCGGATACCTGCGAGTGACGAGGGAGCCAGTTATAGCTTCATTTATGGTATTTGTTTTGATTTTCAAGACAGCTCTTTCATCTCAGTGAGGCAAACTCAGCTGAGCTGACTAGGGCAGGGGCTACACCACCGATATGATATTATTGATTTGGACGTTAGTTGCCAGTGAAGAGACACACAGTAAAAACACATAACAATCCCCAACCAGTTTTATAAATCACTGCTGTGTTCCCAGTCTTTGCAGAGCCCTCACATGGAGACACAGGAGCTCACAAGAATGTGGTTATTGAAGAGACGAAAGACAAAAATGTGCTTCTCAAGAGTTATCTCCCGGGGAGAAGACTTCCACCACTCGAAGTGAACGTTGATTCTTTACTGAGGAAGATTGCCAGGGCACAGGGGAGAGGGAAATCTTGGTGTTTAGTAGAATCATAGGGATTCTTCTATCAAGGAACGAACAATCTCTAAGGTCAAGCAAACTTGGAGAAGTAAAAACAGAGCAATTCTCTGCTTAAAAGTCTCAGATCAGAGGAAACAGTAAAGCCTTAAACTACAAACCACCCCAAAGGCAGGAAGGTTACAGGAGGAACAGGGTCACAAATATCCTGAGTTTAACCAGAGAGAGACTGCTCTTACCTAGCTATGGCTTACATTTGCCTGAAGGTGAGAACATTTGTTCACTATGACATTTTAAATTTCCTTTGTAACTCAGGAGAAGGCATTGTTACTGCATCATGGTTACAAAGAATCTTCATCTGGGGGCTAGGAGTTATTCTAGAACAAGAACATGGGATCATAGCAGAATATTTACACTAATTAAATCTGAGACAACAGAAGACTTTGACCAGCAAAAGATTTACGACAGAAGTTCAACAGTATATGAAAAAGTGTCTTTCCCCTTTGCATTCGAGGACGATTCACAGTCTGGTTTTATCATCCACTCAAGACTCAGTCAACATCTCCAGTCACCATGCAGACATAAAAGGAGGTCAAATTGTGTGTGCCAGTGTCTGTACCCATGTGTGTGTGTGTATGTGTGTGATGCATGATGCATGTACATGTGTGTGTGCACATGGGTGTTCATGTATGTGGTATATACATATGTGCATATATCTCTGCACATGGGTGTACATATGTGTGTGGTATATTTGCATGTTTGCATATGTGTGTGTATGGTGCGTGTATGTGTACACATGGTATGCATATATGTGTGGTACATATTGTTTTTGCATGTATGTGTGTGTACATATAGCACTGAGTTAAGTGAACCAGCAGTACTTACTGGAAGGCCCATCTGACCTGGTCTCCCAACAGGCCCTGCTGTTCCTGGTAAACCCATCTCTCCTTTGTCTCCATCCTCTCCAGGAAGTCCACTTCCTCCTGGAGACCCCTGGAACCCAATGAAAGATGTTTATTCTTAAGAATGTAGTGAAATAATTATGTCATGCAAGAAGTATATTTTTATTTGACACACAAAAGTAATTAAGCCTGATCCCTTAAACATTCTACTTAAAATTTTAGTTGAGGGCTAGGATGACCCTCGGTTGCTAGTATGATAGTGCATTCGATGCCTTGAGGTTAATCTGAGGCACTGAATAAAAACTATAGCTCCAAAACTTAGGGGGTAGAGGCAGGAGGGTCCAAAGTTTCAGTCATTCTCAGGATATTCTGTGAGTTTGAGGATAGCCTAGGATATAAAACATCATCTCAAAAATACATGCATGCATACACGCATGCATATATACATACATACATACATACATACATGCAGCTTACCTTTAATCCATCTTTTCCTTGGACACCTTCTTCTCCAGGTGCTCCAGGCTCTCCCTATTTTATTTGGCAGCAGACAAAGTAAGATTAAGATTTTGGTCATCTCATTGATCTTACTACACAGTTTGCCCCTAGTAGGTGTAGGAAGTAGCTCATTTGTAGTTATTTATTTCTATGTCAACATCATCTGTAAAGAGGACTTGACAGTGGACCAAACGTGGTTGAAGTTTCCTGGAAGAGCTCTGGCGATGCCTAAGATGGTCACTGTTGTAAACTCAAAAGCAGTGTGTTTCTGGAATACCTGATACATTTTAGATAATTAAAGGCAACATGTTTGTCTGGAGCCTGGAAATTCATCTAGCTAGATTGCTCCTCTGAGATCAGGAAATGTAAACACCTCCAGGGTAAGAAATCCAGCTCCTTGCTAGAGTGAACTTAGTGGGTTAACGTAACCAAACTCAGTCATGATCATTTTACTGTGCTTTCAATTTCTATACTTTCTCCCTTCAGAGAGGCAAGGATTATGGCCAAGGCACACCCATAAACTCCCTTTTAGATATAGAACTCACAAAAACATTGACCATAACTTATGAAGCTGTTAAAGCAGTGTTGCTCTTTATAATTAAGTGAATTAACCAGTACTAATTAATAGAACTACACCAGTCTCATTTATGATCCCTGTATTAAGCTGATTTCTAATCCCAACCCCCTAAAAGGAAAATGCAAAGCAATAAACCAGATGCAAAAAATATAAATCTTTCATACTTTATCTTCTGAGTGAAAAATTATGGTGAAAAACAGCCACCTCACCAGGCTTAAAGCCGGTCTATATCATTATAACTTTTCCTGGCTATCAAATTACAACTACTCATAAACACTTCCTTGCATCTCATTAGCTTCACACCGTCCTGGGATGGTTTTTTAAACACAAATTACATTTCAAGCTTCATTCTGTCTGTTAGGTTGGACAGTGTCCTGAATGTTGATCAGCTATTTGTGAAGTTCTTCTCTAAGCAGCTCTAAGCAGTAACCACGTGACCGCACGTTTTTTGGCAAGGCTCTTTAGAGCTCACGTGGTTTTGAGAAAAGTCTTTTAGGATTCCAAATGCCTAATTTAGAATGCAAACAGGGTGTAGTGTGTAGTTTTTAAAGTCAGGAAACATTCCATAGTGCACATGAAAGGCTTATTACACTACTTTTCGGTGCGATTAGGGTAGTTAAGTTTTGAGTGCCCCCAAACAGTGGGTCGGTGCATTAGACTTGATACTGTAGGTACTCACGCGAGACCCTGGTTCCCCAGCATCCCCAGCGCTGCCAGTAGGTCCAACATCTCCCTGGAGAGACAAAGGGAAGGCTAAGCTTTTCTTCGCTCAAGTTCTAATCACGGAGTGCATATTACAAGAGACAGCATCTTGAGTCCTTTCTGCTCTCCTGATGCTCCACCTTCAGGACGGTGTTTGTTGCAGGGCAGGGTGGCTCATGCCTTTACTCCCAGCTCTTGGACACAGTGGCTCTCTCTGAGTTTCAGGCCAGCCTGCTCTACATAGTGAGTTCCAGTACAGCCCGGACTACACAGTGAGACATCGTTTCCACCTTGTCCCCCTCCAAAATCTAAAAAAGATGGTGTTTGTCAAACTGGGAAAAGTATGGGCGCTACGTTAGAGACATGCCTTTTGCTTACATTTATAGTTACCTTAGCACCTGGTTCACCTTGCAGGCCAGAGTCTCCCTCAGTGCCCGGAGGTCCCTAAAAGAGAATGATTTGACAAGTTCCAAGGGCTGTACCAACCCATAAGAAGGTGGTTTGAGTTTCAGCTCAAAGGTGAGTCAGTGTGCTGGAGAGGGCTTTGGCTGCTTCTACACAAACTTCAAAGCATCTTTCTAGGATTCCTTAGTAGTTCAGAAAATTCAAAAATATCAGAGATTTCAGCTTTGCTTGAAACCAGGCTTGAAACCAGAACAATTAAGACCATTTCCCCCCAAAACTTTCATCATTGAAACCTTAGAGAGTATGGAATAACTTCTTCCTACAGCCTCAAATTACCTGTCCTCAGATTTAAAAATATTTATCCACCTTCCTAATTGTGTCTCTTCCTCCTGTGGCCATCGAAACCAACTTCCTTAGGATCAATTAATATTTTTCATATTTTAAAAGTAAAATATACCATATAAATTGAGGATAGAGTTGTCACATCAAAAAGTAGTTTACTGAATTATTTTTCTAGTCTCTTTTTCTTGATGATTCCAGTGTTGTTGGGGAGCTTTGATTATTTTGACCTTGAAAACACAATTTCTTGTGATCTTTGTCTCCTTCCAGGTCTGAGACTTCAGCAGTGGCTGTTGTATTCTTTTTGCTCTCGGAAGCATACATGGTGTTTTGTTTTGTTTTGTTCTTTTTGTGTCCCCTACGTCTTCCCAGTCTTATAATTCACTCATTCTTCCATTCCTTTTATTAATCCATTGGGAGCTTTGTATATGTGCCATCAGGTCATGTCTTCTCTCCCAAGTTTTCCCCGACTCACGTCCCCTACCTACCCAACTTTGTGCCACTTAAGAAAAGAATCCTTCAAGATCAGGTAGTTCAACCCAGATCTTTTTGGATAAGTGGTCTTCTACAGGAGAGCGGTCTACTTATCAAGGGCTATAATCTTCTAGAAACCTCACTTTCTCCCTGCAGATAACAACTTCCAATAGCTCTATAGCTGGGAGTGGAATTGTGTGCCTTCTTTTTACCCCACCCATATTTTTCCTCTATTCTTTTTTAATTTCCTAAATTAATTGTAATTGCATAAATTCTGCACTATTTTGAAGCACAGACAAGACTCTTTTTTATAATTATTAGAGATTAAAATGATTCCATAATTTAATAGTATTTTAGATGGAAGGGGTTCAGTTTTTCTTTTTCATAAACCACTACCATCCACAGTCTCTGTTTTTAAAAATAAAATGAAGATGAGAAGTACCCACACAATGGAAGAGATGGGCAGATAATGAAAACTCCGGTCCAGCAGCTCAGAGGACACTGGGCTTTTGTGTTTTGACTCCTTGGTGTTTATTTCTGTAACTGAGAATGTGGAGGCTGAGTGTCTGGGTTTGTATCTGAGACTGATATTAATACAAGCTAGTGCTCTTTGATAATTTCATGTCTTAGTTTCTTCCTCTGTAAAATGGGGGTGATACCTGTACCTGCCTCATGAAGCTGTGCAAACCCGCAGAAGCAGCAGAACACATAAATCCTGCGAGCAACCCAAGCATGCTTCAGAGGTCAACTGTCACCGGGGCCCTCAGTCACTCTGCAGCAGGGAGAGCTACATCTCATGTTTTATTTGCTAGTGGGTGTTCTCTTTTCTGCTGCTCTCCAACCACTGTGAAACCTCTGTATTTTCCTCAGATCGCCAAGGGCATTTCACATCCTTATCACAACAGAATCTTTCTACTCTCTTAAAAATAATTCAAGCTGTGAGTGTGATTTCTCTGTGGTTTCTTCAGGCTCAGGATGTAGCACAGCACTGGTGGTCATACTAAGTGCTATCTCTTGATCATATCTTAGTCAGCTCTGTCACCTGTAAGCTATTTGCCTTGGATGGACAAGCAGACTGTAGCATCTGCTTCCTTGCAGCCTTCCAGACTCCAGAAGAGACACTGCCACTTCTGTCACATGACCTAGAAATGCCCGAATGGTTTGACATCTCTTTCTGCTCCATTTTTCAAATTCCACATATGAAGGGTCTGTAGAATTTATATGATGAGTATCTCTGTGTGTACATTATCACTTCAGTTCACCAGCTTCTTTTTCTCCTCCTTTCCTCTCCCTCCCTTCCTTCCTCCCTCACTCTCTCCCTCCCTTCCTCCCTCTCTCCCTCCATCCTTCCTTCTCTCCCTCCCTCCATCCTTTTCCTTCTTCTCCCCCCCTCTTTTTCTTCCATCAGAATCTCATGGCATAGCTCAAGCTGTCCCAGCATTCATGTATTCACAGGCTAGCCTCAAGCTCAGAATAATCCCCCTGCCTCAGTCTTGAGTGCTAAGATTGCAGATGTGTGACTACATGACTCTCTTCAAAACCCTTTTAATAGGTAGACCTATACTTATATTTGCCGAGAAACATTTCTCATTCAGCTGCTAGAACTGCTTTAAGCAAAATATGAGTCTGACTTCATTACTGCCTAGTTTAGATGATGACTTTTAAGAGCCCAAGATAAAAGGCCCAAGCCTTGTAATAGAGTACTCCAGACTGTTCATGACTTCAGTCCAGGTACCTTCCATTCTCTGTGGACAGCTAATATCCCGTAGCCCCACAGTCCGAGGATCTCCCCAGTGCCACCCTTCTTTCTGAAATTCTCTTATTAGTAGTGTCTTTTTTCTTTTCTTTTTTTAATTTGATATATTTTAAATTTACATTTCAAATGATTTTCCCTTTTCTGGCTCCCCACTCCCCAAAAGTCCCATAAGCCCTCTTCCTCCCCCTGTTCCCCCATCTACCCCTTCCCACTTCCCTGTCCTAGTATTCCCCTACACTGCTGCTACACTGAGCTTTTCCAGAACCAGGGGCCACTCCTCCGTTCTTCTTGGACAACATTTAATATGTGGATTATGTCTTGGATATTCCAGGTTTCTAGGCTAATATCCACTTATTAGTGAGTGCATATCATGATTGGTCTTTTGAGACTGGGTTACCTCAGTATGATGTTCTCCAGCTCCATCCATTTGTCTAAGAATTTCATGAATTCATTGTTTCTAATGGCTGAAGAGTACTCCATTGTGTATATATACCACATTTTTTGTATCCATTCCTCCGTTGAGGGACACCTGGGTTCTTTCCAGCTTCTGGCCATTATAAATAGGGCTGCTATGAACATAGTGGAGCATGTATCCATATTACATGCTGGGGAATCCTCTGGGTATATGCCCAGGAGTGTTATAGCAGGATCTTCCGGGAGTGAGGTGCCCAGTTTTCTGAGGAACCGCCAGACCGATTTCCAGAGTGGTTGTACCAATTTGCAACCCCACCAGCAGTGGAGGAGTGTTCCTCTTTCTTCACATTCTCGCCAACATCTCCAGTCTCCTGAGTTTTTAATCTTAGTCATTCTGACTGGTGTAAGGTGAAATCTCAGGGTAGTTTTGATTTGCATTTCCCTAATGACTAATGATGTTGAGCATTTTTTAAGATGCTTCTCAGCCATCCGAAGTACTTCAGGTGAAAATTCTTTGTTTAGCTCTGTATCCCATTTTTAATAGGGTTACTTGGTTCTCTAGGGTCTAACTTCTTGAGTTCTTTGTATATATTGGATATTAGCCCTCTGTCAGATGTAGGGTTGGTGACGATCTTTTCCCAATTTTTTGGTTGCCAATTTGTCCTTTTGATGGTGTCCTTTGCCTTACAGAAACTTTGTAATTTCTCACTCTTTTCACACTTATTCAATCTCATTTTTATGTTCCCACATACATGTCTTATTTTTCTTCCTCCCTCAGGCAGGGTCAAGCAGCAGCTGCCCTGTTCCATATTTCCTGTCAATTTCTGCCTTACTGAGCCTGACCCATTGCAGTTAATGGTTGTTGACATTGACTATACTCTGAAATAGATTATGAGCTTCTACAGGAGTCAGGACCTTATCCTGCATCCCCTGTTGAGTGCACAGTAAGAGGCATGGCCTCGCCAAGGAAGTGGCACTGTGTCACCAAGCCCAGGAGGAGAAGCAAACCACATAGGAATTACTGTGTTAAGGAATCAGTTAATTTTGGTGTGCAAGTTTTTTAAATAATAAAGTTCATAAAATTAAAAAAGGAAATGGATATTTATTGTAAAGGTTATGCAACTTTTAAAGAATTGCAAGAATGTTGCAAGAAATATAAACTGGCAATGATTAGCTGAGGGTCTTGGGGGAGTTAGAAGAGACATGGCAGCAAGGTTGAAGGTTCGGCTTTTGCAGGATTGCCGAAGAGAGAAGGATAGATTTAAAGGATCAAGGGCTCATTCAAAGAGAAAAGAGAAGGAGAGGGTGAGGAAGAAGAAGGGGTAGCTTAGGATGACTCTCACGCTGGGTGTGCTGGGCATCATGGGATCTTTCAGCGAGGTGCTCATGAAAATGGAAGAACAGGAAAGTAATGGGCTTTGCATATAGAAGCAGAAGAGCAGGAGTGCCCTGATTTTGCACACGATATATTTATGAGTTGTCTAGGTGGATAGATACATAGAAGGCCATCAAGATGTCTTTTGTGTTGACATTAGTATTCAGTCAGCAAAGCTGAGGAGGTGGAAGGGCAGTTTCATTTGAGTCTGAGAAAGGATAATGAGAAGACAAAGTGAGGAAGCAAGAAATAAAGATAGGTACACAGATAGACAGACAGACAGGTAGATAACTTTCACAGGTGCCGGGGAAGTGCAGGGATGGGGGGGGGTGCATGGTCTTACTGCTAAAGTCAGCAACATAAATGGAATGGTTGAATTTCATAATTATAACAAACATGGTTTGATTCAAAATGATATAATAAATAGGGTGATGCTGAAATTACCCATTCTCTATAGGATGCCACCGCTTAGAGTGAAGAGCTATCGAGTCAATTCTCATCAGCAAAGGAAAATCTGCATTCACTGTTTGTTCCACCTCCATTTCAGTGAACTAATTCTTAGAGGAGAACTTCATATGTATGAAATTATCTCTACACATTGATTATTTCTGCCTTTTATATAGTTTTAGGTTGTGTTTTTTAAATATAAAAGAAAAGTATACAAAACCATTCTCCCTGACATATATTAATCAATTATCCAATTCACCTTGTTTTATAAAACATATTGATTCAAAATTTTGAATGAATCACAAAGTGTTACCTCCACACCCATCTCTCCAGGAAGTCCAGCATTGCCCGGCAGTCCTCGTGGTCCCTATATTCAAATAAGTTGAAAATATGAGAATCAAAATTTACTCTTTTAATAAACAACCCATCTCAACTTCACTTCAATAAATAGTATCTGATTGACAGATTACTTTGCTCTTTGTATAAATACAATTTTAACTTGGTTGATTCATCTGTATTGCTTCATGAATGAGGCTAAACTATGCTTGTACTCAAAATAAGAATAGGGCAAGGGGTACTGTCACATTTTATTCCCTGATTCATTCACTCATTTAACAAACATTTATCGAATACCTAATGATTATCAAATATTGTGTGGTTCTAGCTCTCTCTAACTGTTGGCATGATTGTGGGAGGATGATCTTTAGTTGATGTGGGAGAGCTCAGTCTATTGTGGGCGGCACCATTCCCTAGGCAGGTGGTCCTTGGCTTTGTAAGCAAGCAAGCTGAGCATAAAGCTGTCATGGAGCCAGCAAACAGCATGCCTCCATGGTTTCTGCCTCCAGGTCCTGCCCTGACTCCCCTCAATGATAGACTGCAGTCTACCAGCTGAAGCATTCCCTTTCATCCCTACGGTGATTCGGGGCAGAGTGCTCTATCACAGTCACAGAATGGAGCTACAACATGCTAAGGCCTTTCACAATGTACCTTATTTAATATGCATGGCAGTCATGTATCTCCTTAAGAACCCTGGCAAATACATGGCAAACAAAATATTTTAAAGGAAAAAATCAGAATTTTCCCACTGTCTCTCTAGACTTGCCTTTCCCAGCATGCCATAGTACACAGCTTTCCAGTTTGTCTTCTTTCATTCAGCGTCTTTGCACTTGTGGTTGGTCTACAAATATTTTAACTTGATGGCTCTTTCCTTTTTTTTTTCAAATAATATTATGTTGCATGAATGTAAGGAATTATATCCATTTTTGTGGCTTCAAGGTTATTTTCCTCATAAGCTTTTTCTCATGAAGCTTAGGGTGCCCCTCCTGTTTCCAGTTTGTTCAGAGTCTGTATTTTATATTTTTAGCATGAGTGGATATGGGAATTTGTCAAATAATTTTCCTGGATGTATTTATGACACTGTATTTTCTTCTTTAGACTATTAGGTTGATGGATTACATACAGTTTTGAATATTAAACTTCCCTGCATATCTGGAATAAATCCTACTTGTTATGATGTACGAGCAATGGTGTGGGACTGATCTAATATTCTGCTGAGGATTTTGTACTTATGTTCCTGAGTGAGATTGGTCTGTGCTTTTCTTTCCCTGTAACATATGTGTCTGGTTTTGGTCCTGGGATAATTCCTGACTCTTGGAGTGAGCCAGGAAGAAGCTCCCCATCTCAAGCTATACAGATCTGCCATTTGCTTGCTAAATGTTTAGTAGATTTACTCCACGAGATCACCAGGGCTGTGCTTTCTGCTTTGTAGAGTTATTGATTATTGAGTTAAGTAGTTAACTCACATAGTCATATGCAAATGATCAGTCTTTAGGTGAGCTCTGGTAAAATAGTTTTTTAAGTATTAATGTCTATGTTACAGAGTTTGTGGACATAAGCTCTGTTAATCCTTTATGCAATCAGTAGACATGACTTCTCTCTTATTTCTGATATTAGTAGTTTGCATTTTCTTATTAATCTCTTAATTATTCTGCCCAGGGATTGAGAAATTTTCTCTGCTTTTGGTTTAATTGATTTTTTGAATTAGTTTTTGGGCTTTCTATCTATTATTTACTTTATTATGCTTAATCTATATTTAATCTTCTCTTGTTTCTAAGTGGAAGTTTAGTCTATTTGTAACCATTTTTCTTTCTAATATTTTTTAAAATAAAAAAACACAATTCTTTTATTTTTATTTTACATGCATTTATTTACATACATTGGTATGTAAATAAATTGCATGTACCAAAATACATGCATATTTTACATGCAATTTATTTACATACATTGGTGTTTTGCCTGTATGTGTGTCTCTGTGAAGGTGCTGGATCCCCTGAGCCTGAAGTAACAGACAATTGAGAGCTGCTATGTGGACCTTGGGAGGTAACTTGGGTCCTCTGGAAGAGCGAGGGACCTGCTCCATCTCTCCTGCTCCTCTAAAATTTATGTAGCAAATTTCCTTCAAATCCACAATTTTTTAGGCTGTACTTTCACTTTAATTTAGCTATGATATTTAATTTTTCTTTTGAGTTTTATTATTATGTTGTTATGTGTGTGCATGTGTATACGTGTTTGTTTACATAGGTTTATGGGTTTATGTGTGGCCCAGTGTTGTGGCTAGAGAACTATTAGAAGGACGTGGTTCTCTTCTTCCTCTGTGGGTTCCAAGGACTGAACTAAGGCCATTAATCTTGTGCCCTTCTACCTGCTAAGCTATGTCGTTGGCAGGAAGTTTCATTATTAATCAGGGTATTATTTAGAAGTGTTTTTTTAATATCTTGAATTTTGAGATTTTTTTCAGTGTGTTTTTATAATTAGTTTTTAACTTAATGCACAATGCTCTGTGAAGAGACATTATATTTATTCTTTGAAATTTGTTAAGATGCACATTTTAGCCCACACTATGGTCTATCTTGGCTCATGTTTTATGTGAGTTCCAAAAGAATGTGTATTCTATTACTGAATGAAGGTTTCTTTTTTGCTCCTGGCATGTATATTTACTTTATTTATAAGAAATGTCCCAATTCCTGGGCATTTGCATTACATTTGCAGTAGTTCTTGCCCCTATACTTGCTCACCACCATGGGATACGCAAAGGCTACAGAGAACAAGGGAGGGTCCGAGGACCAAATGAGATCACAGGATAATGGACACTAAACTTGTCTTGGAGGCTCAGCTAGCATTTGGAGGTTTGCGAGTCATGTGGTCTTTGTCTCAGCTACTTCATGTTGTTGTGGTCACAGCTTGAAGGAGTCACACAGGGTGGCTGTTTTAGGGACCCTTGGTCTGTAAAACAGAGAAGGGATTGCCAGCCATAGCCTGTCTCTTATGCTCACTCCCACCTACTAAGGCAAGTCTGAATCATCCAGTTTATATGTTTGATTCCCCTCACTTATTTTAGCCTTTACTTTTGCTGTTCCTATTTTTTCTGCCAACATCGAAAGTTTTAAAACTTAACTTCAGCCTTCCATCCACTACAAAAGTCATTGGAGAAGGTCATTGTTTGGGATCAAGACTTTTCATTAAGCCCGGACAAAACAGACGGAGTGAAGTGCAAACACTAGAGAGCAACAAGGAACCAAACACAAGACACAGCCATCTTGATCCTCTGAGGAATCCAGCAGGGGTGTAAACCTCCGAACAAGCCAGCTTCAGCCATCCCAGTGTGATGGTGCGCCTCCAGCTTTAACCCGCCAAGATTACATGGCGGTACCTGGACCACCTGTCTGCTTCTCTTTACAATGACATTCATTTAGAAGCTCCTTTAGGTTGCCTTTGCTCTTTGTTTCTGATGTCTTCTGACTAGGCCATCTATAAAACCCATCCTTTATGCTCAGGTCTTTGGAATATGAATCCTACTCTGTAGAAAAAAAAAGGTTCACTCCTGTAGAATAAAAGGACCATCAACTGAAATTAAGGTCAATTCTCATTATCTATTTTGTATTTATTTATTTATATTTATTTTGTGTGTGTGTGTGTGTGTGTGTGACTTGCCGCAAAGCACAGATGGAAGTCAGAAGGTAACACAGGAGTAATTCCTCCTCCCTCTCCTACCACTATAAATCACTATAAATGTCCCTGGGATCAGACTCAGGTGGCCAGGCTTAGCAGTAGGCTAGGCATGTTAGCCACTGAGTCAGTTAGCCTTGTTGGTCCTGGTATGTCTTTCGAAAGACATTTTCTTCTTTCTCATTTCTGCTGTCTCCAAGCAATGATGTTCATGTGCTTGTGAGTGTTTGCTTCCATGTATATACGTGAACCCAATGTATATCTGGTGCCTACTAAAGCCAGAAGAGGGCATGAGATGCCCTGAGCTGGAGTCACAGGTGGTGTGGGCTGCCACACGGTTTCCCGTTTCTGGGAAGCAAACGCAGGTCTTCTTCAGGAGCAGCAAGTGCTCTTAGCTTCTGAGCCATCTCCAGCCCCACGTCTCATATTTATCACTCTAGTGCATTGCTCTGATCTGAATCCAGCAGACAACGTACTGTGTATCAAAGGCATCTCATATTCCTCAGTCAGTGTGTAACGTTAAGTTTTCCAGCCCAGGCTTTCATTTGACTTCCTGCTCCAAGAAGTGATATTCAAAGCAAAAAGCCAGACTCTGGGGCGTGGCACTCACACACAGGCCCTGTCTCTCCCACTGCTTCTTAAAACACTTTGGAATCCTTTTCCTCTCCACTTCTTTCTTACCTGCTTATCAGACTTTTGGTCGCATCTTATTTGGATCTTGGCTCTTGACTCCTTCATCTATGTGGTTTGATAATATTTATAATCTGATCACTGTTCCTTCTCCCTAGTCCTTAAGATAACTGTACAAATCCTTTGGGATGGGGGGCATAGAGCTGTGTGTGTGGTCAGTATGTCCCTTTCTGGTCTTGTGTTGTACCTGCTTTCTGTCCAACTGTCTTAGCCATGTAGCCTGTCCTGTAGTTCTGGAACAAATGCTCCTCATCTTGGCTCAAACAACTGTAACTTTCCTGTCAGACCACAGTGCTCTGCTCATGGAAGCTTTCTTGAGCTGCTACATCATCACAGTTTATTCATCATAGGTCCTCTAAGTCTGAATTCCTACATAGCCTTCTCTAGCTGTTCTACACTCATGGATTTAATCAAATACAGAAAAAAGAAGAAAGAAAACAATCTTTGAAAATGTCTACATTAGACACATACAGACTTTTTCTTCTTCACACTGTTCCTTAAACAATATACTATAGCAATTATTTACATAGGTTTATATTTTATTAAGTATTATAAATAGCCCAGAGATGATTTAAAGTACACAGGAGGAAATGAATAAGAGATGAGAAGACACTATTTCATTTAATATGGAGGTTTTGAGTGCTCACAGACTGCCACTGAGCACTGAGCTACTCCCCCAGTGGGATTGAGTTCTGACTGTACTTTCTTGTATTTATCTCAATTCATAATTATCTAATTTTATATGTAATTATTGAATCAATAATGTGCTTATCACCAGACTGGAAACTTCATGCTTACTGTTAAACACAGTAAGCATAAAGCAGATTCTTTGTTTGTTTGTTTGTTTGTTTTTGTTCTTTTGGATTTGATTTGTTTGAGATAGGGTTTCTCCATGTAGCTCTGGCTGCCCTGGAACTCACTCTGTAGACCAGGCTGGCCTCGAACTCAGAAATCTGCCTGCCTCTGCCTCTCAGAGTGCTGGGATTACAGGCATGCACCACCACCGCCTGGCTGAGCAGATTCTTAATAAATAATTGTTGATTGAATCTGAATGAACAGTTAACTCTGGAATAGCAATGCTTTGCCTTATAATGTAGAAAAAAGGTTTCAGTTCTTATATTATTGTTAAAGTGTAAAACACATTTTATTTTTTGTACTTATTTTACCAATTTCATTCATTTCTATTATTGAAACAGTAGTTCAAATATATGATACAAAATCTGTTAGTCCATCATAAATTGGTTTATATTTTATTTGCCAGTTCCATGACCCCATGACCTTCATGTTGACATTTTAAGCACTATTAAGTCATTTTGCTAAGAAGTGTTTCCTTGTATCAATTTAAAGTATAAGTCTTTACTCATTTAAATCCTAAGATTTTGGTCTCTACTGTGACCACAGCTCCACTGACACACTTATCTAATAAAATCTCTTGGGTCTTCATACCAATTCCCCAGTCAAATGTTGCTTACTGTGCCCATGATAGCATTGGGTAAATGACCCTTTGTTTATTCAGTTTAACCAACACACATTGAATAATTGGAGTTTGCTGGGCATTGTACCAGGAGAAGAGAGTGCAAAGGTAAAGAAACGGTCTCTGGCTTGTGGGGTTTTCAGAGTGTTAACTAAGCTGTCCTGTCCATGTAGCAAAAGTGCACTGTGCTATTTCAGGTCAAATCAGCTTCAGTGACAGCACAGCAGGTTGGGGCACATAAAACAGAGGGTAAACCAAAGGCTTAGTTATGCAAAGTTCATGCCACATCTTAGATGCTTATCGGGCCAGATCTACACACATTGTGAGCCCTTATTGTTCCATGAGCTTACATCATAGGCTGAGTGTGAACATTGTACACTTTGGTAAACTTTTCCACTTGTAACTAACTTACTTAATTATGCAAAGGCCACCTGCAAGCTGTGTGTCAACTGGTGATAATATCAACCCAGTGGCTCAAAAGACTATTTTGTGTTATGAATCTCAGAAGCACATTACAGCATCTGACATCTGACATGACTGCCCTAAAGAATGATTTCACTGTCAGTAAGGGCTAAGCTGTGAGACAGGAGCGTGCTGGAGTTCTTCCCGTGCTCGAGACTCCAGGACTGAATCATAGTTATGGAATCATGGCATATGTTTTGGTACAGCTGATGTAACAGCATTTCTATCATATTTGTATATTTAGGCCAATCAGATACACAGACTTGCTTCACTATATGGCTTTTATTATAGAGCTGTTGACTCTGTGTGTGGTAATGTACCAATTATAAGAACTGCACGCCATCCAGAAAGAGCATTTCTGACCATCACTAAAAGTTTTCTTTTGTCAAACACAGAAATATGCCTCTTTTAACAGTCACAGACGAAAGCACCAAATTCAACTACATGGAGCCATAAAAATAACAAAAACTATAATAATACACACACATGTATGTTTCATGAATGTATGTGTGTATGTGTGTAAGTGTATATTTGTGTGTATGTATGTGTGTATGTATGTGTATATGTGTGTATGTATGTAAGTGTATATATGTATGTGTGTATGTGTGTATGTATGTGTGTATGTATGTATGTGTGTGCATGTATGTGTATATGTATGTCTGTGTTTATGTATGTATGTATATATGTTTGTTTGTATGTATTCTACAGAATTGATACAGTAAACACCCATTCTCTAGACGTTGTCTTTGCTCTCTCTGGTCAATACTGCTTCTAAAGCAAGCTACCTTCAGCCCTGCAGACACAATTGTGGAAATTAAACGGACTTCATAGGAAAGCCACATTAGAAGGATATAAAGAAACTTACAGGTTCTCCGGCAGGCCCCCTCTCTCCTGAGCTGCCAGGGAGTCCTTGTAGGCCCTTGACAAACAAATGAGAAATTTGTAGAAAAGTGGCACGTTCAAATATGCTTTAGCTAGTTTACATACCTGCCTTTGCTTGTGGGGTCTTTTCTATGTATTCCTCATTTTTTCTTTTTGTACATAAGATTTACCATGAGCACAGTTAAGAATATAATTCTTTAGCATTAAATAGATCCACATTGTTTATCAACCACGTCCACCATCCATCTCCAGAAACATTTCATCTTCCCAGTTGAGATCCTGCTAATAATTCACTTATTCCTGCTGCCTCTTTCCCTGTAACTACTTCTGTCTCCATAAATTTGACTATCTAGGTAATTATCATGAGATCGTATGACACCCGTTCTCTTGTGTGTCTGCCTTATTTATTGGGTAGAATGTCTTCAGAGTTCTTTCTTTTAGCTTGTGTCAAAGCATCCTTTTAAAAGTGGGAAAATATTCCTATGGGTGCATAAAAAACATTTTGCTCATTCACCTGTCAGAGGTCACTTAGGTTGCTCTAGCTTTAGGCTATTTTCAACATACCACTGTGAACATGGGTGTACAATATCTGAGTTGTGGCTTTCCATTACTTTGGGCATATGTTAGACATGGAATTGATGGGGTATATTTTAGTTCTATGTAAGAGGAAACAAAACTGTTCTTTTTTTCATTTTAAAATTACATTCATTTACTTATTGTGGCTAAAGCTCTGTTTCAGTTCTGAAAATCATATGTTCTTTATTCACTTCAAGCTCCTAAATTAATAGACAGGATCAATACAAAGGCCTTTCTTTGCCTGCTATGCTAACTGACGCGTGTAAAGGAGGTGCAGACCTTTCAGCGGTCTGCTTGGTTTGCTCTGTAAAGCATGCTTGGACACAGAACCAACTTAGTGTTTCCATTAATGCTGTGGATTCTGCACAGGGGTCACTTTGCAAAGCAAGGACTCAATTTCCATGTTCTCGAATTTTTATTGATGATTAAGAGGAAAAGCACAAATTAGCTTAAAGTAAAAATTCTGCTTAAGGCTTTCCAGATGTTATTAATGATATATGGCTCTGTAGCAGAGCTGACTACTCCACGGCTTCAGCGCAGGAATTATGGGGATGAACAACCATGAGACTAACAGAGACTGTGGTGGGTATAAATAACCACAAAAAGGTCATTTTTCTTCTTCTTACTGTTGTTTTTATTATTATCATTATTTATTTATTTATTTATTTATTTATTTATTTATTTATTTATTTATTATTATTATGTGTGTGTGTGTAACATGAAAGTGCAGATACCTGTGGAGACCAGTAGAGGTCTTTTGATCCCTCTGAGCTGAAGCTGCAGGAGGCTGTGAGCCTCCTTGTGTAAATGCCTGTAATCAAACTCAGATCTGCTGGAAGAGCAGGATGTGCTCATAACCCCTGACCCATCTCTTCCATTCCTCCCACTCAGATATTCATTTTTAAGTATAGATAAACTGAGACTCAAAACAATGGAGTAATTTATACAAAGCCAAAACATAACAGTGAGTGGCAGAGCCAGTGCTGTTTGACCAACGCCATGTCTAAACACAAAACATGCGTCGTGACCCACTCCATAAAGAGACGATGACAGAAATACATGAAGGTTTCCCCTGAGGGCCCTTTTCTCCCAATGGCCTCTTTATGGTGCTGAATGACACCTAGAGTTTTATATACACTGAAAACTGCCCTCAGGATTAAAGGGGAACAAAATATTTCACAATTCAAAGGATAATTCACCATTAGCAGACTCTCCTAAAAGGAACTTAGAAGACGTTTCATAGGCTCCAGGGAAATGAGAACACTTAGCCATTCAAACCTTCTAGAAGGAATGAAGATCACTAGAAATGGCAAATGAGAAGATGGATAGAGAGACGATCTCCTCACACCAAGCTCTGAAGCACACAACTAATTTATGTTAAAGCAAAATTTTATTAATATTCATTGAAAGCTTTGTGTACAATGAACTTTCATAATGCATGTGGATGTAATATGTAAATTAACCAGAGTATAACGACAGCATGTTAATAAATTGTCCTATGGGCTGTAAATTTTTACATATATACTCTGGAACATAAATGCTTCCTTGCTAGCATTTTATGGGAAAAGTTTGCTGATCCTGACCTAGAATAACTACTAAAGTTAATAATGAGGAGTACAAATCAAAAGCTAATAGGCAACTTAATATATAATTTACAGACAGAAGGCACTGAACAAAACAAAGCAAAGCAAAGCGTAAAATAGTGGACCTAAGTCCAGTCACAGCAATTAGATTAAATAGAAATGAACCAAATACTCTAATTAAAAGGCAGAGATTATGAGGCTAAAAAGCAAGATCCAACTAGAATATGTTCAAGATAAAGAACAAGACCAGCTGGGTTAAGAGAAAATTGGTGAGAACACATCAGGTAAACTGCAAGCCCATGACAGCTAGCAAGATGGATGCATTAAACAGAATTCCAGAACAGCATTACTGGAAGAAAACGTAGTCAAAATTGAACAAAGCTATAATGGGATTTCATGAAGGAACATTAGAAAAAAATTAAAGGGGAAAAGAGAGAGGCAAACAGGATCAGAGAGATCTTTATGCACCTGGCATTGATTGAAAGGATGCTTTTATCGAACACTTGGTAATGTGTGAAATGTTGTAATTTTCATGATTGATTTAGATAATCAAATACTGCCTCCCAGGCTCCATGACCCACAAAGCCGTTGAATCATGGTCTTTATGATTTTGACTTTTGGATCAGTTCTACAGATGGATGGGATCAGTGTTGGGCCATAGACAAGTACACTTCCTGCTTGTCAGGATTATTAAAGTAACATGTGTATTGTCTGATTCACTTAATATGTTTTGATCATTCTGATAGTCTGAGTTCTTGCCGGAGAAAATAGAGCATGATAGAGCACCCCGGGTCAATCTCTACAGAAACAAAAGGGGGAGAAGGGAGAGAAGGAATAAGAGCAGGGGATTTAGGGAAGGATGATTTCACAGATGCTATTAGTTTCTTCATTTCAAGGATGAACAGAACAAGCTCTAGATAGCCAACCTACTAAGTCAAGGTTGGGCCATTTTTCGGAGCATGAAAGAAAAGCTATTGGATCTCTAATACGTCTTTGTGTTACAGAAAATTGCTTACTTTTGACACTATCTAAAGGACTGGGGACTGTAAGATGACTCTGAGAGATACTGTGGCTTTTGGGGGCTTACTTAGCTTTCCCTATGAAATGTTCTCTGCCCTAAAATTTCACTTCACATAATGAGGAATCAATGTGGGCAAAGATTTCATAAACATCAACAGTTATCACAAACAATCATTTCCTGTCCACACTGTGACATCCTTTAAGGTAGCTTTACCCTTCCAGGAGTTCACAAGCTTTGCCTGTTGTAAGACTGTTGTAAAATGATCCTAGCACTTTTCATGGGATTGAGGAGCTGTCCCATTTATCTAAGCAGAAGATAAAGATAAAATTCTAAGGAAGGCCAACAATACACATGAGTAATTCTATTTCCGTGAGCCTCTTTCATTTAAAATTAAAGGAAATAAAGTTGGGCTGGGCCTTGCCTGCAATACAGCAGAGTGATCAGAATCTACAGAAGCATTGCTACCCTGACTGTAATGACTAAAACACGGTGAATATGAAGACACCCAGGGTGCTCTCTGAGAAGGCCTGTCTCCAGTTAGTGCACAAGGCTAAACACGCATCATTTTTCAGGACAGTCATTTACTTTCTTCCAAATCGCTGGTATTTTAGATTTAACTGCTGTCAAATACATTGCTATAATGAAAGACAACAGGCAGGGGGCAGCAGAATTCAAACAGGAACAAGCAAACAGTGTCCTAGGTGACAACCACCATCAGCAGAAGCCCCTATGTCCTGGCCTTTTCTGACTCCTCAGCTGTAATCCATTGAATTTTTCCAAAATAATTTAGATTTAAGCCATAAGGTATATTTATGTGACAAATCAGTGTCATATTAGGATACAGAATGAAAGCAATTAAAGCACTTATACATGTAAGCTGAGTGCTCATTTGTGTAATTATCATAAGTGAAGGTTTGTAAATGCATTTTTCAATATTTCTCTACTCTTTCATGATGACAGCCACAGAAATTATTGATGCCCAGAGGAAAATCCGTACAATTCTGGTAAGATGTTAGATGGTAGGAAATGCACTATAAGATACCAAAAACTCTTACAGTTGTATAACATGAGAGCAAGATGCACTTGACTCTGCACTGCAAAAGACAAAACAGAACCTGAAGCAACTTAGGATGAAGCTAGGTGAGAGGTTCTGGGAGCTTCTTCTATGATTTTGTCACGTCCTATTACAGTTGTGCATCACATTCTTTTGTTTTGAGAGGAGTTTTAGAGAAACATCAATCATGGTGAGAGTGAAGTTGAGTTACAATTGTCATATCAGCTCGATTATTAATAATTATACCAAAAATAATTATAATAACTATTAATTATTAACACATTAAAGACAAAAGCTTACCGGTTTTCCTTGAACTCCCCTCTCCCCAGGGCTTCCAGCCTTACCCTACACATGAGAGAAAAAATGTTCAGACCATACAGCCCTTCTCGAATAGCACAAGGGAGAACATCAGAATGTTCTTAAGGAGACATGGCTTGCTACTCACGGTAGGACCAGGAAGCCCTCTTTTTCCTTGGTTTCCCTTTTCACCCTAAAAAATATCAATGTCACGTGGATTGGTCAGAATTTGAGCCATGGTCTAAATGGTACTAGAGAGAAAACAAGGCATCAAGTACACACCTCAATATTAAAAAGAAACCATGGCTGGTGTGTATTGAAAACTATGCAGTAGAAGGAAATATATCAATATTTAGATATGCAGGACATAATGGTTCTGTCAAATTTAACTGTACATGAAATGAGAATGGGTGGAAATACCTTGGCACCATGTCCACCTTGATCTCCTGTGAGGCCATCTGGTCCTCTGGGTCCCTACAGGTAGAAGGAAAATATCCCATTGTTAATTCGAAATACTTCTCTTAATAACAAATAATAATCAACTCCATGTTTTAATGAATTTATGCCACAGAGTAAGTTGGATGAGTACAGAATTGGGTCTAAGAGTTGCTGAGGTGTTTCTAACCTAAGTTGATTTTTCCTTTCTTTCTTTTCTCTTTTCTTTCTTTCTTTCTTTCTTTCTTTCTTTCTTTCTTTCTTTCTTTCTTTCTTTCTTTCTTTCTTTCTTTCTCTTTTTCTTTCTTTCTTTCTTTCTTTCTTTCTTTCTTTCTTTCTTTCTTTCTTTCTTTCTTTCTTTCTTTCTTTCTTTCTTTCTTTCTCTTTCTCTCTCTCCCTCCCTCCCTCTCTCCCCCTTCCTTCCTTCCTTCCTTCCTTCCTTCCTTCCTTCCTTCCTTCCTTCCTTCCTTCCTTCCTTCCTTCCTTCCTTTCTTTCTTTCTTTCTTTCTTTCTTTCTTTCTTTCTTTCTTTCTTTCTTTCTTTCTTTCTTTCTTTCTTTCTTTCTTTCTTTCTTTCTTTTCTCAGTAGTCCTGAGGGATTTATTCTTAAAAGGACTCTAAGTTAATTGTTTGCCTAGGCAGTCTTCTTAAGTTCCATTATTTTGGAATTGTTCTTTTTCTCTCTGCATTTTTAGAAAATGAATGTTCAAGACACTGCACTTGCTATGTGCCCACTGGACAGCAGTTACTGGAAGATAGAGGGGCTCAGAATAGGTACAGAAAGGCACTTGTAGGCAAATTTTCTCAATATCTACTCAAGAATTACCTGCAGAGAACAGCCAGCTGCTCTCATACAGTGATAAATCTCACTTTCTAAAGCATACATATCTCGAAGGGCTTTGTAATAGACCTAAATTCTGAGCCCTCTACATAGACACCTACTGTAGAAAAGACATAGCTATTGCGGTGTGGACATGTAATTATGAGTTTCTTCATCATGGAACACAAAGTTATTCAATATTTAATTTATTTCTATGATTTCTTAGAAAGAGTAAAATAGTTCAAGGGAAAGGTGACTGCAAAGGACCAAGAGGAGAAGTCCGCAGGGAGGCGGGCCTGGCACATTTGTCCCAGGAATGGAGATGCCACTCGGATGTGCGAGGTCAGCCCCATGGGTTGAGTAGGAGCAGACAGAGGGAGCGTGTGGGGAAGCCTGAAGGCTTGGCCTGACCAGGCTATCAGCTGCATGCAGGGGGGGCTCACAAAACAAAGCTGGGATTCACAAGTAAATAAGTGGGTGGTGGGTAAGCAGAAGGTTTCTATACAGAGCAATTATACAATCCTGAGACCCTCTCAAGGGCTGAGGTGAAGGGGCCCCTGCGTTGGCTCTAGTGCTGAGATCCAGAATTCTATTATCAAAGCTGTTCTCTCCAGACTGGATTCCTGACCAAAGTGTACTCCCAGATACCCTCAAGGCTTTGGGGAGAGCACCAACACCCCGTGAGGATCCATAAGGATCTCCCTATTAAATCTAAATTTATATAAAATATTTGTATAAGGTTTTACATCAAAGCACACTTATGCAGACCATTTCACAGTGATTACTGTTGATACGGATGTTATTATCCTGGTAGTAAATCAGGGCCTCTAGCAAGCACTTCATCTTTGAACTACTGGCCTTTTAATTTTTTTTTTTTTACATTTACTATTTCATTTACCAAGAGATATTGATTTCTATCTTCCCAGTGATAAAGATAACCATGTACAGTGTAAAAATAAAAGTCTTAAATCAGGAGGTCACATTAAGGTCACAAGGCC
Source organism: Apodemus sylvaticus (assembly GCF_947179515.1). Lineage (NCBI taxonomy): Eukaryota > Metazoa > Chordata > Mammalia > Rodentia > Muridae > Apodemus > Apodemus sylvaticus. The sequence continues at coordinate 15,367,343 of NC_067475.1, forward strand.
AAAGTCACCATGTGAGGGTTTGGGAGCCCTGTTCTAAGGAAGGCTGGCACTGTCTATGCTTCAGCCCAGAGTGAGCTAATGAGCTAAAGGCATAGCCTGACAGCATAGTAGGATTCCCTCTGCTGGCAGACATAACCCAACTTCTGATATGACTCTTAAGACAAAATAAACTTCAGGACAAGGCCTAGGAGAATCGGACACTGGCATTACAATAGGCACATAATTTGGCATAATACTTTATTTTTTTATTCAATATATTTTTTTATTTACATTTCAAATGATTTCCCCTTTTCTGGGCCCCCACTCCCCAAAAGTCCCATAAGCCCTCTTCCCTCCCCCTGTTCTCCCATCCACCCCTTCCCACTTCCCTGTTCTGGTATTGCCTTATACTGCTACACTGAATCTTTCCAGAACCAGGGGCCACTCCTCCGAGTGTCTCTGGGATCTCTCATTTTCTGGGTAAAAGCATGCAACATACACAGACTACCCAGACTTTTCCCTGTTAGGAATGTCACAGCTGGCTGCTGTGAGCTGGGAGAGGGTTCTTAAAGCCAGAGTGAGATTAAATAGCTCAGCTCCATTGAAGAAAAGCATATTGCATATTTGAAACATTAGTAAATACTTTAAAGAGTTAGCCAGACCCATGAGAGAGCAATGTGTGACCTAATGCATTAGGTGTCAGGCTATGGATCTTCTAGTTCATGTAAATGCTGAACTAAAAGAAGAAAGCTATAGTCTACTAAAACTTTAACATGTACTGCATGCTTGGTTCGCTTAGGAGGACTTTTATGAGAATCCTGAGCCATTTCCATGACGTCTGTGATAGGTTATGACAGGCTGAGTGTCCATGAATGAGGGACATAGCTGTATTCACAGGACAGATGGACTCGGCTGTTCTCGAAGCCAGATCTGGATCTTAATATGACCCCTATTAATTTTCAACTTACTCACATGCCTAACTTAAGATGCCAAGCAGTCCTTTTCTGACCCTTGCTTTACACAGCCAGAACCAAGTGATCAACTGAAGCAAATCAACACTGTCAGGACTCCTGAGGAAAGGTCCCTGATGTAAACTTTGGACAGAGCAGAGGAAAAAAACTTTATCACTTGAGATACTTTAGCAATTGCCTAGCACTGGTCTTAAATACAAATGCTACCGAAGGCACTACCTTAGAAATGACATGCAAATTCCTCGAAGGGACCAACTTGCAGAGTGTTTATCACAACACAGGTGTCACTGTTGAAGAGAAAACCCTAAATCGTTGCATATTTCTAAAGAAGTTATTCCTCTACCCCATCTCAGTCTTAAATGACATGGTCTCAAGACTAAATCTGCCAGCTGCCTGCCTCTTTCTGCCAATGCTCTAGAGATTGAGGGTGGAGTTTAAAGAGAGTTGTGATCAAGGCTTTAGTTCCTGCCTATGTGTGTAGGTGAGTCTGCTTGGCTGTTGGCATTTCTCCTGTTGGCAGCTGGACATGAAAGGAAATATTGACCGGTGTCAAGGGTCCTTTTTATCAGTGATACTCCAAGTGTCAGCCTGTATGTGAACAGCAGCGCCTCAGGCTGTGCTGACTCCTAGCTCCCTTCAGGCCAAGCCTCCATCATCTGGGAGAGAGTAGCAAATATGTCAGCTTATATCATCTATTAAAAGCAAGGATTTTATGAACTGCACGAAGTAGTTTTAGTATATTAAATAACTTCTCTTTACCTAACTGTTGTCCAACTAAACATACCGGCTAGGAAAAAGTTAAGGCATTTAATGTTTAAGATATTTAATGTTTAAAAAAAGGGGGCATTTATATAATAATTTAATATATTTATGACTATATTTTAATACTTATCTTGCTAAACTTTGCAGCTATGTAAATGGTACAAATATACAATTGTCCCACTGCAGGTTAGAAAATTTTTCATGATACTGTTATGTTTACCTTACTTTTTAGACATTGGTGTTGTTGCCTGCCTTAATTTTCCTTTCCCTTGGTAGATTTTAGTATTCCATAGTATTTCCCAGTCTCAAGATAATAAGTCACAAAATTGGAAAGCCCACTGTGTGTGAAACTTGAGGACTAGTTGACATAGAATCCTCTGGGTTATTAGTTAAGTGTTATATAAACTGTAAGAAATCAGGTTGGGTAGTATACTATGGGTTGTCAGTAGGCAGAATCTCTCAGGAATGGTTCTACCATTTATGGTATTTGTATGACTGTTTGAGAACAGTATAAATCCTAGACCAAACAGGAAAAGTGAATTAGCATTAGACCATTCTGTGTGGCTCAGAATGTATGTACCTACGAGTAGAGTTTCCCTTCAGGATCCTGTCATACAAAGTAGTGACAGGTGTGCTAGAAGAATTGATTCCCTTAGCTTTTGTGGTTGTACCCAAAATCTTGGAGCCAGACACCTTTCCAACTTACCTCGATAGGCCAGATCAATCTGAGTGAGTGAGTGAGTGAATGTGTGTGTGTGTGTGTCCATCCAATGTCTGTGGAGGCCGTAAGAGATCATCAGATCTCCTGGAGCTGGAGTTACAGGTAGTTGTGAGCTACTTTACACGATGCTGGCAACACAACACTAGTTCTCATGACTGAGTAGCAAGTCCTCCTAACAAATGTGCCATCTTCCCATCTCCATTCAGTTACATATTTTTTGTATGAAGTCTACTATTAATAATATTCTCCTAGTGAAGAAAGATACCCTAATCCCCTAACAAAATTTCCTTTTGTAGAAATTCCTGAGTGACATGGTTTAAAATTGTGTGGCACCATTTGAAGAGAGTCAGGGAACTGTATCTGGAAAATGATGGAAAGGCTTGGAGATGTGAGAGCTGAGGGCAACGTGACATGTCAGGAAAGCAGGAAGCTATCCATGGTCCCAGTGAAGTTAGAAAACTGCAGAGCAAGTGAATGCAATAGGATTTATGAGATCATCCAAGTGGTTCGGCATGTACTGTGGTGGTTAGGGACATGGACTTGCCTGAGAGTCACTGAGACCTAAATCACTCGACTAATAAAAGGTTGGGATAAGTATTTTTTTAATCCACCTGCCACAAGCTGTTGTGCTTCCTCTCTAGGACTCATACTGGACTGAGTAAACACCTCAGCGAGGATCACTCTGGCCACCAGGAAGGGCACAGATCCCTTCTCTCTTAGTTTTAAATTTATTTATGCTAAAATGGATCAGCTGTCACTGATGTTTGCAGACAGGCAGTCTAAAAGCCAGGAAGGAAAATGGTTTTTTGTAAAATAAGTAATAATAAAGACAAAGATCTCTCCTCAGTCCTCACCTACCATACAAGACGTAAAATTAAAGCTGTTCTCCAACAGGGAGTCTATAGGACTTTCTCTCTCTCTCTCTCTCTCTCTCTCTCTCTCTCTCTCTCAATCTTACAATTGGGAAACTGTGGTGGTGCTTTCATATTTATTATTTTTTTTAACAGTCTTTGTTAGCTAGAGACCATGTTTTAGAATTTAAAAAGAGTCTCCAGTGGCTCTAAAATTTAAGGCAACGGAAGGGCAGTGCCTGAAATACCGCCTTTAAAGGCACACGTTCAGATGAGGAAAAGCATTGCTTAATATTCCATGTGGCATCAGATAAACATTGGCTTAGGAGTAAGACATATCAAGGGCTGAATACAGGTTGAGGCATTTCTCTGTCTCTAAGGATCACATTCATTGGGCCCTGGTTATAATTCCTTGGTTATAATATCTGTGATACAGTGCTGTCTATGCCTGTGCCTTCTTACGGTATCTCTGAGTATCAAAAAAAGACAATAAACATAAAGTTTATGTGACAAATATTTAAGTGGCGGCCTGATGCTTTTATAAAATGTGTTAATGTGTAAGAGACAACTTGGTAGATAAATATTCTTTTTCACATTTTTCTGCATATTAATTATTAAGTAATAATGATTAAAATACCTTTGATTATTAGTTACTAGTTATGTAACTATAACACATAGTTATATTAGTTGTTCTATTAGTTATATTTCAATTGCTATAGGCAGTTCCTCTAACAGAATAAAAACAGCAAAAATCCGACATGTGAGTATGATTCTAAGCTGTGCAGAGCTGGCCTTGTCAAACACATCACTGTGACATGACTCTTTTGAGGATAACACACTTTTTTGTTACTTACTCTTTGTCCTTTAGGGCCCGGACTCCCTGGTGCACCTCTCGCCCCAACAAGACCCTACATGTTGAAAAGTTCAAAGTTCAGATGACAAATTCATAACACTGTTACTAGAATAATAGCTGTACTTTCTTATCTGACATTTATTTGAATTGATGGATTTTTAAAAATGAAATCTATTTATCTCCCTACAAATACACTTTAATTAATAAATACCATGTGTTGTTTCCCTACAAATAAATTTTAATTAATCAATGCCATGTGTCCCTTCCCAGTGTTCTGCTTTTAAAATATTTCACTCTTGGCCCCTGGTTCTGGAAAGACTCAGTGAAACAGTATTCAGCAAAACCAGAATGGGGAAGTGGGAAGGGGTGGGTGGGAGGACAGGGGAAGAGAAGGGGGCTTGCGGGACTTTCGGGGAGTGGGGGGGCTAGAAAAGGGGAAATCATTTGAAATGTAAATAAATTATATCAAATAAAAAAAAAAGAAACCAACAAAAAAAATATTTCACTCTTTGGACAAATGCTTTTATGGGTGAAATGAATTGGAAGGGTTTAATATTCACTGGACAAATAGTGTTCAGAAGGAATGTACAAGGGAAACGAGGAAGGAGAAATCCTCTTAGCCAGTGATATCAGTCTAATATCTCTGGTCCATCAAAGAAGCAATGGCTATTACTGTTACAATTATTTTTCTATTATTAAATATATCTGTTATAACCCAATGTATAAAATTTGTATATTTTCTGAACCCATGAGCACTATAAGTGATTTTAAGTTAATGTATCTAAAACGGGAATTAGGTTGCTACTTTAAAGTCAAATTTAATATATTTCAGTCTCTTATAAAGAATCCTAGACTATAGCACAAAGGTAGGTCACATATATAAATTTATAAAAGGCAATTCTTTTTCCTATGTTTTTTATTGGATATTTTCCTTATATACATTTCAAATGCTATCCCCTTTCCTGGTTCACCCCTATCCTGGAAACCCCCTATCCTATCCTCCCTCCCCGTTTCTATGAGGGTGTTCCTTCACCCACCCTATCCCACCTCCTTGTCCTCAATTCCCCTATACCAGGTTATATATCAAGCCTTCATAGGACCATGAACCTCTCTTCCCATTGATGCCCGATCAGGCAATCCTCTGCTATATATGAAGTTAAAGCCATCTGTACTCTTTGGTTGATGGCTTAATCTCTGGGAGCTCTGGGCCGGGGAGGGGAGAGGAAGCGGGGGGGGGGGGGGACTGGTTGGTTGATATTGTTGTTCTAGAAGGCAATTCTTGACAATATGATTGATCATTTAGCCAAACAATAAAGTAGGTCCCTCAGTAGGGTATGTGATCTTCAGAGCCTTGGGTTTTTGATCAGGTTGACAATACCAGACATGAATGCCCTCCTGACAGGAGACCTCAAATACAGTCCACAAGCAGTTGGTTCCCCCAAAGCCACAACATCACTATTGCACAGGTCAATGCAGCTTGCCTGGTAGGTTGTCAATATGTCATGCAAAAGCCTAGCCTTGATTAAGACCTTTCTCCATCAGCAAGCCACACAGCACCCTCAAACACTATGAAAGAAAGCCAGCAAGGACTTTCTGGTCAATTTGAGATTGATGTTCTGGGTCCTGCAGCCAAAGCGTGTGTCACCTTCAGGTCCCTGGTCTTTCCTTTTTGTCACTGTAATGACAGTGACACTGCCCTGTGTTGTGTCAGTACCTTTGTGACCCCCCCCCCAACCACATACTCAGAGAGAGATATTCTGATTCCAGCACCGAGATTTTAATTTAACAACCCTTGACTGTCTTCTGTTTAGTTGTAAACTTTATATAGATAAAAGTGGGCCAAATTTCAGGGTCTCAAGTTAACTCATTCTTTTCTGTGAGTGAAGAGATGAACAAATAAATATGCTCTGGTCTCTTTTATTTTAGAAGTCAACAGTAAGTGTATGGATACACTAGAAAATCAGCTTCCTTTATAGAATGGAAGCATCATGAGACATAATATAAATAATTTCTGTGGAGAGAAATTCTACCCAGACACCACAGAGGCTGAACTTCTTCAGATTCATGTCCACAGTAACTGTCAAGCCTTGACAAGTGAATGTTTTCTCTTTAGGGGCGAGATTTAATTATCTTTCTGAAAACAACAGATGGAATATATTCAAAGCTCAAGTGTTACTTACCAAAGGCACATTTCCTATGAATTTTAACTGTTTGTTTGAGAGTATTTGCAAAATTCAAGAAAAACATTTTAAAACAACTCCTTATGTTTTGTTAATTCCTTGGCTGTCCGCTGTATTTTAGCTACTGATTCTATTTTCTTACAAAAGGAGGATTAATTTTTTTCTTTTAAGTTTAGGCTAGAGAACTGAATTTGGTGACTATAAATAGTAGGGATAAGGAAACTCAAGATACCAAGAAATATTTCAGAATGTTCATATGGTTTGGGAGGGGAGCAATCTCAATTATCTTATACATAGCTGATTTAAATGAGACTCAAAAAGATGGCACAGCAAAGCGATGAATTTAAATTAAAGTGGACCTTCAAGAAAGGACCACAAGTCTGCTCTATACTTACAGGCAATCCAAGTGGACCCATGGGTCCTGGAGCCCCAGGAGGACCTGGGTAGCCCTATGATTAAAATGAATTATAAAACATATAATTAATCATCTTCCTGTAAGAGAAAAAAACAGTAAACCACAAATGGTAACAAAAACAACAGTTGGACAAGATTACCCTTTTCTACCTAAGATACATGAGGCCATAGGAAGTGCTGTATAGAAGGATCATAGAAATTAAAGATGTGTTTCCATAGAAACTGCGTGTCAGTTATTAGGTCGTTGCTTTAAAAAGAAAGTCACTAGGTGGTACCATGGGTTACAACACCTTAGGATCACCTTCATTTCTTCTTTCTGTATGTGATGACATCTTATGTGTGGGCTATGCTCTGTGATGATACAAATTATGACTTATGAACCTGTCAAAGAGGTTGGGGATTCCCATGGCTAAGGAAGGTAGATGCAATTAATCCGTCAACTATTAGAACACATACATTATGATACTAACACTAATTCCTAAGATGTCCTCGGAGGGAAAGATTCTTGAATTCAATTGGTTTATGAATAAGTTAGGTTCACTACCTGCCCCCACTAGAAATTGCTAAAAAAAAAAATCTTGTGGTGCTTCTTCTGATAATACAGAAATTAAAAATAAAAGGTAGAAGGAGCTTGGGGATAGTGTTACATGATACTTTTATTCTATATTTTCTGAAAGGAGGTATTCTAAAACTGATACTGATCATCCTTTAAATTTTCTATAACACAAGCTATTTAATAAACTAAACATACAACCCCAATATAAAACTTATCAGTTGTCGTCATGATCTTGAGGATATAAAAGAAAGACAAATTTTTGGTGTTGAAACTCTTCTTATGTGCCAAAGACCTACCTCACAGCCAAAAACTGCTTGACTGCTGAAGAGTAGTTGAGAACATATGTAATATAATCTTTATTTGCACAGGAACAAGCAGATTTTCAGTTGAATTTTCTCTTTAATTTAGTGTGGCTCATGTATCATCATATAATTATTTGCCCAAAACTATATGATATTTTTGTTTACTGAGGTGGTTTATTTTAATGCTTTTTCATGGAGTTGGTACCATAGAATATCATTCTAGGACATAAAACAACTAAAAATAAAAGTTCAATGGAAATCTATTATAAAATAACATTTTCACTTAAATTCCAGTCAGTGTGGGTCTACCCCAGAAGGCCTTAGCTTTGTTACTAGGTGAGTTGGAAACAGAGTTTTTAGATCCTTGAATTCTTACCATGACACCTTTTTCCCCCTGGGGACCAAGTGGGCCTGGACTTCCACGTTCTCCCTTGTGAAATAATAAAGAGAGAAGACAACAATGAGTCGTGTTAGTGAAGGCTGAGCTAAGGCTACGAAGGGAAACCACCACAACCAGAGCTTACATGCACATCTTCACCATTTTTTTTTAAACCAAGTCAAGCATTAGTTTTCTTTATGTACAGAACAATAGCTTCTGTTGTATTTTAGTTCTGCCTGAGTTGGTTTATTTTTTTTCTATATTTTTTGTTTACATTCCAAATGATTTTCCATTTCTAGGTTACCCCCTCCCCATAAGCCCCATAAGCCCTCTTCCCTCTGCCCATTCTCCAATCAACCTCCTCCTACTTCTCTGTCTTTGTAATCATTAACACCTCTGAAACTTAGAGAACTTGCATTTTAAACCCATGGCTGCAAATCTCCTAAAACAATGAAGCTCTCTTGTTCACAGTCTTATCAAAGTAAAGACAGAAATTATGGATAAACAAGATCTTCTCAAAAGCACATAGCCTGCTAATGTTTTATAAGTGAGAATTCTAATGAGTTACTACAAGAGACTGCAGAATAGAAAATTCCTGAAAATATCAAGCAAATTGAAATAAGAGGTGATTTCTAGAACAATAGAAGAAATCATTTCCTTGGACTGTGGGTCCCGGTGAAGTCCCACAGATCTCATTCTGGAGGGATGTAGGAATCAAGTCTTCAATAGAAAGTTAAGAGTAATGTAGTCAGGTTAAAATTCTTCATATTGTCTAAGTAATTATAACCAAATAATTGAACCATTTCTGTACTTTGTTCTATTAAAAATCAATAAGTATATATTAAGAACTTGTATTACATTATGAAGTTAAACTTATATTCTGCTTTCAAGTAACTGTAGATTTGTTTTTAGCAGGGATGAAATAATTAGAAAAAAGTTGAATTGTAAACTCTGTAGAATTTTTTCTTACCCCAGGAAGGGAGGAAATCAGGAAGGAGTAGAGATGTGTGCGGACATTTCTTTTCAAAAATTTGATATATTCTTTATTTACATTTGAAGTGATTTTCCCTTTCCTGGATCCCCCTCCCTAAAAGTCCCATAAGCCCTCTTCCCTCACTCTGTTCCCCAATCCACCCCTTCTCACTTCCCTGTTCTGGTACTCCCCTACACTGCTGCTGCACTGAGCCTTTCCAGGACCAGGAGCCATTCCTTCCTTCTTCTTGGGCAACATTTGATATGTGAATTGTGTCTTGGATATTCCAAGCATCTAGGCTAATATCCATTTATCAGTGAGTGCGTACCATGAGTGTTCTTTTGAGACTTGGTTACCTCACTTAGGATGATGTTCTCCAGTTCTATCCATTTGTCTAAGAATTTCATGAATTCATTGTTTCTAATGGCTGAATGGTACTCCATTGTGTATATAAACCACATTTTCTGTATCCATTCCTCTGTTGAGGGACATTTGGGTTCTTTCCATCTTCTGGCTATTATAAGCAGGGCTGCTATGAACATAGTGGAACATGTATCCTTATTACATGCTGGAGAATCCTCTGGGTATATACCCAGGAGTGGCATAGCAGGGTCCTCTGGAAGTATCATTCCCAGTTTTCTGAGGGACCGCCAGACTGATTTGCAGAGTAGTTGTACCATCTTGCAACCCCACCAGCAGTGAAGGAGTGTTCCTCTTTCTCTACATCCTCACCAGCACCTGTTTTCTCCTGACTTTTTGATCTTAGCCATTCTGGCTGGTGTGAGGTGAAATCTCAGGGTTGTTTTGATTTGCATTTCCCTGATAACTAAGAATGTTGAACATTTCTTTAGGTGCTTCTCAGCCATTCGATATTCCTCAGGTGAAAATTCTTTGTTTAGCTCTGTACCCCATTTTTTAAGGGGTATATTTGGCTCTCCAAGAGTGTGGACGATAATAGAGTCCAACAGTTTGTCCATGAATAAAGTCTGGGATGGAAGAGAGCCAACTGGATCAGGGAATCAATGAGACTGAATGCAGCACAGGTGTTAAATAAACGAGTTGGGAGAAAGAACAGATTAAACTGGACACTTATTCTTCTGATTCAAAATTCAAAAAAAAAAGGTAGAATTACATATTTTTTTCTACTTCTACACTGGCCACTTCACATTTGCACAGATTACATCTTTCTAACCAGAAGGATAGCCTATCCTCTTCAGAGTTAGAATCAAACATGTGACTAGCCATATGTCAACATATTTAAGAGATTCACTAGAGGTAATATGTTACACTTTTGAATAAATTTTTCTTTTACCAGCATAGATTAATTGTACAGATAATTTTCATTGTTCCATTTCAAAAGTGCACCTAGCACACTTTGACTGTGTGCACACACTCTCTTACCATTTTTCTCTTCTTCCTTTTGTTTCTACAACTCTAATGGTCTCCCTTTTATGCTTACTAAATTCCTCACGTGTGAGAAACTATGAAATGGTTTCCTTTCAAGCCTGGCTTGATTCCCTTAACATCATGATCTCCATTTCCATCAATTACTTGCAATGGTATTTAATTTCATTCTTTTTTTTATGTCTATTTGGGGCTCTAAATGTCTCTTAGATGTACATATCTTTTCCTACATTTGGAATATTTTTCTGCACAGCTTCAACAACTCTATTTCTTGTGGCTTTAGTTCATAAATATGTTTTTTCTACATTGAGAATTCTTAGTTTTCATCTCATGATCATGTCCCAGAGTTCTTGAAAGTCTTGATCACAACTGCTCTATTTCTTTTCTTTTCTTTTCTTTTCTTTTTTCTTTTCTTTCTTTCTTCTCTCTCTCTCTCTCTCTCTCTCTCTCTCTCTCTCTCTCTCTCTCTCTCTCTCTCCCCCCCTTCCCCTCCCTCCCTCCCTCCCTGCCTCCCTCCCTCTCTCCTACCTTCCTTTTCTCTCTGAAGGTAATCATTTTTTAACCACATCATCAGTCTGTGAAAACCTTTCTTCTCCTTAATTTAATGGTAACATTGTCCACAGTTAAAAATTTTGATTTATGGTGACATTCATTTCCAAAATTCCTGCCTTTCCTTCTCAGACTCTGTTTATTTACTAAATTTCTCATTTTTCTTACTAAATTTCTTCTCTAAATCTTGATTTGACTTTCTTATCCCATTTGTCTGTTTGCTTGACTCCTCTTTGAGGTCACTGGTCCTTTTTTAAAGTAAACTTTTGAATGCTTTGCTTAGTCTTTCGGCCCCTTCGTTATTTTTGGACTCAGTTATTGAGGGCTTGTGAACTTTTGTGGGAGTCATATTGCCTTGCCTTTCCAGTTTTCTTGTGTTTCTATGTAAATATTTTTGCATTTGTTGGGATATCCCTTCTGGTTTTATGTGAAAGTGTTCTTTAGGGGGTGATTTTATCTTGAGCTCTCAATCTCCATCTCTACTCAGAAGAGAGGAAGCTGACAATAGAACAATTCAAAAGTAAATCGGATATTTAAATACAACAGAAAATTAACTAGAAATATCAACTATATTCCCTTAGGGAGAGAAAAGAAAGGAGCTAAGATACTTAGGCTCCAAGGCCTAACACTATAACTGATGCTATGGTGTGCTTATAGACAAGAGCCTACCATGGCTGCCATCTGAGGCCCAAAAAGCAGCTGACTGAGACAGAAGTATATTCTTACACCCAACTAATAGACTGAAGTCAGGAACCCCTGTGGCTGAATCTGGGAAAGTCTGAAAGAAGCTGATGAGGAAGTACGAGCTCATAGGAAGACCAGAAGTCTCAACTAACGTGGACTCCTGAGATCTCTCAGACACTGAACAACCAACCAGGTAGCAAACACCACCTGATATGAGGCCCTGACACATACAGCAGAGGATTGCCTAGTCTGGCCTCAGTGAGTGAAGATGCACCTAACCCTCAAGAGACGTGAGACCCCAGAGAGTCAGGAGGTCTATCAGGGTATGGGTGTGGGGGGGGCAGGGCGGGGACATCCTTTTGGAAAGAGGGGAGGAGAAATGGGATGTGGAACTGCCAGAGGGCAGAACAGGAAGGGGATAACAACTGGACTATAAAAAAATATCAGAGATAATAAAAAAATAATAGATAAGAATTGAAAAGCTATCCAGGCTAAAAGTATTGATGATTAGATGATAAAATGACAGAGAGTTGCGGGGGGGAGAATAATCAACCTTGGAAAGAGAGGGAAATGTACGTGTCGACAGCAGAAGAAAATGTGGTCAGAGCAAACACAATAAAAGAAAAGCAGGGCAAAGCAAACATTCAGAGGGAGAACAAGACCAGTCAGTGTTCCCTCCTTGCTGAGGAGGCAGAGGGTGAAGATGCTCAGTTCCCCTAGACTCATCCTTGGTATTGGGAACAGGAGGGTACTGAGCACTGCTTTCTGTAGTTCCAGCAGATTTGACCAGGGAAGGCTGAGCCAGCCTCACTGGGCTTTTTCACTGGGCTTTTTCACTGGGCTTGATGGCTACTGTGACCACGCTGGGTTGATTACTGCCAGGATGCAGGCTCAGCAATACAAGCCAGCAGAACCCTCCTTCAGGTTGGTGCGGCCAACAGGTTGGATGGTCCCTCATGGCGAGGAACTCCATTCTTGCATCCCTGGGTATGGGAAATGCCCGAGCATCTGCTGTGTTTTTACCAAGTATTTCTTGGACTCTTGATATTTTGTTGTAGATGTGTAGACACACAGAAAAGTGATTACTGTCTCTAATCCTCCGTCCTCTAGTCCCCTATTAGGGCGACAAGTACTCTTTGATCAATCACCATAAAAAGCCATTTGGAAGTTCAAAGTTAGCCTCCAGTTCTCAATGCAAAACAAAATAACAGAATGAGTTACCTTTTCACCAATGCTTCCGGTTATCCCTACTTCTCCAGGTAAACCAACAGGTCCCTTTAAGAAAAGAAATGACAAAATATGTATACATTACATCACTCTTATAGCATCCTGGTTTTAAATCACCCATAATTACTGTTTATATCTCCTTCATCTTAATTTTATTTGGAGGCAAATTCTTTGCAGAATAGGTACATAGCCTATGACTTCATGTTAGAATTAATTTATTCAGTCAGTCAAAAATACCTAAATCAAATCTTAATGCATAACAGATACTTTGTTGGAGATGATGTAATCTCTGTCCTTAAAAACTCAGAAACAACAGGATGTTATAAAATATTTACAACTTCCACATCTACTTGTTGGGGCTATGTTAGCATAAAATTTTTGTGACTATCTTCTTTGAAAGTATCTTAATACCCATTTGAGTTCATTCATTTGTTCAGTTATATAAGGACTTGATATCTATTCTGAGTGGTACTGGTTGCTGAGGTAAGACAGATTCAGGCCCTGTCTTGATGTCGTAGTTAGCTCCAGCTGACAATTTGACACAACCCACAGTCACTTGGTGTCTTAGTCGGGGTTTCTATTCCTGCACAAACATCAAGACCAAGAAGCAAGTTGGGGAGGAAGGGGTTTATTAAGCTTACACTTCCAGGTAGCAGTTCATCACTATAGTCAGGACTGGAACTCAAGCAGGTCAGGAAGCAGGAGCTGATACAGAGGCCGTGGAGGGATGTTTCTTACTGGCTTGCTTCCCCTGGCTTGCTCAGCCTGCTCTCTTATAGAACCCAAGAGCACCAGCCCAAAGGTTGAACCACCCACAAGGGGCCCTCACCACTTGATCTAATTGAGAAATGCCCCACAGCTGGATCTGATGAAGGCAGTTCCCCAACTGAAGCTCCTTTCTCTGTGATAACTCCAGCCTGTGTCAAGTTGACACACAAAATTAGCCAGTACACTTGGGCAGAAGAAACTTCAGTTGAGGAATTACCTCAATCAGCTTGCCCTATGGGCATGTCCATGGGAGCATTTTCTTAGCTGTTAATTGATGTAGTAGGATGGGTGGGTCTGGGTTGTATAAGAAAGTAAGCTGAGCAAGTCCAAACATCCAAGGCAGTAAGAGTGTTTCTCCACGGTTACTGCTTCAAGCTCCCGCCTTGGCTTCCTTTGGTGGTGGGACTAAAATCTATATATTAACTAAACTCTGTCCTTCCCAACTGCTTTTGGTCATGGTTTTATCACGGTAACAAATCGGAGCTAGAATCATTTGGCAGATCAAAACATTTGGTGACACAGAAGGGAAACCATTAACAGTTACGGGGATGATCTAAGCTCATGAAGGACGTAACCATGGTGATAGAGAATGAAAGAGAAGGCATTTTAGCAAGGAGAGTCTGGGGAGGGATGAAGCCAGACAATCTGTAACTGTAGGAAGAGGTCAGCCAGCAAACTGAAGAAGGAAGGCGGGGACTCGAGCTAGTACACAGCCCGAGGAAGGGACACAGGTGAGAGGACAGAGGGAAGAAAGCCACCAGCAATGGCGCTCTCAAGGAACATGACTTGGGTTCTCTCTGTGTTTGCATTTGTGCAAATTTATTATTTCTTCTTTAATGGATATAAGGAACAAAAAATAAGCATTAGAACAACACATTACAGTTCTTTCTTAAATTGTAAAGGAGTAGTAACTTTTGACCTTTATATAAGGACACATGAAATGTTTTCAATATCTACCAGGTATAAATCCTGCTTAGACAGTTTTTTATATAACATATATTTACATATACAAGGCAGTAAATCATGATCAGTGGGTAATATGCAGAATCTAACTTAATACATAACATGATTTTTATCCACAGGTTCACAGTCATATCTATATCAGTAGCTGATTGGTTATCACATGATCTTGGATACAATAACATGAATTAAGTATTTTTGTTTGATGTATGTCTATTTGTTTGTATGTATGTATATTTGTATACATATATGTATATTTGTATGTATGTATGTATATTTGTTTGTATATTTGTTTGAGTGTGTCTATGTGTGTATGTGTGAATGTGAGTGTGTGAGTGTGTCTGTGTGCGTGTCTGTGTGTGTGTCTGTGTGTGCATGAGCATGATTTTATCATCAAAACCACTAACTTTGGTAGTGTTATCAGGATCTCCCTTTATAGATGAGCTAGCTAAGTTAAGAAGAGATGCTTAAATGGTATGGGTAAGCTTAGGTAAACACCAAGTGCTTAAAATGTAACTCTTTTAATAGGTGTGTACTGTATTTATTGAAAACTTTATTTTTCATTCTTCAATAATGTGCATTTTTGTCTTTTCTATGTGGATCTTTATTTCATCTTTCTGGAGTCTCATCATCACAAGACATAAGAGGAGCCTGGAATTATGTTTCTGTCCATATAGTGACTCAGTCATCTCTCTCTCTCTCTCTCTCTCTCTCTCTCTCTCTCTCTCTCACACACACACACACACACACACACACCCCACATAATGCCTCTGTCCTCTATTGTGGTACCATGCTTAGGTATAGCTTACTTATATCCTATGTCATTGATCATTTATTGACAATTTTGTTTTTCTCTCCTTTCACACATTTCTCTCACCTTCTTTCAAAAGCTTTTTCTAGTTGCCTTTGATTGTCCTCATCAAAACAAGTGAGCTTTAGTGGGTCCTAGCAAATCTGAAACCCATAGGCTTTGGATCCTCTTGCTCTTTAAGTGTGTGTTACCATTTAATACAAAACTATCTGCACGTTTGGCAATAACAGAAAAATCCATTTTGACTCAAAAACCTATCAAGTTTCATTAAAAACATGCCACTGATGGCCTACATTTTTATATTTCAAAAGAGAAAAAACATCCAACAAACATAGGCAATTTGTCAGTAACTTTAAGAAATAGCCCATTTTCAAATATTAGTGTGTTAACATGGCATGCTACATTGAGTTATTCAGAGTATTCACTGCTTAATTCTGTAGAACAATGACACGTCTATGCGCGGGTTCTGTCAGTCATGCCGCGGGTCTCACAGTGACCCTCAGTGTGGGAAGACATCCTCCTGATGCTAGGATTCTCTGTGTGACTTATACAGAACAAAGAGAAAAGGTGGGGACAAGGTATTCATCATGCTGCTTTGTAGAGGCCACAAAACTAGCCATGACTCAATGAGGCTCTTGGTGAGCCCGGGCCTTAGAATGCAGGCGACATGGAACAGACACAGGCAGCTCACAGTGGGTAGAGAGAAAGTGAGAAAGAAACCTTCACTATTACAAGCTACTGACATTTTGAAGCTACTCTGAAAGCTAGTAATATATGACACTCATTTACATGAGTGATAACTAGATCTCCTCTCTGATTTTTACCCCATGTGATAATGGCCCCAAGGGAGTGGAAACTACTTCAATTAAAAAGCCCGACTTTCTTAATTGCCTTAGAAACATGAGTAAAGATAATTTTGCACCATGCTGTAACACTTGATTTTGTGTTTATTTTGATCCAGTGGCTAATATTTTCTAATGAGACAATGAATTAAACTGACACATGAATTGACATCAAATTGGAAATTTTGAATCTAACTCAGATTTTTTTTTACTGTTGTCTCACAGAAATGGTTTCAATTACCAGAAAAATGCAGCATACACATTACTAACAGCAGGACAGTTACCATCCACGGGAATAATAAAATGGACAAGGAGAGGATCCTAATGAGGTTTCAAGGGGAGAAGAAGATCATCCTTAAGGAAACACTCTGAGAGAGTGATGTGATTTGACATTGGAGGGTGAGTGGTGACCTCCAGGAACAACTCCAGTAGTACCCGTATGCTTGCACATGACTGCTGCAGAGTTAACCGTGTCCACGTGAAGGAAGCCTGGGGAACAGCCTGCAGAGCTAATGCTCTTACGAAGCTTGGCAGCCGAATGGAGACACAATTACCATTGCAAACCATGCTTTGCAAAAATGATTCTATTGAGAACATGATTTCTGCACAGCCAGCCAAGTAAAAGAAAGTTCATCTACAACAGAAGTACACTTCTGAACAGAAAGCAATTATACCTAAGATATATTTTCCCTCTGTTGCACAGAATGATTCTTTTTAAACAACATGATATTGGAGCCCTAATCCATCATAAGTGGTTGAGACCAATACATTTGTAATGGCAAGAAAGCGCTGCTGGGTTTAATGTCCCCCATGGGCTAACTTGTAGCCAGCTCTCCCATAGCTAGACAGTCTCCTTTCACTGGAAACTCACTGTCACTGCAAACCGTAGAACTCATGCTGGGAGGTGTGCATCAGCCAAAGACCCCTATCTTCTCCTCCTTCTCCTCCTCTTCCTCCTCCTCCTTCTCTTCCTCCTCCTCCTTCTATCATTACTCCTCCTGCTCTTATTATTATTGTTGTTGTTCCTCCATCCCTCCTCTCCTTTCCTCCTCCTTCTCCTCCTCCTCCTCCTCCTCTCCTTTCCTCCTCCTCCTTCTCTTCCTCCTCCTACTCCTCCTCTTCCTCCTCCTCTTCCTCCTCCTCTTCCTCCTCCTCTTCCTCCTCCTCCTCTCCTTTCCTCCTCCTCCTCCTTTTCCTCCTCCTCCTCCTCCTCCTCTTCATCCTCCTCTTCCTCCTCCTCCTCTCCTTTCCTCCTCCTCCTCCTCGTCTTCCTCCTCCTCCTCCTTGTCTTCCTCCTCCTCCTTCTTCAAATTACAAATACTTTCCAAAAGGACAGATCACGGTGCCCTGACTAGTTTTCATAATCATCCACGAAATAGGCATCCCACATAGAAGTAAGATCTAGGACAACATACAACTCAGAACCAGAAACAAATATATTTTTAATTTTAAAGCGCTCAAAAGTTACTTGGGTATATATGGGCACAATCACAATTCATTTAGGTAACAGTGGATGCTAGTATAGAAAAATGAAAAATTCCTGGTTTTGTTCCTTTCTATTAATCTTTTTTAATCTTAAAAAAAAGTGCTGGGAAAACTGGATGTCCAGAAGAATGAAACAGAAGAATGAAACTGGATTCATATCTCACATTAAAGAAAGACTTTCTTTGAGACCCAGAGTTTGGTAACTGTTACACGGAAAAAGTAGAGGAAGCATCTCAAGGAACAGGCACAGGCAAAGACCTTCTGAACAGGACTCTGCTCAGGAGATAATGTCAGCTATTGACAAATGGAAATCCATGAAATTGAGATGTTTCTGTACAGCAAGGGAGATCTAGCTTACAGAAAGAGAGAAAATGAGTGATGCTATCTATCTTTATTGATTCTATGATGTTGACTTAGTTGTCACATCACATAATCTCCCCCAAACATTAATGGCTTAAAATAAGGAATACCGGGCCACTACTTCTGTATGTCAGAAACTATGGGATGTGTGTAGCTTCCATGGGCAGCTCTGGCTCAGGTTTCTGGCATAATTGATGTCAGACTGAGACTAGAAGATTTACACCTATGAAAGATGTGGACCAGAGGCGTCACTGCCTTGCCATACAGAGCCTCTTTAGGGACCAATCATGTGAAGTTTGTCTCACCACAGAGCAAGTGATCCTAGATAGAAAGTGGGCAAGGTATACACTACCATACCTCTTATGCCTACTTACACATTGTGTACCCATGATACCCACATCACACTCATTAGCAATGTATAAGGGCACCCTACATTCATTCTTGTTCTCCCCCCTCCCCACTTTCTCTCCCTCCCTCCCTCCCTCTCTCTCACTTTCTCTCTTGTATGCCATGATCAAACACACACTGAGGCCAACCACCACTTTGGCTAGGCTGGCTGCCCAGTGAGCTCCCAGGATTCCTGTGACCCTTAGCCTTACTCAGAGTTTTATTTTTACCTGGGGCCAGGAACTTTAATTCAGGTCCTTCTGAAATCATAGCAAGTACTGCTACCTACTGAGCCATCACCCCAGCCTCAAGATCCTCCATCCTAAAAGATGGAAATTCAAGAGCTCTTCTCTCAGCGAAGAACAGCAAAGAAATTATAATATATTTGTTAAAGTCATAATGACTAAAGTCTAATGTTAGCTAACTTTGATAACATATTGAAACTTTGATTCTTTCTAATTATTTACTTTCTGTAGCTTTTACATACTTCTATAGGAACTTCTAAATTGTTGCTCAAAAGATGTATACTTTTCTACAGATGAGACATAGAAAGTCTTAGTAACTTAATATCTATTATGTTTAAAGTGACATGCCAATCAATTTGTAATTAATGACCTCCAAGGTAAAGCAGATAACAAAAACTGCCCATAGATAAAACCATACAGAATTCCACCCAAGCTGGGAGGTCGCAGACATGGTGTTTGCATATCCTTGGCATCTTCCGTGGAGCACAGCCCTGCCCACTTGCTTATCAACCCTCTGCACTGCATTTGCACGCTGTCAATAGAATCTAGTGTAAAACCAGACCATATGGCTCAGGAAGCTCCCGCCCACTCTGCTGTGGATTTAATGAACACACAGCAGTTGCTGAAGCCATCCTGTTTACTTTTAGGAATTGCCAACAACACATGCCTTTTGGGGAAGAACGCTCATCACAACCTTTCAATGCACTGATTGTACACGTAACACACGGTGAGGAATACGACGAAGTCTTCAGCTAGAACATGCTCTGCTTGGGAGCTAAAAACAAAACAAAACAAAACAACCAAAAAAACCATGTAATAATTGAAAACATTTCACGTTTTTTGCGAAGTGGGATATGTAATGGTCTATTTAAAGATTTTGTTAACTAAAGCCAAAATGCAGAGGGCCAAAAACCATGATGTGGAATAAATCGACTTTTAGAAGCAAGAAGAAATATTATTTTTCCTCCCAAAGTCAGTTAAAACTTTAGAATGTTCTATTTTTTTAAGTAACCACATCCTACTGATTCATTCTAAGAGTAATATAAAATTAGAATGTCTCCTAGTTGAAAAAGGTGCTATAAAACATTTTATAGAAAGTTCCTATACTTAACAATTATCTTCAAAAGTCACTGTGTCTTACAGAGTGTTTGAATGCCTCACAAGAGTTCAAATCTTCAACATGTAAACAATTGCAAAACAGGATAGAGGATGGAAGACCTCGGTGATTTTAAATTTTACTGTAAAACACAGTATAGAAAGCAAATTCCTTAGACCGCTGTCCTATTGCATCTTAGGAACTCATTAGCTTCACTATTTTGTATTACTGGTTTTTGTTTTCCTTTCAAAGCTACACAAAGAGTCCAAGCTATTTCATCTTGACAAATGTAGACTTTACCCACTGTAGTAAACCACTGATATTTGGTCATTTTTTAACCTTTTTTTAAATTTAAGATGTATTTATTTATTATATGTACGCACACTGTAGCTGTCTTCAGACACAAGAAGAGGGCGTCAGATATCACTATTGATTGTTCTAAGCCACCATGTGATTTTGGGGATTTGAACTCAGGACTTTCAGGAGAACAGTCAGTGTTCTTAACTGCTGAGCCATCTCAAGTGGCAACTTTGTATATGAATGGAATATGGGATTTTGGTGACTGGAGGACCATACATGAAAAAACAAAACAAAAACCCTCCCTTTTCAAGCACTAAATGGGACATGTGTCCTCACAGGAACAGTTTACCTGTGTCACGTCTTCATGTTCACATCTTTTTCCAAGAAGATGGCCACATAACCATTTATTGAGGGGCAGGTAAAAAATAGCATATTATCTAGCTTAGGACACAGCAGAATTACTATTCTCCTTTTCCTTCCTTTTATTTTTTGTGTGCATGTGTGTATGCAGTAACTCATGTCCATGTGCGTGTAGACGCCAGAGGTTGGGGCTTAGTGTCTTACTTTCTTTCCCTCCATCTTTTCTTTTGAGACACATAGTGGTCATTGATTGGTGGTCACACTGGCTGGCCAAAAAGCTCTGGGGAATTACCTGTTTCCTTCCTCTCAGAGTTAAGGCTAAAGGCATGCATTACTGCACCCACCCCTTTTTATGACGTGTGTGTGTGTGTGGTCCAAACATGGGCCTTTTTTCTTGTGGGACAAACACTTTACCAACCAATCCATTTTCCCAGTCCAAGAATCCCTTATTTGTTTGTTTGTTTGTTTGCTTGTTTGTTTTTATGTGTGTGGGTGTTATGCCTGAATGTATATGTACCATGTGTGTTCCTGGTGGCTGCAGAGGTCAAAAGAGGCTTTCAGATCCCTGGAATTGTGATTCATAGACAGTTGTGAGCCACCATGTCTGTGCTGGGAATTAATCCATCCTGATCCTCTGGAAGAATAGCCAGTACTCTTAACTGCTGAGCCATCCACAGCTCTCCAGCCACAAAAATTCCTTTTTAAAATATGATAAAGAGGAAGCCCCAGTGAGTTATTCTGGGAGGAATTCAGTGTACAGATGAATATGTGGGCCTAGAGCCAAGAAATTCACAGACCATCAGGAAAAAAGTTTTAACTAAGAGTCAGCCCTAGAGGGGTGAGGGAAAGATAAGGAAAAATTTCAGCTCTATTATGCAGAGAAAGCAAACTGGCAAAGGATGAGTGGTGTCTATTATCTTTGTTTTCAACAATTTTCCTTCAGTCTTTTCATTTGAGGGTAATTTTAAGGCTTATCCCCAAAGCCTTTCTGATTATTTGTTAATATTTCAGTTTCCAAATGTCCAATCTTGGGATCATTCATTCACATTTTCAAATGAAATCCATAATCTCAGAAGTTATCCTTTTGATAGCGTGAATTGGAGCAAACAGCTTTCTCTGTGTGATGAGTAACTTGAACGAGTCCAGAAACATCTGGGAAATTAAAAAGAGCAATCTGTGGGTGTGTTTGTGAAGACTCCTCTGGATCATGAAAGCCTTTACCTCATCGATAGCATAGACGATCGCTTGATAGAGTCATCATAATATTCCGGTCTTACGTGGAGGTGGGATCTAGGTGGAGGAGGCCCCTGAGGAAGACTTGAGGGATGTACTTTACTCAGGCCTCTTCCTGCCCTCTGCCTCCTCTGCCTGCTGCCTACCCAGAGACCAAGAACAGCCCCAGAAGTTGCCTTCATTACTGTGATGTTCGGCACAAATACATGGGTTCAGCATTTTTATACTGCACGCCAAAATAACAGTTCACTCTTTTAAATATTTCTCTCAGCTATTTGGTCACAGTGACTTAGAAACCTGGTTAGTATGTTTTCTAACTCCATCACTATTTAGGAAGCTAAGAATGTGAATGTTCTATAAAGCATCTCCATCTCTTATGTTTAGCATCCTTCCAGGACTACGGAAGATAATATATACATATAACTAAGCCAATGAATAACGTAAAGAAAGCAGAGGTGGTGAACACACCCTCTTCTGTAAGTTAAGACTCTCTGCTTCTTAAATCAGCATCTTCCAGGCTACGGCCTCAGAAGACAGACTTGCATCCTGGCCTGATGAGAGTACAATGAGGAAGGCTGGCCGTTTAGCCCACTGGTGGGTCATGTGTTACCCAGAACTCACTAGACTAGATGGTTGAGCAATTACCTCCCATCTTTTGGTGGGAGGGCAGAGAAAACTATATTAAGTTCTTGATTTATTCACCACACTGACCAAACTTCAGAGAAGCTTAAACTCCCAACTGAGAGCAGTGTAATGTGCTGAGGTCAATAGAAAACTGGTTCAGGAAAAACTAACTCTGACACTTGCGAGGGGAATGTCTAGACAGAAGTCCCTAAAGAGTTTGAACCATTAGGCTCCAACTCTTCCTGCTTATAGAAGTGGCCTGACCTTTCTCATAGCACTATCCCATCATGCACCTCCCCTTTAAGAACATACATACCCTAATAGAGATTTTCATCTTCCTCTCTAATTACTAGATTGTACTCACATTCCACCTAGGAATTTGGTGTGCTATTATAGACAGAAAAGGCCATAGCTAAAGAATAAAAAAGGTCTCGCTAGTGTATATAGTAGCAGCTTGGGACTAGGCATAGGACCTGACTACATAGGTACTTTACCTACATGGCATAAATAAAATTTGGCATAGAAAAATTAATTTGGGATCTGGGTAAGGTTTTTTTTCTCATTCATATGACCAAATACATGACAGGAAGCCACTAAAGGAACAAGATCCATTTTGGCTCTTGGTTAAGGATGCTACCATGGAGGAGAAGGCATGGCCATGTCCAGTGGAAAAGCATGGCTTGGACTCTTGACTTTTTGGTGGACCTATAGTTAGAATTGGAGGAGGAGGAAGAAGAGGAGGAAGAGGAGAAGGAGGAGAAGACAGTTGCATTGTAGCTGGCTATAACCTAAAAGTCTTTCCTTGATTGAACCACTTCCTTCAGTAAAGCCTGCTTTCTAAAGGCTGCAAGACTATGCTAAGCAGTTGAGGACCAAGCTTCCAATCTCACGAGCATCTGATGTTTTGAGGTTTCTAGGCACTGATGATACACTATCTATACATGCTGCTTAACAACCAAAGAAAAATAATTTTATGAAAATCCTACATTTATCTATACTTTATTAAAATGTCATAAAATAGTTTTATTTAATCAACAAAATATACTTGAAAGCATAAGATTATGTGTCACACTGAAGAATACATATTGTTTGTATGGTCAAGTAAATTTAGACTACAGACAGATATTTCATAATTTTATAGGTTCCCGAGGGATTGGACAGGTCTACTTTGGGTCACAGAGTTTCTACTCCAGCCTCTTGCTAGGTTCCCCACCAAGTATCTCTTGATGGTCTTCCAAGT
This sequence comes from Apodemus sylvaticus, assembly GCF_947179515.1. Classification (NCBI taxonomy): domain Eukaryota; kingdom Metazoa; phylum Chordata; class Mammalia; order Rodentia; family Muridae; genus Apodemus; species Apodemus sylvaticus. Next base: position 15,390,859 of record NC_067475.1, read on the forward strand.
ATCCAAGTGGAAATGTCAGGGTCTGACATGTCCCCATCAACTACCTGACTCTTATTCTCTAGGATCAAATGAACAGTCATAAAATAAAAGCTCCGAGAGAAGCGTTACCATCTCCAGGCGGTTCTGGCAATGATCAGGAGGCTATTCCTGGAATGTCCTCTGAGCAGATGCTTGTAGCCACACTCATGTTGTGGGAAACACGAGAAAGGACAGGGTCACTCCTGCTGCACCAAGCTTGCCTGGCCAAGCAATGAGCCTCTGGGTGATCAATCAAAGGTGATAATGTGAGTATCGACAGAGAGCAGCCTCCTTTCTTTATTCAACATAGGCTATTTTTTTTTTAAAGTAAGTTGGATAAGAAATAAAGGAAATTTTCCTGCAGTGACACTTGTGTTGCAATAACTTCCTCACTGTGCGGTCTCCCTGAGACTAATAACTAGCAGGCCCATTCACACAGAGGGATGTGTACTTATGAGACCAGAGTATTTTTTCAAATATGAAGAACAAAATTAGTTCTGTATGCCTTTTCAGGCACTCCATATAGGAAAGGTGATTTTGTGAGTTCTATTCAAGATAAAATTAGAGTAAGAGAAATCTGCTTTCTCAAATTTCCATCAATCCCACTAACCCCAAATCATTGCAGCCGACAATGGGGGAAAATGACAATATGTTATGCTACCCAGTAATACCAAGACTTGGGTTCCAGCTTAACACTTAAGTTTCTAAGAAAGTCATTGAACCAGGTTTGATCTCACCTTTCTACTTTGAAAAACATGTGGGCAAGGACCCTCTTCTCATACCATCAAACTTTAAAATTCTACTTAACCACAAGGAAGAACAGTATCAGTTATCTAAAAGGCATCAAAAATCCTTTTCAACACCCAAGAATGGGATGTTCATATATACATAGAAATTGAATTAAAATTTTTCTATTGAGGAATTTTATCCAGTGTTCTGGACCCACAGGATCACCCAGAACTGTCTTAATGATGGTCTCCGCAGCAGGCAGATGCGATGGCTAAGATCAGTTTCCCTTTAATGCTCAAATTGGTATCCAACCATGTATGAGGTCTCTGAAGTGGGCTCAGGGTCCTGTTCAGTTTGATTTCTCCCTGGAGTATGCAAATGGTCATAAATATTTATGGAAGGAAGGCACCATATAAACTGGCTAATGGTTTCTTGGTTAAAATCCTGAGATGATGGGAAATCCTCACATTGTGTTTACACAGACAAGTCGGTGACTTTTACGTGTTTGCCTCAAGTCTCAGACAAATACGAAAGGAAAGGAAGAAGATACGGAGGAAGATGTCCTCATGAGACTTTCTTTTTTTTTTTTTACGGACAAGTCTCTGCACTTCTCTCATAACTGTACTGTGGACTTTTGTAGTAGCACTTGAGTGATCCTGTGACACCTCAGAGCCCAAGGGTAGGACGACGGGTTCTTTAAAACACAGTCCGGAGAAGCCCAGAAAGCTCCCTTGAAAAAGTGAGACCTTCTCTGCCATGAGGACATTACTCCCAGCCACACAGTCCTGTCTCCCCTGAGTTATGACGCCTTGGATGGCGTAATCTTACTCTAAGGAAGAAGGAGAGCAGCGATTCACAAGCAAGGCTGAGCCCAAATGCAAAATATCTTGTCTCAATGGGGACACTTTTTACACACAAAGAAAATACTCATTGTTCTCAGAAACATAATAATCTAAAGTGGGCATTAGAGGGAAAATGATAAATTCTGGTAGCATCCTTTGGCTTTATATGTGGCCCAGATATAAAAAGCAAATAAATTCATTATGATTGCAACCATTACAAAAGAAGACACTCACACACACACACACAAAACAAACCAGTGAACGGAGGCAGCACTGCCTACCTGCTAACTTGAATCAGGTTTTGGATCTGAAACTAAGATCCAAAGAACTCACCTTTGTGTCCATTGCTTTTATGTTAATGACAAAAGGCTAATAAAGCAGGGTGCAGGTAAGACTGACACAATTAAGCTACCACATCCTGGAACAACTGTAACAAAGAGCAGGAAGACACACACTACAGCCGGCGGCCCATTCCCGCCAGCTGTCTGTTTTTTTATAAATAGTTTCACTGGAAACAGAGCTGGGCTCCTTCATTCATTGTTGTCTGTGGCTGGGTTCACAGCACAGCGCCACAGAGAGGAACTACAACAGAACCCATATGGCTCAGAATTTTAAAGATGCAGCTACTGGCCCTTTACACAAAAGCCTGCTGACCAGTGGAGACCGTAGCCCACAGGTTCCACAGGCCACCGGTCTTTTTGAAAGGAGAAGCATGGGTATTTTCGCTAAGCCTATCTCCAGGCTGTCACTGGTCATCATGTCCTGTCAGCAAAGTCATTTCAGTAGGAGTCCCCAAACAACACTTTATCCCAGACCCTTCCATTATTTCTGTGCACCAGTCTATTTACTTCTTAAACTAAAAGGATCAACACATTCTCTGTCTTACATATTTGCAACAAAAAACAGGGACCTTTACCATTGTGCTGACATATAAATATGTATATAAAAGAAGATACAATGTACTAGCAATGAGTGAAACTTCTATATACAAACACAGCTTAAAAAGGAAGACCATATATATATATATATATATATATATATATATATATATATATATATATATATATGAAGATACAATATACTAGCAATGAATGAAACTTATTGCACACAAACAAAGCTTGAAGGGAAGACTATTAGAACATCATTCCAACAAAAATGCCAGCATTAAACCCTTTCCAGATAGGAACTTAGAATGCCATCTCCTCAAAAGCTCCTTGACCATGGCAAGTTATTCATGTAATCAGAAATACCAGCTTTTTAAAGCATAGAATAATTATATTTACCAAAATATTTGTAGATATTAACAAATATAACATAAGTCAAAGTTCCTGGTTTATCACAAGTTTTCAATAATGAGTGCCTATTTTTCTTTTTGGAAACATATTCAATAAAGACCCATTTGAGGATAGCACGTGTCCATTCTGCATAATTTTCCATTACATAAGAAACATATCACTCACACCATTCAGGAGGTTGACAGCATATTTACACTTGTGCCCTGGGCACATAAGAAATGACAGTAAGACTTAGAACATGCTGAGGACGAGGTGATTTGTGGTCAACTGTGACATTTGCTTTACCTCTTCGGTTAAATCATGCTCTGGAACTGCTCCTTCAGGGAAACAGGAGTTTTATGATTTAGTAGATCTCTTTAAAGCTACCAATTTCCCCTTTCATGAAAGGGAGGGGGAAAGCCTGGAACATAATAAAATAAATTTGTATCAAGCTAATTCCATGGTAATTTTACCCAAGCACAGCCTTAGGCACTCTATCAAGTTGAGGGTTTATGTGAGCGCTTCTGAAACACTTCCCAGTCCCTCCAAAATCATTTCTGTTTCCATTATAAATAAGTTTCCATAGCCCTTGCACACTAATAATATTTGACAATATTTTAAAAGCACGTTGCCAGGCTGGCTTTGGATATTACAGGTTAAAACCTTGGTTTGCTCTTCCTTACAATTTTTCCTAAATATTAACTCATATATTCCTAATTGTTCATTCCCAAGGATGTGCTTAAAGGTCCCATTTAAAGTAGGGACAATTTGGTGGTTACTCTGTGAAATGAAAAGGGCCCAGGAGCTGGAGACTAGAACCTTGGATCTTGACCTTCCAAACCACCTCGTATAGGCCACGCAGATTGGACACATTCCACAGCAATACGAGTGCAGCATGGTCACCTTGATATAGAGAATGGGTCCTTAATAAGCAGAATTTTTGTCTCTGCTTCTCCCTCAGCTTTTCTCCTGTTTTGGTTTTGAATAACCTGCTTAGAGGCCCCCCAGGGACCACCCATCATGACATCCCTGGTTCTGAAGATCTGACAAAGAAAGGTGGAGTACTTGAGTTTGAGGGTAAGGCAGGGCCTTCCTGTTTCTCTTTTTGTTCACTGGTCACTTATCACCATTTAGCACAGCGTGGCAGAGAGGGCAGATCTCTTCATAAGATCATCTTCATAAGAAATATCTAAAGTCAAATCTAGTATGTGAAGCTACATTTAAGAAATAAATTAGAGTGACTAGACTATAAGACAATCATGAGTGTCACCACGTGGGAAGACATGTGATGATTGAAAATTAGTGTAATCAAGGATACTTTAAGGAAAACATTCTCACGTCTTGTATTTAAGGTAACAGACCACTGAAAGATCCTAGAGACTCACTGTTGATATTTCCCCAAAGATATCGCTCCACTTTTCTGTTCTGAGAACATGCCTGCCTGGCTTTGAGCCTCATTATCAACAATAAAAATGAAAATAAAATCCATAGACGGTCTCTTTTTACTCACAGCAATGAAGAAGACCTGGTCCCTAAGACTCAGCGGCTAGAAGCACCTGATGCTCTTGAAGACGATTCAGCTCATAACCACCTACAACTCCAGCTTCAAGGGATCTGTCACCCTCTTCTGGCTTCTGTAAGCATTTGTACACATGTGCAATATGCTTACACATGTGCACATCCTCCCACAGAGAAAAGCATACACAAATATAGTTATGTAAAACAATAAGATGTGTCTGGTCTGTTCACCCCAGCTTCAGAGGATGTAGTGAGATTAGAACAGGCCCAGGGGAAAGTTGCCAAACTGGCAGATGAGAGAAAGAACAGGCATATTAAACTTCTTAGAAGAGAGCTGCAGATTCTTAGAACTGGAATTATTCCTTGACATCATATATCCCAGATTGTTTCTGACAAGTAACACAAAGTTTAGTTATTTGAAACTAAAACTAGTAATATTCCCAGATTGACTAGACACCCCCGTTGTTTTATCTGCGCTGATTTTTTTCCTATAGGAGATAGCTGTTTGTAAATATTATTAAATTCAGTGTATTTTATTCTTTAAGCCAACATTTTAGCTATCTAAATGATAAAGTGTGAATACTATTAGAAGTACATTTAAAATATCACAATTTTGAAAGCTCTGAGAATATTTGAAAATACTGAATTATTCTTCTTGAATTTCAAATAGTGACATGCCAGGAATTTTAAAACACTAAGCAACGTTTTTGTTACATTGTGCTATTGTTGATGTGTAAATCGTATCACTGTTGCTTAGTAAATGTAGGGTGTTTTTTTTTTAAGTAAAAAATTAAAAAGACTGGAGACTTATGAGAAGCACTTACAGAAATTAAATTTGTTGTTTTTAATAAAAATAATAAAGGAAATTGGATGCTTTGGAGCATATTTATAGAAGTCAATTCTTTGAGTACAAGGAATGACTATAAATGAATATAGAACATGGAGAAAATATTGATGCACTTAATAGGTTCCGTAACAGATGTGGTTCTAAGTAGTATGCACAGAGAAAGGAAAAATCACTCAGTTAAGACAATGAATGACTATCAAACAGATCATCAGAAGTGAAAACTGAGGTGCTACCGTATGCTGGGTTATTTCAGATTTCAAAGATGGTTGTCATGAAATGCAGCTATATATTCTATAACTTTCAAGAGAGGATATTCTTTTGGCAACAGAATTCTAGACTAAAAGTATGTACATAGGGCCTGAAACTTAAGATAAAATAAAAGCTAGGAATTACAGAAGGCCCAAAATATTAATTAGGTAATTAGATTTTTAAATTAATTAGATTTTTAATTAACCGAATAAGGGAGTGAGGTTTGACAGAAGAAAGTCTTATATCTCACATCCTCAATGAGGAAAAAATATCAGAATTGGGAAGGTCCTTTGTTTGCTAACTTACCAAATGCTCAAGGGGTCTTTACAACATTATTGCAAAAGGGGCCAAATTGTTGTTCAATTAGTAATAAAACATGCTAAAACTAATGTTAAACTTAGCTGATGCTCACAGTATCTTTGCAATGTCCAGGTCAAATGTCTTTTAATGCTAATATTAAAAATGGGAGCATGGCATGAGGCAGAGGTGAGGGTCTTGAACTCGGGAATCTGGGTTGGAGTTAGGTTTAGTTAGGTAACTTATGACCAATCATTTCCTGTTCTCTGATTTCCTCGCTGTAAAAACTAGGGAGTAATGGGCTCCAAGAATTAAATAAAATTTTGCATTATTGGCTGAGGCCTGAAACATAGCAAAGGATTAATAAATGTGATTTTCTTATTCCAGTCACAAAAATCTAGCACGTTAGTGGTCTACACCCTCTCTGATTGACAGTGGAAACTGTTGGGTCTTATGCTGTATGGAACTAATCTAGTGTGATTAAGGAAATAGTACTTGGAAACTTAATATGTAACATGTGAGAAGATGCCGTCTATTAGCATTTTTAGCTGTAGTCCCTCCGCCCCTCTTTCCCTCCCTCCCTCCCTCCCTCTCTTCCCCCTCTCTCCCTCTCTCTCCTCTCCCCTTCTCTCTCTCACACACACTCTTACACATACTCAGACACACCACACACACACAGTTCCTAAGCAAGTTGACACTCAAATTCTTTGACTGACCATAGAAATTAAAAAAAACAACCCTTCAATCATATTAGATATTTTATAAAATCTGATCCAAGAACTCTATTAAAAGTATAGTGCATTTTTTTCTTGGCAAACCACAAATAAAACACTTGCCTTTGCTGACTGATGCTTACCTGGAAGTAGGCACGGATTCCATAATAATTAACTACCCCTGTCTATTTCTACTAATATGTAATGCTAAAACAAAGACTTTTTTATTCTTATTACAACACCAGGGTTAAGGATTATAAAACAAGTTAAGCTTACAAAATGATTTTGTAGAAAATTCTACTTCTATTTAAGTTTTAAACTAGGCTATGTGGGAATTTGCTCACAGAAAAAAAAAAACTATCTCACTCACTTGCTTTGTAATAGCTAACCTTGCATACAGTAGACATTTTCACTGCTGACGGGTCATCACTTTATTATACAGGTTCATTTGTTAAAATTTTCTTTTTATTTGTGTATATGTGATACATATGTATGTGTGTGTGCATGTGTGTGTATGTGTGTGTATGTGTGTGTGTCTGTGTTTGTGTGTGTATACTCAGGTGTGTAAGTGTGTGAAGGTAGGTCAGAGGGCAACCTCAGGTGTCCCGTTCTCCTGCTTCTCATGGTAGTTTTTGAGGCAGATGACCTCACTGGTCTGCTGGCCAGGGGCCTGACTGGTCAGCAAGTTCCCAGAATCTGCTTTTCACTTCCAACACTGAGACTGTGGAGGAGTGCTGGTTTTTGCTTGGGTTTTGGAGATCTAAACTCAGGTCCCTGTGTGTGCACGGCAAACACGTACTGACGGAGACATCACTCCAGTCTCATAGAAATGATTTTCAATGGTCTTCCTCATTATTGAAAACAGATCCAAGTTAAAGTTGTTTATATAGATATACGTGTTATATGCAGGGCTTGAGGGGTGGCCCAGCAGTGCCTTGTACTGTGGAAGAGGGCTGAACTTCAGTCCCCAGGACCCTTGTCTTGCCTATAAATCCAGCTCTCCCAGCCCAGCTGACCCATCTCTCAGCCCTAAACATATGTTCTAAACGACGGGAAAGCAGTGAATGGTGAATGGGACTTCAATACATACTCAGAAGCACACGAATTTGAAACACATCTTAAAAAGTTACATGGTGCTTTCTGCTACAACCATGAGGTGCACCTAAACAAACTGCATTTGATAAAAATAATAACCCACTTCACTCTTCACGGCTTTTGCTTGGCCCCTCCTCTTCAAATCTTAAGTCAGATTAGCAGCACATGCACTGTTAGGATCTAACTATCTTTTTGTGGTTGCCTTTTTTCCTTTGAGACAGCATTTTGTTATGTAGACCAGGTTGGTCTTGAACTCAGGAACCCGCTACAGAGTGCTGGAATTACAGTCATTGGTCACCCAACATCGTTTCTGATACTTTTTTTTTTTCACAAGGGGAAATTTAGACTGAAGCTAAAAGAACTGAAATAGAATGTCAAATACTAAAAGGAGAGATGCTCCCGAGACCATAAACATAGCTCAAATTCAATGAAAATATTGCCTGGTTTTTCTCCACATCTCTCATGACTGTAGCTTTTCATTTGTCAATAGAGTCATCAGATATGTCTGTAAATCTGTGGTGGGTAAGTTCGATTCCAATGCTTGCTAATACAACTATAGCTCACAGATCAAGGTTCACACAATCCCCAATCAACACAGATGGTGAAAATTAAAAATGATCATAGAAAACCAGCTTACTGTTTCACCAATTTTCCCAATATCTCCTGGGTCGCCCACTTCTCCCTGTTGATCAAGAATACAAAATTGCAAAAATGACTATTTGTCAACAACATTAATCACGAATTCTTCTGTTTCTACTCTACATAATTATCTAGTAACAGGGGGGATAAACAACAGCAATTTCAGTTATTCAAACTTATTTATAAATTTTTTTGTGAAATGTGGCCTTTCCCCCACTTTTATTCAAACAATAATTGTTCACACATGGAAGTCATGTCCCCCCAATTCATTACTTTCTGTCATTTAAAAAACATGTTTAGGGCTGGAGCAATGGCTCAGCAGTTAGGAGCGTTGGCTGCCCTTGCAGAAGACACAAGATTGATTGTAGCGCCCTTGTAGTAGTCACAACCATCTGCAAACCCAGTTTCTGGGGATCTAGTGCCCTCTTCTGGCCTCCACGGGTACTGAACATTTGTGATAACAGGGAAATTCATGTAGACGTTAAAAAGTTACAAATTTAACTTTTAACATTTAATAAAATGTTTTATTTCATTGTGTTGTTTTCCACTGCTGTCAAGCCTGAAGAGTCAAGCAGAGGAAGAGAACCAACCCCTGGAAGTTGATCTTTGACCTTCTTCTGTTCCTCTGCACACTGTGGCATGTAAAGGTAAAAATATTTTCAAAACAGATAAAAGGCACTATAAAAGATGTTAAGAATATAATTAAAGGCCTCACACCAAGGACTCTGTACTTCCAACACAGATCACCCCAAAGCTGTCCTCGGTGTAAGAGCCTATAAGTCCCAGTCAGCAGAGCTGGTGGCTGGAGATGGGACATTTATAACTCCGGAGGCACGATCTTATAGTTCACAAGCTCTGTGGCCCCAGAGGCTTCCATAACTCGTTCGATAATAAATTTGCCTGTTCTGAGTTACTTGGCACTAATTTCTAACCTAAGGAAATCCTTTCATGCTTATTTTTCCCATTTACTAGGAAAATACCTGCATTTTAATGTATTTGATTTGGGTGTGCTGCTCATAGCCCAGTTCCGGTGTGGAGTAAAACCTACTATATGACCCAGACCACTCTTCATAACTCCAAATGATGGATTATGAAGCTCACTTGAGCTGTGCCCTGCAAGCAGGGGCCACTTCTCTTCCATAAGAAAAGGTAAGGATGGCTTAACTGAACATAGAAGACTGATTTCCAGATACCACACACAGTGGATGTGGCCAGGATCTACAGTTCTTTTTATAGAAAAAAAATGGTAAGTTTTAAATTAAAATGACTAATTCACTTGAAGTGTAGGGTACCAAGACATTAGGATACCAAACAATATGGTGGCCACAGTTGACAGAACTGTAAAATAAATATCAGGTCTCAAAATCATTGTACAAGGACTGCAAAGTATCTCAATAAGGTTTTCAGCATGATTGCACTTGGGAATGGTGACATTGCTATGCCTTGAATTAATTGCTATGCCTTGAACTAGTAAACTGAAGCTTTCCCCCTCTTTATTCTACACTATAACTCACATCTGTGTGTGATGTTACACGTCTACCAAGTCGTACTGATTTTAAGCACTGAAACCTAATAGCCATCACAAGGAATAGTCTGCCTAAGTTTTCTGTTCAATTAATATACATTTAGGTAAGCAGCAACAGTGAGACATCTGTAGGGCGCTGTACTAGTTATTGACAAGGAACTCACTGGAGAGTGTTTATAGGCCATGCATGACAGGACAATCTATGAATAATTAGTTTTCTAATCTGTTTCTTTCCTCATCTAAATATTATATTTTCCCATAAAAGGAGATGACCTTTTGTTGCTTACACGAAGTTTGACAGCAAAGAGTTGAAGTGGCTGCGGATGCCCTGCATTTTTGGTTTAACATTCAGAGCTTCAGAAGATAAGGGGAAGAGAAGCCTCGTCATGGACAGAAGAGAGAAAGGGTAGGGAGCGGAAAAGAAGAGAGAAACACAGAAGGAAGGAAGGAAGGGAGGGAGGAGGAAGAATGGAAGGAAAGAAGGGAGGGAGGGAGGAAGAGAGAAAGAGGGAGGTGAGAGAAGAGAATAAGGGTTTGAAGACTCTGTTATTAAGGGCCGCCATGTCCTGATAGCTCTCCAAGCTTGGTGCAGAATGGGGGACTCCTTTTCAAAGCAGGGTGTCCCCTTCTCCACTGACCTTATGTGGTAGCTATCTGTAAGCACAGGTGTCTGACCGTATCTGCAGGATGACCCTGAAAAAGAACTCCCTGCCAGTGTTGAATGGTTCAACACATTGGTCCTGCCCAGCCCTTCCCTGCCTGTATGATAATTAGGTGCTGGGTTATGACCAGTCAGCCCTTTCCACCCATAACCTCGTAAAACCCTTATAAACCCTTATAAACCCTATCCCCTGAAACAATAAAGAGAGCTGTCTCACTGAAGCTGTCTCTCTGGAAATCCTTCCAACAAACTCAAGGCCATCAGAACCCATCAGAACTGCTTTTGCTCCCTCAACCCTCCTGGGCCAATAGCCAATGACCTCAGAGGGAAGGGTAAGGGAAGTGATGTGGGAGGGGAAGGAGAAGAGAAAGGAAGGCAATGAATGGAGGATGGAGAAAAGGAGAGTGAGGGAGGGGAGGGAGGGAGGGAAGAGAGGGAGGGGAGGGAAGCAGAGAGAGGGGGGCATAGAGACAGACACAGAAACAAATAATACTACAATACTAGGCTTGAGTGGGAGCTGGTGCACCACCACCAACTCCCAAGCGTCGCCCTAGCTTCCCAGGTCACAGGGGCAAGGGCAGCTAAGGAGGGGCAGTCATTGAAGGATTTCTTCAGGTTCCTTGATGACGAAGGCTTGTCCTGCTTCTGGTGTGACCAATGACAGAGATTAAACTGTTAGCCATTTTGTGGATACTGGAGTGGAACATTGAATTTCTTAGTGCTATTTGGTGGGATAGAGATTAATCCCAGGAAAGAGAATTGTTTAAACTTTCTGGAGTTTAAATGACCTTTCTGGAGTTTCTGAATATATTTTGAGAAAGATGAATGGTAAAAATGCTTTAAGTCAGCTGGGCGGTGGTGGCACACGCCTTTAATCCCAGCACTTGGGAGGCAGAGGCAGGCGGATTTTTGAGTTCGAGGTCCACCCTGGTCTACAGAGTAAGTTCTAGGTCAGCCAGGGCTACACAGAGAAACCCTGTCTCAACCCCCTCCCCCCCCCCCCCAATGCTTTAAGTCTTCCTCCACTGACCTAAAATTTGAGGTCTAGCTTTTTTTTTGTAGGACTTAACATCATAAAGTTTTATGTGTTTGGTAATAATACTCTGTCACTTCTATGAGTTTTACATTTTAAGTTTGCAAAAAGTTAACAGTCCCTATAAACTGGTCTGTCTCTTCTACACACTGAATCTCTGTGCTGTTATGTATAAGTCATTGTAAAGATCATCTAAAACATTAAAGTAACTCAAGAAACCATGGGCTAACACATCCTTTCTAAGCCATACAGTGATGAAGGCTACGCAATGATGGTGTAAGGAAGAGTCTCGGGTGAACCAATTGTTAGTTGTTTATTAAAGAACCCATGCTTAGTAAGGAGATACAAGCATATATATTTATTGTCCTGTATCTAATCTACAAATACTACCATGATATTTATTCATGAAGCTCCATAAAGTTTATTACTTTGTATCTTATTTTCAAACATTTATAAAAATGTATCCTAACATTTCTTTATTAAATTGTATCCCTATTATACAGATACAAACAGTGCTACATGGCTTGTTATTGTTTGAATGGTGTTTAACCTCTTATTGGTTCCATGTAAGTTGAAATTTGTTTTAATTTGTATAAGTTATAGATTTATCCTCTTGAAAAGCATTGTATTTTCAAACTTTTCAAACTTTTAAACTTTTTACAAACTTTAGGCACTTTACCTTTAAGCCTTCTGGCCCTGGTTCACCTATATACCCTTTTCGACCTGGTTTTCCCTGAAAGAAAAAAAAAGGACAATAAGCATAAGGATATATTTAGTAATCACCACGAATAAAGGTGTCAAGGTGTCCTAACATTTCAGAAGTGCAGCCTGTTCTATGAAATGGACACCTTCAAGATATCTATTGCTCCCATCATATTCATTAACCACTCAGACCCACAAATCCTGGAGGGACTGCAATGCATCATTCTCCATCGTGAGGATAGAGAGAACACTACACCTGCCCTCATAGAATGGATGCTTCAGGGAAGGTGACAAAAAAACTTAAAATGCATAATATATGTATTGTGAACACATATGCATATATACATGTATATTCACACACGTGTTATATTAAGTTGTGGTAAATATAAAGGTCAACAAATTAAGCAGGGAAGGGAGATATCAATTCTTGCAGCTTTCGTATGACTTCTATGGAAGAAGACCCCACTGAGAAGCTGGCACTGGAGTGCAGATTTTGAAACGGAGCAAACTATGTGGACCTTGCGGGAACCACAGTCTGGGTACAGGCAAAGGCACTGACTATATGGAGTACTGGAGCAGTCATGAGGAGTCAGTGCGGCCGGAGTGGAGATGCAGATGGAGAAGATGGAGAAGATGAAGTCAAGAAAGAGAACGGGGAGAAGGAACCTGGGTCACATTAGAGCTGATACGTTTCAGTTTCAGTAGGTTATTTGGCTTTCATTCTGAGGGAGGCAGGAAGCCTTGGGGGAGCTGTGCATCCCGTTGGGAAGAAATGCAGGCTGGCACATATTGGACAGATCCCCCTGATGCAAGGGCGGAAGGAAGTAACTGGGAGTCTACTGCAACAGTCCAGTGAGGGATGCCTGCCGTATGGCTCAGGGTTGCAGCAGAGGCAGGTGGGAGGAGTGGTAAGAGGGGAAGATGGTGTCAGAGCTTCAGGAGCGGTTTATGGTTCACATAGGGAATGTGGGAGAAGAGGCAGGGTGAACTCTGTAAACTGAAGTTCCTGAAAACACCAACCCACCTGCAGCTGCACCTTCAGACGAATGACTGACTACAGCGTCAGTTGATGTGGAAGGTTTGGAATGTAGTTGGTTCAGAACCAAAATACCTCAGGTCAGTTTTCAGTCCCCTTAACTGGCCATTTACTGCTTCCCTCTGTATGTAACCTAACACCCCTGTGACTATTAGGTACAGCATTTAGAAGGTACAGAGAGCTAATTTCCACCAACCAAAAGGCTAACACCCGAGACTCAATGCTTCAATTTCCCTGCTTTCTGGAACTTAACCGACTTTAGGCCGATCGACGGACTGACTCTTCTTTCACAAAACAAGACAAAAGGCGGAGTCAAAAGGGAAGGACAGACAGGACTGAGCAGGCGCAATGAGAATGGTGAGCGACGGCTTCAAGCGATGGCGAATGGAAAGCAGAGTGAAGATGATACAGATGTAAACAGTTTCAGAGAGAAAGTCATGAATCAGTGAGTCAGAAACAAAAGAATAAAATGGGCAAGAAAAGAGAATTCAGAATGTAACCAAAAAGATGACGTTGGAACCCTGTTAGGTATTTGGAGTCAGGAGGAAGATTTAAAAAAAAAAAAATAATAAAAAGCCTGGGAAAGCACTGAGTAGGTGTGGGCACCCTCGACCCCTCGACCCGGAGACTGTGCATCAGGAAGAAAAAGCAAGATGCTGGCTGGGAAGTGAGAGTTCCTAACTGGAAATAAGGACACGCTGGAGCAAGGAAAGTGCGGGACTCCCTAAACACAGACCCCATAAAACAGTTGTTTAGCCCCGAGGTATAACAGCGGCACTCCAGCCTGCACCCAGCCCTGGGTGTGTGTGCCAAGGACTGAGCAGCAGAGGACCAACATCGGCTCTGTCCTAGGATGCTAACACAGCGGACAGTCCTTGAGCTTGCCTGTCCATCTTTCTAGCTTTTTAGGTCTGTCTGGATTTGGACCTGACCCTACTCTGGCCCTTGAACCTGATTCAGGCTTTCATCTGAATACAGGATCAGAACTTTAGCGAAGAATGAAATAATTTCAATTTTTTTTATGATACTGACAATTTTTTAGCAATCCATTTTGTTTCAGGCTTTCACCTGAATACAGGACCAGAACTTTAGCGAAGAATGAAATAATTTCATTTTTTTATGATACTGACAATTTTTTAGCAATCCATTTTTATTAAAACTGAATTGGAAAGTGCCACAGTGAAAATATTGCTTTTAATTCTTTCTAAAAATTTTTTATTGCTTTTAATTGTTTACATACTACTCATTTAAGCACTACAGGAAAGTATGGAACACTGCACTAAATCTATGCTGTAAACAGGTATCACTGCAGCTCACTGCACTTACAATGTTTGAAACCAAGCCATTCAGGACAGCCATGACGGGATCATGACTTATGGCCCCGTTTAATCAGCAGAACAAGGGTTTGTTTGTTTGGGGAGAGAGTTAGCCTTAAAAATGTAATATTGAAACCTTATTTCCACATACTATCTTGCATGGTTTTCAGTATTAGGGCTAGTTCATGTGATATGCTTGAAGCAACCCTAATTCCTAGATTGGTCCTCCACAAACAGAAGGGAAATAATACAGACTACTCAAGAGTATGTGGTTCTCTTGTTTTCTAGGGATGAAAATGTTAAATGGCCTCACTTTTACTAGGCTCAAATAACATGTTTTTCATTAGGAATTATTATTAGAAAATAATAAATGTTTCCCAAACATTGGCTCAAAACAGCCAGTAGGTGTTCCTGTGAGACAAAGGCACAGTGACTGACTAATGTCTCACTAAATACAAAGCAAAACCTAAGAGTGTGCAATTTGTGTCATGCTCGAATAAAGAAGCAGACATGCTTCACACAAGTTCAATGCCTCTTAAACACACACATCCTAATTATTGTAATTGCAAGCTTTGGCTATGGATACAAAAATCACTCAAATTTATTTCTAGATCTTAGAAAACAATAGTTTGCATGTCACTACATGCAATCTAGATGTACAATAGTATCTGATTACAATTAGGAGGGAATTACCTACTAGTTTTCCATAATTTCTATATTGGTATATTGATAAATCAGAATTTTCCAGAAATATTTGTAAAATTACCTTACTTGGTATTACTGGGGACCCTTTAATAATTTCTATAAATTTCTAGGACCATAAAACTACTGGGAAAAGTGATAAGTAATAATTAATAATCTAATAAATGGGTTGGGAATTTAGCTGGTGACAGAGTGCTCATTTACCATGTCCAGGGTCCTGGGGTCACCCCTCAGCTCTGGGATAAAAAACATTTCTAGAAATATCCAGTTATTGGCTTACTTTATTTTGGACGTTTTAGGATCATAATGGTTCTAGTTTTTGCCTTTCATTATTAACTAAAATACTATACTCTCAAACCATTACAAGACTGTTTTAAAGGCAAATACATGTAGAAAAATATTTTAATTGATTTTGAGAGTGTATCTATTGTAGTTCTCTTCAGCAAACATGAAACCAAAAATAGTTTTTCTTTTCCGACCAAAATTATACAATTTAATTTTATAATTAAAAATTTTAACCTTTAAAATTATTTTGAGATAATAAGACATTTACAACATTTTCCCCCTTTCTTCATCCCAAACCCTCCAGTTAGACAAGGTTTTACTGAGGCTAGCCTGGGACTTGTTATTATGTCCAGGCAGATCTTGTCCTCAGGATCTTCTTGCCGACTCTCCCAGTACTGAAGGTCCTAGCAGATAGATACCCCCTGACTGGGATCTAGGCAACTACTCTTGTGACACTTACCCTAGATCCCAGTTCTCCAAAGGGTCCAATTGGTCCTTCTTCTCCCTTAGAAACAAATCAGAACAAATCATGGCCTAACATAGTGTTCAAAAACAGAAATCGTACGCATTGCATTTATTCTGAAATCTGAAGCTTGATAGGGGAATAAACCAACGTTATACTATAATTCTTTTACATTTAGGAATCCAATTCCCCCCATGTTTTAATATTTTGGTGATTATCCCATATTTATTTCAAAAGGAACAGGTGGCATTGGATTTCTTTTTAAATTGGTGGATGGCATATGTTATACAGGAAATTAGCATGGAGGAGATTAACGTATTTAAGACTATCTGAGATTACTAAGGATAATTTCTAATTTGTTGTCTACACTGAAATGCAACTCTGTTCTTGGCAGATGAAAATCGACACACACACATTTATGGCACATTTAACAGCCACTTATACTGAATGTGCTCTAAGCCCCTTTGATACCTCATCCCTTCACTCTCTCCCCTCAACCCTCCTCCTCCTGCTTCTTCTTCTTCTAAGATTGAGTCTCTTCTGTAGCTCAGGCTTGTCTCAGACTTGTGATCCTCCTGCCTCAGCTTTGCAAGTGACGCTGGCATACCTGGCTAAAGGCTCAAGTTTGTAAACTTTAGTTTTGTCTTCGACTCTAGACACCAAAAGCACATCTGATCCGATCCGAATGTGGCTTTCAGAGCACACCAGATCTTATTCGATATATTTTTAATTTACATTTCAAATGATTTCCCCTTTTCTAGACCCCCACTCCCCGAGAGTCCCATCAGCCCCCTTCCCTCCCCCTGTTTTCCCACCCAACCCTTCCCACTTCCCTGTTCTGGTTTTGCCCTATACTGCTTCACTGAGTCTTTCCAGAACAATGGGCCACTCCTCTGTTCTTCTTGTACCTCATTTGGTGTGTGGATTATGTTTTTGGTATTCCAGTTTTCTAGGTTAATATCCACTTATTAGTGAGTGCATACCATGATTCATCCTTTGAATCTGGGTTACCTCACTTAGTATGATGTTCTCCAGCTCCATCCATTTGCCTAAGAATTTCATGAATTCATTGTTTCTAATGGCTGAATAGTACTCCATTGTGTATATACACCACATTTTTTGCATCCACTCTTCTGTTGAGGAATACCTGGGTTCTTTCCAACTTCTGGCTATTATAAATAGGGCTGCTATGAACATAGTGGAACATGTATCCTTATTACATGCTGGGGAATCTTCTGTGTATATGCCCAGGAGTGCACACCAGATCTTAATCAAAATGATGCTTACTGTCAAGCACTGTGTTCTTTACTAAATTTTAGTCAAATTATCTATAATCTCACAAAATGTAAAACTCTGGCATGTTTTTGTCAGGGTCACAACTGAGTGGTGGAAAGAGAACAGAGAGAAACATAACCAAAGGAAACCGGGCCTAGCCATGATTTTCCAAGAAGAAATAAAAGGCAAGTGTGCTCAGTTTCCAAGTGTGTCGATGATATGTATGTATGTATTTCCTCACCTTTAAGTTGATATTATTGGTTTATGTTACCAGTCTTGACTGCATGCATAGACCTCCTTAGCATCACATGCCTTACATATGTGACAAACGGACATTTTGTTCAATTGACAAGTCCATTAAATATAATTTATTAAGTCACAAATATAAAAGAGTCACAAGTAGTAAATATGAGTTCTAGTACAATTAAGTTCCGTTCTGGTTTTAGATTCTTCAACATTTCGTTGGCGACTACTGAAATAAATCACCAAACAGCTCAGAACTCTGTAAAATGATTCCAAATTCCACCCATAAGTGCCAATATAAATAACTTGAAATCCTTTACAGAGAAAATCGTTCATGCTAAGGAAATTCTTTTCATTAAGCAAAAACTGAAGTGTCACAAAAATAAAAAAGAAAAGTCCAACTAAAAAAATTGCTGACTGGACATGAATTTCCTCCATACCTGAGTTCCTTTGAGACCTGGAGGCCCAGGAGGCCCTCTGCTTCCAAGATGTCCCTATAAAAGCAATGCAAATATAGAAGATGGAAATTATACACTGATATATTTTTAATCACCTAGTATTACCACAGAGGTGGGAATACTGTTGGGTTCTATTTTTCATTAAGAGATATCAAAGTGAGATGAGATTGAAGCTGGGCAAAACCACAAAATATCTAGAAGATGCTAGGTTTCAAATAATTTTTTGCTATTTTTCAACTTTTAGATGTCTTTTAGGACAATTCTTTTTACTTAAAGTAATTGGCACAACTGTTGTTATTCTGATAGTAAATATACACATTACATCAAGTATTCCAGAAGTCTTTTGGGAGATCAGTAGAGTGTAGCATTTGTTATTCATATAAACGGTCCTTCAACTCCGTCACACATGTCGCTAAATGAGAAGGGTAATTTGCAGAGGAAATGAACCTTATCACCAGGACTTTTAAAGACTCTGTTAACAATAAAACATTTTTAAAAGTGATTGCTTGCTAGACGAAAACTTGTTCAAAATAACTGTACAAATGATCTTCTGTTCATCCAACACCATTCAACATCCATTCAAACATGGCATCCTATTAGTGGTTTTGTTGGAAGTGCACAATGTCTCAGCAGAGTTTCATGTACAACCTTCTTAAGGTTATTTCTTGTGATTGTTGCAATGTTTCTGTCACTATTAAAGTTAAAATTTTGTTTTAACTGTAACAAGTAACTCCATGGCATTGAAGAATAAATGCGCCCTGGTGACTTACATCTTTAGTTTTGGAATTCATCAGTGACAAGCCATACATCTTTCTATAGCTCTTCCTCTTCCCTGGCTATGATTTGGTTCAAGTAAGAAATGGAAAATGGCTGCTTAGCTCAGTGTGCGTCCTTGCAAGTGTGAGACGTGAATATGATCACCCAAGAAACTACAACACTTGGGCTAGTAAAACAACTTTTAATGGGCTTTTCCTGTTTTCGAAAGGAAAAGATGCATTAGGGAATGGAAACGAAAATATGCTATTTTATGTTGTTCTAACACATTGATGCGTTAATGACAAAATCGCTTTAATTTCCTCCAAGGAAACATTTGTTTCTACTCTTGACCTTGCGGTTTGAGGTCAAATGTCTCCAACCCTGAATATAATGGTAGATGTGCAACAGAGACTGAATTTTGTCAACTTAGTCAACATTCCTAGAGGCAGTAATTGGTTTAGCAGCGAACAAAAACCTTCCCTCCTCTCCCAATTTGCAACTTCAATGAAACTATGGAGTAAACAGAAGAGTCAGTTAAGACGCCCAGATAAAGTAAAAGACACCATGTGTCGGTTGGCACATTAATATTGTTAAAATGCCCAGGGACGGAAGGAGACAAGCACATCCAATGCTCCATTGTAAAACTTCAGAGTCATCTTTTGTAGAAACACAAAAAGAACCTAAAACTCATACAGAGCCCCAAAGGATCCCAGTAGTACAGTCTTGGAAAGACACATGAAGGTGGAGTTGTCGTGCTTGCTGACCTTAAAACATATCACACAAAGATGCTGAAATCACCAAACTGCAAACTGCCTCAAGAACATGCAGCGTTTAAGTCAATAGAACAGGAAATCCCAAAATAAACCCATCAAACTCTCCTTGGTAAGGATTCTACACAAGAAACAGGCAGTCTCTTTGATAACTCAGGATGAAACTGAGCTCCCTTTTAACCTCTTACTTCAACAAGCTAAAGTAGACTTGAATATGAGATCTCAAACCATAGTCATATAGAAGAAAATATGGGAAAACATCAAAATGCTGCTGGTGCCAATGCCCAAACAATGAAAGTACAAAGAAGGAAGTAAGATGATCTCACACTGAGAGCTTGTGTAGCAAGGACTTGGGCAGCACCCCCAAAGGGCAGCCTGCAGAGCAGGAGAAAATGTCTGCAAGCCACATACTGGATGTTGCATTGAAATAAAAATGTACAAGAGACTCCTACAGCTCAACTCAAAGCTCCACACAGCCCAGTAAAATTTGGGCAAATAATTGAGGGTATATATTCAAAATAATTGTAAACAGACTCCCAGAGATCTGCATGTCTATATCTGATGACATTATTTACAATAGCCAAGAGTCTGGTTACATTGATGGGCAAGTCGAGAAAATGTGTGGTATACAAATGATGCAACTTTTAGCTTTAAAAAGAAAAACACGGGCTTCAGGATGGATAAACCTTGAAGACATTATGCTAATGCAATTAGCCAGTCACAGAACAGCAAATTCTGCAGGATTCAACTTATATAAGGTATATAAAGTACACAAATCATAGAAGTTCATAGTAAATTGGCCTTGCCTGGAACTGAAATAATCAAGGGATGCTTTTCAGTGGGCACATTAAATAAACAAGATGAAAAAGTTCTGGAGATCTGCCCTACAACAACAAACATACACATTTTAAATCTTACAATACTTGCACTGATGAAGCAGTTAGGAAGACACTCTGTGTTTGCAGGTTTTGCATAAATGCACATACTTGCACACACACACACACACACACACACACACACACCACTTTTCTACAGGTTTGTCAAAATGGTGGTTTATATGTTTTAGTTTTATATTTTTACATTTAATATCTGTCACAATTTGCTTCTTAACCTCCTGGAGTAGGACAGATCTCTTTCTGTTATGTATACCGTGCTTTTGCTGCTATTATTTTATAGAGTCTCCACTTGATTGACTCTAACCCATTCAATCCAAATCCCAATTCATCTGTGAATCTCCAAGAAATATGGCCACACTGATTAGTCCTTCCTCTAAAACCCCCTAGCTAGTCACTTACTCCCTGCTGCTTTTAACCTTTCCCTCGAAGAAGACATGTTTCTAGAAGATTATAAATTCCTAGTATAGAGAAGACGATGTCTTAATCTCATTTTCTAGTTTCTGCCTAATATGTTACAAGCAATAACTCAGAAAAATTTACCCACTATACAAACTCAATAAATATTTCAAGGCTGACTAAACACTGCCTAGAGAACAGAATCGTTAACACAATAAATACACATATAAAACCTCGACTTAGTGGATGGAAAGTTATCTAGAAGAATGATCTAGAGTCATCCATCTTTTTCTTGCTAAGTTGACTTCCCCCTATACAGATAAACAGATGACATATTGGACCTAGTTAAGGCAAGAACTATTTCCATGTATTACACAACACACAGATACTAGGCTTCCTCTGTAAGCTTATCAGGACTGTAATACAAGACAGAGCAACAGCTGGTTTCAGCATTCCTAATTCCATAGCCAAAGCACCAACACACGCCACTGGAGTGACAAATACAGTACTCCTCTGTTTACTGGAGCGCGGAGAATATTTATTGGGTACTCGTACTTTCTCCAGCAACCAGCAGAGGATGTGGTTTTGCTGATGTTATGGTATTCTTGAAAGCAGATTGCCAAATTGAGTGTCTCTCAGGAAGGCTTACTGAAGAATGTTTGTATCTGTATACAAACACACACACACACACACACACACACACACACACACGCAGAATTCCACAGTCAGTAGAAACATAAACGACACACAAGTTTGCAATCCCGGTTTGAGGTTTTTAGTCAACTGGCAGAAAATGAAGAGAAGATGAAAGGCTTTTGCAGAGCTTTTGCCTGGAAAGAATCCTCCATTTTATTGAACACAGAGCAACCAGTTCTTTTCAAATGCAGTGTGCATGGGGTTTTCTTTTAAACATATGTGTTTATGTTTATTTTACGGGTATAGGTGCTTGCCTACATGTATGTATTCAGATCATATGTGTATCTGGTACCCACCAAAGGCACAAAAGGGTGTCAGGTCCTCTAGAACTAGAGTAACAGATGCTTGCGAACCACCACGTGGGTGCTGGGAACAAAACCTGGATCCTCTGCAAGAACAGAGAGGATCTTGTCCCCCTGAGCCATCTCTCCAGCCCTTACATGGTATTCTTGGTGGTTATGTCAATACAACTTTAGTAATGTACATTATTCCCACTTCCTAAACAAGACATGCCATAAAAATAAGATTTAGGGATGTGTCTAGAACACAGTATACATGGCTGAAGAATAATGTAATATCTATGGCATAAGTATGGCTGGTTTTATTTTCCTGCCTAGGAATAATTTCAAGACAAATTAGAAAGACCAAGTGTGTAGACAAAATCAGATCTCTCATTCTTAAAACACAAAGCCATAGTCTTCTTGCTGTTACATTCTCTAATTCTTTTGATAAAATAACGTCTCCTAAAAGTTGTTTTCAACTCTAGGCATGTACATTAAATGAATTAGTTGACATTATTGGTGTTAATGTATCTGTAATGTAGTGCAGGAAAGGTTACATCCTGATAAAAGAACTGCATCTAAGAAGCTGGGAGGTTTGAACAGGCACAGAGTGGTTTGCTAAACTATGAAGTTTGGCTAGTGTGGAGTCTTTAAAAGGTGATGGTAGCCATGGGTATATGCTGCAGAGTCAGGAGATGGTTAGAGCACAGAGGACCATGTGTTATAAATAAAGATGTCTCTGTATCTTCTCCCATGGGTATTTTGTACACCCTTTTGGTCTTCCACACTTTTGTCTTCCTTCTTCTTGAGCTTCATGTGGTCTGTGAATTGTATCTTGGGTATTCTCAGTTTTGGGGATGATATATACTAATTAGTGAGTGCATATACCATGTGTGTTCTTCTGTGATTGGGTTACCTCACTCAGGATGATATTTTCTAGTTCTGTCCATTTGCCTAATAATTTCATGAATTTGTTGTTTTTAATAGCTGAGTAGTACTAGGGACAGAAGGAAAGACCACCCAGAGACTACCCCACCTGGGGATCCATCCCATATACAGTTACCAAACCCAGACACTATTGTGGATGCCAACAAGTACTTGCTGACAGGAGCCTGATATAGTTATCTCCTGAGAGGCTCTGCCAGTGCCTGACAAATACAGAGGTGGATGCTCTCAGCCAACCATTGGACTGAGCACAGAGTCCCCAATGGAGGAGCTAGAGAAAGGACCCAAGGAGCTGAAGGGGTTTGCAGCTCCATAGGAGGAACAGCAATATGAACCACCCAGTACTCCCAGAGCGCCCAGGGACTAAATCACCAACAAGAGAGTACACATGGAGGGACCCATGGCTTCAGCCACATATGTAGCAGAAGATGGTCTTGTTGGACATCAATGAGAGGAGAAGCCCTTGGTCCTGTGAAGGCTTAATGCTCAGTGTAGGGGAATACCAGGACAGGGAAGTGGGAGTGGGTGGGTTAGTGAGCAGGGGGAGGGGTTAAGGGATAGGGGGTTTTCAGAGGAAATGTAAATAAAGACTGAAATGTAAAAAAAAATATATATCTAATAAAAAAATAAAGATGTGCATGTCTTCACAGCAATGCACTGCAGAGCTCTTAAGGACCGAAGCACAGGGGTGGCACCTGGAGATCTATACTTTTCCACAGAATTTTTTCCTTTGGCATCGTCACTGTGGGGTTGAAGAAATGCCAGACTGGAGTCGGGGAGAGTAACTGGAGGTCTCACACACTAATCCCGGATGAAAATGAAGAGGGATTAAGCTACAACACTGGCAGTGAAAACGGTTTCAAAAAAGAAAGAGGGGAATTTTTAAGTCAGGAGAAACGGTAAGAGGTTATAATTGATGGCACAAGGTTGCTCAGGACTCCGGAGAGGATTTGATGCGAACCACATGTGGGGAGGCATACTTCACAGCCTTGAAAGGAAAGGAAGTGAAACCTGACTGCCCAGAGGGTGGCGGTGGGGGGCAGGTGAGCTTGCCAGGTAAAACACAGGATGCGCGGTTACATTTGAATTTCGGATCAGCCGAGAGAGTGACGTTTAGTTTTAATACTTTCCAAATACCTAGGGCTCCATTAGCTCACAAGTTTCCCGTTCCTGAGTGTCATGGAGCCCTCTTGTCTGTTTCACAGACGCTCCCCTGTCACCCTGTCAGTCCAAGTATTGCCCTTCTGACAACTGTGCACCCTCTTCACTGTGCGTGATAATCATTATCCTCACAGAAGGGTTTCCTTGCTTGCTCACATTGTACATTTCTTTGGGATGTGTGGATGTGGCAAGGGGCTGGGAAGAGAGCTCAGATGTTCCTGTGTCTGTCAGGTACTTTACCTCATGGGCAATCTCTCCAGCCCCAGACTGTAAAGTTCTTGAAAACATAGCTTAGGCCATTCCATCTAGGATCTAGTACAGTGGCTCCCACTTGGAGTCACCCAATAAATATTTGTTAAGTGAATAAATGGTCTACATCAAATCTTTATTCTTTCTCCAGGCCTAACTCCACTAGTACATCCTGTGCTCAGGGCCCAGGGTGGTGAGTCTGCTGTCTGAAGTGGAAGTCACATGCACTCACACTAATCCTCAGATAGAGGCTGGAGGCCCACACCCACAGCTGAGGGGCAGTCTGAGGAGCCCTGTCCCATGCCTTCCCAACTCTAGGCTTGGGCAAGGAAGCACATTCAGTGCCTGCCCAACACCTCCCTTATTATTTCTTACAATTGCATTACTACTCCTCCTCCTCATTATTATTATTATTATTATTGAGTGTGTGTCTGTGTATTGTTGTGAGCAGGTACTCTAGGAGTCCAGAGACTTCCTAGGCCTCCTACTAGAGCAGTATATGCTCTAAACTAACTACTGAGTCATCTCTCGGGCTCATTACCTAGATTTTGTATTTCCTGTTTGCCTTCAACTCCTTCCTGGTTTAAACCGTCCTTTACAGTGACTTAAGGGCGATCTTCTAAAGACACAAACCAGACAGCATATTTACTACTTAAATAACTCTGATTGCTCCCTGACACGTGTACGATCAAGGAGAGACGACAGCCTGATCGTGGGTGCTCCCAACTCTGTGACCCCCAAGCCAAGTGTGAAGAGCCCAGACTCAGCTGTCACCTTGGTGTGAAAACCCTGGGATGCCACTTTATAGTTATGTGACTGAGTATGTATCTTCTTTTTACATTTTTCCAAGTGTTTACTTACTGCATTCACAGATGTTGTGGTCAACATCTGGATGGTGGAAGAAAACTTGCGGGGAGTGAGCTCTTCTTCACTTCCACCATGTAGGGTTAGGGGCTCGAACTCTGGCTGTGGCTTAGTGGCAAGTATGGTTCTGGTTCCATATGTGTACATTTTCATATACATATGCATACACACACATACACACATATACACATACATAGTACTGTTCCATGCAATCTATATACATACATATATCACCGGACAGCACAGTGCACTGGTAGGTGTAGCTGTTATCAGCATCTGCCTTCCCTGTCCTGATGTCTTCTTCTGTCTTCCTACTTAACACTGACACCTTCCCCTTTAAGTTGAACTCATTGACTCCCTCATTCTCAAATTGCAGACATCATCACGGTTTTATTTCTAATGCCTGTTTACTTATGACCCCCAGCCTGCACGGCCATCTGGGGCACATCTTGATCCTGAGACTTTTGATGCTGTCTTCCTTGTGCATACACAGAGTGGCAGTAAAGGCCTGAAGGTGTGAAGGTTTCTTTCTTTATATCAGGTTTCTGGTGGTCCATCAAGACTCTGGGACAGCACATGTGTTCTTTGACTGTAACGATGGGCATTTTTGTCAGCGCTAAAATGTTCCAGTGGTCAGAAATCTTTCTCCCACATACTCTCCACTATGACTTTAAAGCGTTGTTGTCATTATTTTTTCTCTCTTTAAAAAAAATCCTTTGGAGTGCTATCTATGATTTTCAAATATTATTATCCCTCTAATTCCTACAAGAAACTCAGAAAATCATTTAAAACTGACTGGATTCTGAACTCAAGATGTCTATTAATTACTGGTAATTTTGGTACTCTTAAGATCTTTTCCTACACATATTAAGAATTTAAACAAGAAAATTCTAGATATCTCCATCAGTATGGTTTTAATTTGTTTTTTACCTTTGGCCCCTCCGGTCCATTTTGTCCAGGAATCCCAATGTCTCCTGGAAAGCCCTAGTAGAGATAAAAAGGTAGAGAGTTTAGTCCACAGCAAATCACTTTAAAATCTATGACCATATAAAACCTCTTGACTGTGTCCTTTGCCCAGTTAAGACAATGTACTTACTTTAAATTTCAATGTAAATGATTATTAAACAATTGTTTCACACTGAGATAAAAAAATATCCTAAAAAGAGAGAATTTACTTTATGAATGGTTCTGTGAACTTCATTCTGAGAAGAAAAGAAATGTATACTGGGGTAATTTGCATATCAGATTTAAAATAAGGATTATGTGGAGAAAAATATGGTGTGGATGCTCATGCCAAAGGGCAGTGTAGCTAAAGGACTTCCTTCCAGGCTGGTGGCCAAGGTTATGAGGTAGTTAGCACAGATTTGTTGATTGTTTTACAGGACAAAAGGAATCAGATTCATCTGATATTTATATCCATGCATATACAAAACCATATTCATTTAACATTTTCAAGCCTTTTCTCTTGAATACTTTATATTTACTGGGAAGAAAAGTCACAGTGGCTTTGAGGCAATATAGCTAGCTGACCTCCATCTCTTACCCAGAATTCTCCTCTCCTACACGTTCACTACTTGAATATTACTTGGAGCTCCAATCCAAGTACCTTTAAATACTTCTTTTTCTTCTCTTAAAACTCTGACACCAGAAAGCAACTTAACACAGTGTTTTGTCTTGTTTTATTTTTCTGTCAGACTGTAAACTCCTTGGGTGTACTTCATGTGTTTTCCAGTGTTATACTCCCCAGCAAGTATGATGACATCTGGTTTGCAGTAATTACTTTAAAAAGTCTTGTTGTTGTTGTTATTGTTGAGTGACTGACTTATTTCTTTTGAAAAAGAGGACAGCATGTCCTGTGGCTAATTTGTGATCCTTGGTCCATAATTATAACCAGTCAGGACACTGGCTCAGAGAGAGCATCCTCACGGACACATTCATGAACTGTCCATTTTCAGATGACTCCAGAGCACCTTAGCATACTAGCAATCAAGAAAGCAAGCACAAACATTGAAGCTAGAGTACTTTAAGATAACTCATGAGGTGCATGGGTGGGAGTTCATGCACCCATGAAAGAATTTTTTTTTCCAGTGGGGACAAGAACTGGATTGAACTTAACCACAATAAATATATTTAAATTTATAAGTTAAAACAAATCAACTTAAAATTGGCCATTTATCTACAGGACAAGCGGAAGCTCACTCATTATATGGAAAAGTGATAAAAAAAAATCAACAATTAAGCATCCATTTGCCTGTGTTTATATTCTGTACAGCTTTCATCAAAATAGTAGGTAAGGGCATCCCAGCCCTCCCCAAAGCCTATAGTAACACCTCACATGCATCCACACAGACAAAGGGTGACAAAGACATGTGCTTGCAAATGGAAGAACATAGGACGGCCTGCTGACTTGCCAAAACAAACCTCAGGATGGTTAGGACTCTGTCGTGTGACTAGCAATTTTCAAGAAAAACAGAAATCAAGGAACATATAACACTACACCAGGAGACTGTAATCAACATAGACTGTGTAAGCCAAACAGCTGTGTGCTTCCTCAGCTAAATTATAAGGGGGTGAAGAATGGAGAATGAATGTGTACACAGAAAGAAACCCCAAACTGAAAAAACCAAATCAAGACACAAGAAGGGTTTGGGTAGCAACAAGCATCTCTGCCTTAGCCTTACAGTACTTACAAGGAAATATGTCTGAAGTTGGTAGTGTGTGATACACATTTGTTTTACAGTCTCTTGTGATTGTGATTTATTTTTGCAATGAAACAGTAACAAAAAATAGGTAATTCTAGTTAAACATGGCATGTCTGATGTATGTGAACATCTGCATCTTTTGTGACTGAAAATATCACCAGGATATATTAAATAGATGCGAAGTGCCACAGATGACGAGGACAGATAGCACGAGTCAGACCTCATATTAAAGTTAAGGAAGTAGAATGTTTCAAAATTAAAAGTTTACTGAAGATCTATGAAGTACATCTGCACAGTTATTAAAAGAAAAAAATTCTATGTCCTTCCCACATGGGTTAGCTTAGAAACGTGGCCAATAAATATTTTCTATATTTTAAATATTCATAGCTGGACTACTCACAAGCAGAGATCTTCTCATTTAAATAATACATTCTAAAAATAGGGAAAAACCAGTTAACGGGGTCAGCTGAGATTCAATGATAATATCCAGGAAGGAATTTTCAACTTAATGTTTAAATTTACTGCTCAGTCTGTAAAGCCAATGGTGGTGCATGGGCATGTATGCCAAGCACTGGAATGTCAGAGAGTTTACATGCTAAAAAGTATAGTATATTCTTAGGGTCAAGACTTCTTCATTTTAAAAATCATATTGTCAGGCAAATCTACAGTAAGTGGCGTGAAAACAAAGATCAGATAAAAAGAGGCCCAGATTTAGTGCTTTATATTTAAAATAACAGTGACAAGTCAGAACATTTTCTCCTCCAAAGAGCTTCACTATTTCAGTTAAGTCATTACATCACACTTGAGAACATGATACCTTAGCAAGGAGGAGAAGGAGGAGGAGGAAGAAGAGGAGGAGGAGGAGAGGGGAGGAGGGAAGGAGGCAGAGGAGGAGAATGAGGAGGAGGAAGGGAGAAAGGAAAGAAGGGGAGGAGGGGGGAGGAGGAAGAGAAGGAGGAGGAGGAGGAGGAGGAGGAGGAGGAGGAGGAGGAGGAGGAGGAGGAGGAGGAGGAGGAGGAGGAGGAGGAGGAGGAGAGAAAACCCTGACTTCTGGTGATTTCTTAACAAAAAGTCTGATCATAAATTGTTACTGAGAAGCAGAAAAATGAGGTAGCTTTAGAAATACTAAGTGCAAATGTGTCTTCTATTTTCAGAGCCTGCACATCTGTTTGGTGTACAGAGAGTGATTCAGTGTTCTCTCCAGGAAAAACAAAGTTTTATTATTCTCTAATCACTAAAGGCTGGAGACTAATTCACATGCATTTTTATAACAAAACCTGGGAACCAAGGCTCTAGCAGATTGCATTTGGTTCCTAGGAAATCATAAAAGTGAAATACTGCCTTCTTACTTAGCAGTAGCCAAAAGCTCAAAAACTAGTTTCCTAAGAAGGCAAATCTATGGTATTTCATGAAACACATTGATATTTTGAGTAGCTTTCCAATGAGACTAATATATTTCAGATTTTAATTGAGATCTGTATTTCTTCCAATTAAAATTGCAAATGGATAAACAACAAACAAAAAGTAAATATAATGGCTGAATTAATGAAAATCAGTCACAAGATGGAACAAACTGCAGGAACCGCAAGTGTCTTATGCTACGTGAAAAAGGCCAGACTATGAGTCATTTATATAAATACTTTGGAAAATATTGATTAATATTGAATAATGAAAAATGTTTCAAAGACTTCCTATGGAGGAAAGGGGCAAGAAGAATAGAAGAAAAAGATACAAAATTAAAAATTATAAAGATGCAATGCCTGGCTTTGATAGCTGTATCTGTTGTTTTGACTTAATAATGATATCATAAATTACCCATAAGTAAAAATATTCAATTAAATATTTTGAGGTTTACTACATATCAATTATATAATTTAATAAGCATTTTTGTTCTTTAACAAGTTGGTATTGGGTACTATGATGGATGATATTGATAATTAATTTCATAGTGTCTGGAATCACCCAGGAGGCACATCTCCAAGCATACCTGTGAGGGATATTGAGGTTAGTCTATGGGCATGATTGTGAAGGATTGTCAGGTTAACTGAAGTGGAGAGAACTACTTACACTGCGGGCAACTCCATTACCTAAGCTTGCACACTGAGGGCAACACCATTCCCTAGGCTTGCACACTGTGGGCAACACCATTCCCTAGGCTTGCACACTGTGGGTGACACCATTCCCTAGGCTTACACACTGTGGGTGACACCATTCCCTAGGCTTGCACTCTGTGGGTGACACCATTCCCTAGGCTTGCACACTGTGGGCGACACCATTCCCTAGACTTGCACACTGTGGGCGACACCATTCCCAAGGCTTGCACACTGTGGGTGACACCATTCCCTAGGCTTGCACACTGTGGGCGACACCATTCCCAAGGATTGCACACTGTGGGCGACACCATTCCCTAGGCTTGCACACTGTGGGCAACACCATTCCCTAGGCTTGCACACTGTGGGTGACACCATTCCCTAGGCTTACACACTGTGGGCAACACCATTCCCTAGGCTTGCACTCTGTGGGTGACACCATTCCCTAGGCTTGCACACTGTGGGCGACACCATTCCCTAGACTTGCACACTGTGGGTGACACCATTCCCAAGGCTTGCACACTGTGGGCGACACCATTCCCTAGGCTTGCACACTGTGGGCGTCACCATTCCCTAGGCTTACTCACTGTGGGCGATACCATTCCCTAGGCTTGCACACTGTGGGCGACACCAATCCCTAGGCTTGCGCACTGTGGGTGACACCATTCCCTAGGGTTGCACACTGTCGGTGACACCATTCCCTAGGCTTGCACTCTGTGGGCGACACCATTCCCTAGGCTTGCACACTGTGGGCGACACCATTCCCTAGGCTTGCACACTGTGGGCGACACCATTCCCAAGGCTTGCACACTGTGGGTGACACCATTCCCTAGGCTTGCACACTGTGGGCGTCACCATTCCCTAGGCTTACACACTGTGGGCGACACCATTCCCTAGGCTTGCACACTGTGGGCAACACCATTCCCTAGGCTTGCGCACTGTGGGTGACACCATTCCCTAGCGTTGCACACTGTCAGTGACACCATTCCCTAGGCTTGCACACTGTGGGTGACACCATTCTCTAGGTTTGCACACTGTGGGCGACACCATTCCCTAGGCTTGCACATTGTGAGTGACACCATTCTCTAGGCTTGCACACTGTGGGCGACACCATTTCCTAGGCTTGCACACTGTGGGTGACACCATTTTCTAGGCTTGTACACTGTGGGCGACACCATTCCCTAGGCTTGTATAAAAAGAAGGAAGCTAGCTAAGCACAAGGATTTTCTGCCCCTGCAGATACAATATGACCATCAACTTCTGCTTCCAGGGCTTCTCTGCCTTGATGGACTGTATCCTTGAACTGGGAGCCCAAATAATCCTTTCTCCCTTAAGTTGCTTTTCTCAGAGTATTTTTTACCATAGCAACAAGAAAAGTAACCAACACAGGCATGTTAGATAACTATTTTCTGTGTGTGATGATGTGAACATCTTTAGGGAAAAAAAGGGCAGAATTCACTCACTGAATTCATTCCTGGGTAAATCAACAGACTTTAGATTTTTATTATCTTTTAAGTAAGGAACATATTTGATTATAATACTAGCTTGAAAACAAAGTCTGTGTTTTGGATCATTTAGGATGTTCTGATATTTTTTCTTGGTGGTGTTAAATATTATAAATTGTTATAGATGATATTTAGGCTACTTAAGGTCACTGAAAATGTTTGATTCTTGTAGTAGGTGGTACTTGTTCTTGTACTTCGAATTCACAGACCAAGGTATGATTTGGATTGTATTCATCCTTCAAGTAGCTTTGAAATCCAAAACTAGTAGAGATGAATTCAGTCTTTACAGATTCAACGCAATACCCATCAAAATCCCAACTCAATTCTTCACATAGTTAGAAAGAGCAATCCTCAAATTCATCTGGAATAACAAAAAACCCAGGATAGCTAAACCTATTCTCAACAATAAAAGAAATTCTGGGGGTATTAGTATCCCTGACCTCAAGCAATACTACAGAGCAATAGTGTTAAAAACTGCATGGTATTGGTACAGTGACAGGTAGGCGGATCAATGGAACAGGATTGAAGATCCAGAAATGAACCCACACACCTATGGCCACTTGATCCTCGACAAAGGGGCTGAAAACATCCAATGGAAAAAAGATAGCCTTTTCAACAAATGGTGCTGGTTCAACTGGAGGTCAGCATGCAGAAGAATGCGAATTGATCCATCCTTGTCTCCTGATACTAAGCTCAACTCCAAATGGATCAAGGACCTCCACATAAAGCCAGACACTCTGAGGCTAATAGAAAAGAAAGTGGGGAAGACCCTTGAGGACATCGGTACAGGGGGAAAGTTTCTGAACAGATCACCAATAGCGTATGCTCTAAGATCAAGAATTGACAAATGGGACCTCATAAAATTACAAAGTTTCTGTAAGGCAAAGGACACCATCAAAAGGACAAATTGGCAACCAACAAATTGGGAAAAGATCTTCACCAACCCTACATCAGATAGAGGGCTAATATCCAATACATACAAAGAACTCAAGAAGTTAGACTCCAGAAAACCAAATAACCCTATTAAAAAATGGAGTACAGAGTTAAACAAAGAATTCTCACCTGAAGAACTTCGGATGGCGGAGAAGCATCTTAAAAAATGCTCAACTTCATTAGTCATTAGGGAAATGCAAATCAAAACAACCCTGAGATTTCACCTTACACCAGTCAGAATGGCTAAGATTAAAAATTCAGGAGACAGCAGATGTTGGCGAGGATGTGGAGAAAGAGGAACACTCCTCCACTGCTGGTGGGGTTGCAAATTGGTACAACCACTCTTATCTAAAAAAAAAATAGCTACAAAATACAATTGATAAAAGCAATATCTAGATTATGAATGTACACATGGAAATTAGAGAAGGCCTAGTCTGTTATTTGGTATAGAGTAATTAATTAAATGAAATGTTTAATAGTCTGAACTGATGGCCAAATTAAAAATGAGCCCTCTGTTGTGTGTTGGTGTAAATACGTGGTATGCACATGTCTGCAGGCAGCAGACACTTTGGCAAGTCCTGCCTCAGGTGCCATCTGCCTTGTTTTCTTTTGAGGCAGGATTTCTTATTGGCTGGAGCTTGTCACATAAGCTAGGCTGGCTGGTCAGTGAGTCCCAGAGACCCTCCATGAGTCTGGGGACCTAACTCAGGTCCTGGTGCCTCCAGGCAAGCACCTTATCAACTGAGCTATCACTACAGCCCATTATTTCTACTCTAGATCATTACATTGCTGCAGAGTTTCAAAAACTATCCTTTGTCTAAAAATAAACCGGAAAAGAAAAACTTAGCATAGTTTGGATGGAAAGAATTGCAATTTTACCTATTCAAACGAGGAAGAGCACACTCTGCAGGGGAGTGGGTTCTGTAAGGGGAGATTTGAGACCAGGCTCCAGCCATAGGAGTTTGTTCCTTTTGCCTTTTAGGAAAGAGGCATCATGCCAGCAATACAGCAAGCCCAGGAAGGAAAGCAATAATATTAAAAGGAAGAATAAATCTGACTTTTTCTGACTGAGAATAAGCCTCCCAAAAGAGTTAATGCCAGTGAAAATATTTGAAAGGGCAAAAGTAATAAAGTTGTTTTCCCAGTAAACTAAAGGAGCCAAACTCAAACGCAGAGCAGGGGGCCACTGCGGACAAAGGGGCTTCCCTGTCCTCAGGGAAAACTACACGCAGAAAGCGCAAGCTTCTGCCAAGAGAACTGTGGTGTGGAGACCCCATAGAGAGAGCTGCTTCCCTTTCAGACCCTCCGTGTTGCTTCAGACCGAAAAGCCCTCCAAACCCAGATTGTTCCCATTACGGTATTTTTTTGGAAAAGTTTTGCAACTGATCACTCCTCTCCATAGATTTTCCCCTTTGAGCAATCCCATGGATTTGAGCAGAAAACACACGGCAGCTGACTCCCATATGTTCAGCCTCAGGGATTCCTGGCAGAGAGAGTCCTCAAACAAGAGACGATGCAAGTCCTTGTGATGTAATACATCCCCAGCTCCACGTAGCAGCATTCTCGCATCTTTGATATCACCCTTAAAGGCACCAACAGGGTCAGACACAAAGTCCACCATGCAAAGCTAGAGCAAACTTAAAATTAAAAAAAAAAAAAAACATTCTGTTATTTGATATTCAGACTCCAACAATCAATAGTGGCAAAAAGCAGTTAAGAGTATGGTTATAGTATGCCTTTTAGGAACGTTACGATATGCTGTTATGGTAGGCTGTTGGAGGGGGGGAGGAGAGGACAAAAAATGACTACAGAGCAAACGAGGAAACTGAGGGATTTGGTTTGATTACATCATCACTGACTTAGCTTTGATGTTTGCATGATTTATTCATATGTCAAAAATTAAACCATGTAATTTTTGAAGTACAGTGTGCATGGCTATAATCTCAGCAACTGGGAGGTAGAGGCAGGAAGATGTGAAGTTTGAGATTGCTCTTAGTTACATAGTCAAGTCATGGCCAGCCTAGGCTACAGAAGATGCTGCACTGAGAAAAAAAGTTGAACTGTATAATATACACGTATTCCATGTGTTATACATCAATTATACCTCACTAAAACTCGTGAGGAGACAGCTAGGATTTGATGGTTTAGATAAACATGCTCTGTGGTACGTAGTGTGTGATAAGAAGACCTTTTGAGAAAAAAAAAATTAAGACTTATTTCCTGAACTGCTTCCCATGTAAAACTCAGTGAAGTTTGGATTTTGAATAATTTCACAGGTAATACCAGCATGATCATCATTTTATTCACGTGTTTAGAAAAATATGGTTTTAGACACTAAATACCTACCATCTATCTGACCCATTAGGGATTTCTCTTGCTGCTTTAATTAATGAATATCAGTTGACCTACTTATCACCATGGAATGTACCAGGCACAGTTCTCAGCACTGAGTGTTCTCCAGGGGAAAAGTTCTGGATTTTTGGATCCGGGTTCTGTAGACTTTAGCTCAAAGAAAGCCTCCTTTTGTGCCTGTGTGTTTCAGTGGCAGATGGGATGAGTGCGACCAAGAAGCACATTCCCAATGCTGGAAGGAGCATGCCGGTGCCCGTTGCCAGCTCTTCTTCTGCACGTGGAGCTATGAACCCAGGACCCACGGCCTTGCATTCTCTCTTATTTTCTTTCTCAAACAAGCTTATTTCTTTGCTGAATTATACATTCAGGCCTCATAGAAAAGACTATACCTGATCCAGGTTCTGCAATCATGTAATATATCGCCAGCCCAGTGCCATGTGGTCTGTGATGCCTTTCAGAGTCTGCCCCGGGGACATTTGGTGGTGTGTTCTTTTTATCTTGCAGAAGTTCGTTAATACGGGATTTTTCAGGATGACTTACAGACTGTAATCCAACAATGGCTGTCGACCAATGGGAGGTCTGTTGGTCGTTCAGTCAGTCTGTGATGTTGGATGTCTCAGCTGGTCTTCAGCATGTGCTGGAACCCTGAAGAAGTAGGCTCTAACGCCAATGAGTGAGCGAACACACTAGCAAGGAAGAAAGCAAGCAGGCAAAGAGAGAGCCAGCTTCCTTCTTCCGTGTGCTTTAAATAGGCTACAGAAGCTGTGGTCCAGATTAAAGGTGGACTGTCTCACCTCAAAAGATCTGGATTAAAGTGGGCCTCCTCACTTCAAATTTAATTAAAATCCCTCACAGGTATGCCTGGCCAGTTGGGTTTTAGTTAGTCCCAGACATGGTCAAATTGACAACTGGGAATAGCCAATGCCAACCAAGAATGTCCATCTCAGTGACTATTGAGTATCAGGCATGCTATATTACCATCAAGAGGACGTTTCTCTGGTCCAGTAAGATGGGCTCTCATGGAGGAAGGTAGATTATTTTAACTGACTCCATTCCTCCAGCATTTAATGCTTAATCTACCACAGTGAGCTAATTCATCCTTACTTTTTGCATCTCTGTACAGTATGCAAACAAGGTGATGAAATGCACTGTTTCAGCATAACTTTGTAGAGACTTGGGTGAACTCTGTCTGCTGCACAGCACAAGAGACTTAGTGCCTGAGACAATGAAGATTGTCACTTTCTGGACCATACTAACACTTATGATTCCCTGTATAATATGTTTAGTTTCCTAAGCTCCACAGTCCTCTTATGCAATGCAGCCTACCTCAGGTGCCAGTGTCTGTCTCTCTCCTTGTCCCTCCCTCCCCCTGCCGCCCCATGGGAATGGTGCCTCAGTGAATCAGTGCAGACCTGGTAACTGTAGAAAGGGCAGTCAATGAAATGGCCCACCCTTGGTCTCTGTCTTAAGACTCTTGTGTCTTCTACCAGCATCACTGAATCATTTGGCTAATTTGTTAACTTCCAAATTTAAAATTTAGCACATTATCTGTTTGGTAATGAGGATGTGCAAATCACAGAGACATAGCTTTTTGGATAGGAAGAATGAGATGTCACGGGATGAAGCAGGTTTAAACTCAGTTTTCTACATTGTTCTGAACGTTCCGCCAGGGAGAAGGTTGCCCTCACCAACACGCTGAGCTGCCTCAGAACTCCTCCGCTGTACCAGCTTCTAAGATGTGTTTCCCTTGCACCAGGTATAAAAAGAATGGGCATTCATGACTACTCAGAGCAGAAGTCCGTTTGGTAGGCTCACTTGAAAACTGAGAGGGTAAGCCTCTTAGTTTTCACAAGTAAGTATTACAATATTGGACCAGACTACATAGACACTAAATACATACCCTCCAGTAGCCTAGAATCTAAGGTCATCTTCAATCTGGTGCCCATCGATTTTACTTCCATGCTTCTTGAAGTGGTCTTGAGACAAGGATTCTATATGTACTTCCATAATCTTTTCCAAACTTTCTGAGTACTGGGATAATAGGGTGCTTACCATATACAGCTAGTGTTCCCCTACTCTGACTCCCTCTGTCTCTCTGTCTTTCTATCTCTGCCCTCCCCCCATCTCTCGTTTCTTTCTTTTTTAAAATCCCGTGCCAGAAGTCAAGCCCAGGACATGGACACAACCTATGCCAGGCAAGTTCTCTGCCAGTAGACAGTTCTGGGTGCCTCATTCTTTTACAGTCTTAGTTGTTAGTTGTCATTATACCAATAAAAGTTTACTTCGGCTAATCAGTTTTACCAACTGTGTGCAAGCCTACTATGTGTTGTTATGCCGATTATCTAGGCCTTGCTCATATGATTTGCCTGGCTTGGAATGCCCCTCCCTCTCTCCTGGCATTTACTCATAAAGAACCCAACTCAAAGTCCGCTTACTGTGCTTCTGTCTTCGATGATGTAAACGATAAGCTATAACAGCCACGCACGTATTTCTCATACAAAGCTTTCACTCTTGTGTGTCTATTGCTTTTCCCAACTAGAACGTACATTTTTTAAAACTATGGGTGATATGTGAAAATATTTCCTGCAATGTTTGGTATGGCTAAGGGTGTAGTAGAAATTCTAAAAATCAAGTTTTATTAGCTGATTTATTCACACGTACTCTTTTAATTCCACTTTAAATATACAGTGTGTGTGTGTGTGTGTGTGTGTGCGTGTGTGTGGTGTCATGGGTATGAGCATCTGAGGAAGTGCTCACAGAGGGTGGAGGAGGGTCTCAGATCCTCTGGAACAGGAATGGTGGAAGTGGAAGTTGGTTGTAAGCTGCCGGATGTAGGTCATGGGCACTGAACATGGGTCCTCTGCAAGAGCAGTATACACGCCTAACCACATGCTCTCTCCAGCTTCTGTTAGCCACTTGGAAGGTGGCAGAGAACAATTTTCTTAATCAAATACAATTCGTAAAAGATATCAAGGAGGTAACTGAATTAGGTGAAAGGAACCTATTAACATTAGCACAATCACGTGACACAGGTAGCCAAAAATGAACATTCAGTCATAGTAGCATCAGATACGTAGTAGGATGCCTTCATCTGACATCAACAGACTCTCCAAACTATTTTTCTCTAACGAAGACCACCCTGATGGAAAAGAGGTATCCACTAACTAGCTCCTTCTGGCATTTCTGTGATTAGTGCTCCTGCCCCTCTTTTGTGATAAACAGCTGGCCCAGTTTACTAAAATCAGCACCCCAAACTCAAATACTTGGCAAGAGCAACATCCCAGGGGAGTTAACAGCTGAATCAACAAAACTCCTCGCTCTCCCTGCTACCATAGTGGAAGTCTGTGGGAATCTCTGCTCAAAGCTGACGCTACTATGCCTGGAGAAACTGCAAAATATTTTGAATATCATTTATATGTTTCTATGATAATCAGAAAAAGAATGCTAGAAAGAACATTTTACCTTAACGCAAATGATATTTTTCCTGAGACATCTGTAATACCACTCTCTGAAGAACGGAAATGCACAGGTGTCTACCTCATTATTACAGCAATTTCATAGCTTGATTGAATAAGTAAAGCATACAGAACAGATATGTTTTGAAGTGCTCTAAGGTAATGTTTATCCAGATGACTCCCAGCGAAGGGCAGCTCTAGTCAATGCCTATGACAAATACCCACATTTATGACAGCTTCCACCGAATCCTTGGCCTTTACCCCTGCTGCTAGGACTCAGAGCTTCCTGTCTGCAAGGAACTAGTGGCAACTGTTGGCCAGTCCAACCTGGTGTGATTGATTTCAGGAATATCAAAATTTCCAGCCTTCCACACAGATGCAACACTCCTCCAGGAGTGATACTAGGGATTGGATAATCATAGACATTTTGTTACCTTGGTTTCAGGATTCCACTCAGGGTTGAAATAGAGATGTCTCTGAGGGGAAAATATGTTGCTTTAAAGTATCAATCACTCAGTACACAGAGTGAAACTTATCTATCTGGTCCTTCACTAAGAATAGGCTCCAACTGAAGGACAAATCTCTCTCTCTCTCTCTCTCTCTCTCTCTCTCTCTCTCTCTGTCACACACACACACATACACACACAAATACATATGTAACAACTCTGTGCACACTGGATGGCTAAGAATCCATGACCCAGAGACAAAAGGATAGAAAAGAAAGATCAGGAGACCCAGAAAAGAAATCCTTTTTACCAAATCTACAGCTTTCTCCAAAGACTGAATTGTTCCTAGTCTTTCAAGGAATGGCTGCTTAATTTTCATTTTATCACATCTTAAACACAATGCAAGGAGGCTTCTGGCATACTGAACACTAATTTCTAAAGTATGAGCCACTCAGAGATAGGACACACATTAATCCACCTTGGCATCCAGTTGTTAGTGACTGTTCCTAAAATCTCTATTGGAGATGAACAACAGAATTAGACTAGATAAAGAGAAGCCTAAAAGACAGGGGTCTGGTAGAGCTCCGAGTTTTAAGAATCAACCAATCACACACATTTTCATACTTTTCAGTTATGTGAATGTATTTGGTGTGTGTGTGTGTGATGTGTCTGTCTGTGCATGTCTATACATGTGTGCATACATGTGTTGGATAAGGATGAGGAGGAGTACATCAGAGATCAACACTGTCATCAAAGATCTAAAAGTTGTAGGGGTGGGGGTTGCTATCAGGAAGCTGCTTACTTCTCCACAGAGTGGCGGGGGTCTACCACAGCCCCAGCTGTAACTGCTGTGTCAGCGGTGGTATCACTGTGACAGCAGATTACTAAGACTCCCCAGCTTTGCTGTGTAGTTAACTGGTTTAGCAAATGTGTTCTTCTCCTGTATAATTACAACAGAGAATTAAAAGTTTGCATTTGTTTGGGTTAGACAATAGTCACTTATAGTTTTTCTGTGTTACCAGATTTCTTTCATAATGATATAGTCTGAAGGGGTGTGAGCCATCAGACTACACTACATAGCTACACCCTAAACCACTAAACATAATGTTACACTGAATGAATTAGGAAAGTCAAAGGTGACTACCCCGGGAACAACTTGACAAGAGACAGATACTCTAGATGATGAGAACAAACTTTAGTAAGTTTCATGGGATGGCCAATTCTCTGAGAATTTCAGAGTCCAGTGACTATCAATGTAATGGCAATCTCCCATAGGACAAATTAAGCACAGTATTATTCATTCTGTCACCAATAGGAAGGATCAGCCACTTTGGACTCTGAAAGTAAAACATTCTGTATGGAGGAGCACCACTCTCTTCTGTACACTGAGTACTGTAAAGATGGTCATTTTTGAGGGGAGCCCTATGAGGCCCTACTACCTACACATTCACTCCAGAAGACTGCAGCATTAGAGGAGTGGAAGACTCAGACAGATGCCCTCTTGCTCATGACAATCTTCAGCAAAAGAAACATGCTACCTTCAGGAGTCAAGAGGGAAGACATGTCATCTACAGCAGAAAATCATCTGTCTTGTGGAAATAACTCTTGGTGTCAGTGGGTCCTGGCAGAGGAAGGAATGCTTGATCCTGAGGTATGGAGTGAATCCACACCCAGAATTTCCTATGTTCTCTGGGAACTGCCAAGTCATAAATTGAGATGGAAAAGTTTTTATAGCTATGACTGAACACAAACAGCCCCAGTGGGCACAAGAACACTGCATTTAGAGACAGCCAAGACTTCCAAGTTAGCCCTCAGAGACTCGTCATATCTTTTCTCCTGGCTTTTACGTAAGACAGTACAGGTCGCGATGGAAAGGCAGGACCTAT
Source organism: Apodemus sylvaticus (assembly GCF_947179515.1). NCBI lineage: Eukaryota > Metazoa > Chordata > Mammalia > Rodentia > Muridae > Apodemus > Apodemus sylvaticus. Next base: position 15,431,162 of record NC_067475.1, read on the forward strand.
GTGCCCAGGCAGAGCAGGAAGAAGAGGCTGAGCATGATCTGGGGTGGGTCCACTTCAGTGGCTGTCAGCTGGAGATGGGCAGCAACTGCATATCAAGATAATTGGGGATATTCTGAACCACAGCCAAGAGGAAATACTTGCTTAATAGATAGATCTGTGAGCGGGATACCAGGCTGTTCTATTCCTGGAGAGATATGACCTAAAGTGAGAAGGTAGAGCCATCTGGTCAATGGTCCAGGTAGAAGTGATGTGGAAGGGAAGCAAAGAGGCAATAGCTAAGTCACAGAAGGGGTATGTGGGTCAGTGCACAAAGGGTGAAGGATTTTGTATAGCATATTAAGGCTTACTAGGAAGTACATGCCAAAGAAGAATGACTAAAATCCAACTATGCAAGTGTGCCCAAGGCCATACCCAACTGACATCTGCTAGCCTTTCCTCACTGGCAACCTTCAGACGAGATTGGGAAGCATGAGAATAAAATAGCCATGGTGGCAAAGGCATGGGCTAAAAGATGGAGTGCCACTTGCTAAGCCTGACCACAGTTACTGATAGTGCTGAGAGTGCAAACTGACGGCAACAGAGATAAACACATTCGCCAATATGGCCCCATTCCCCCAGGGAGCCAGCTAGCCACTTAGTGACACTCGTCCCTTCCCATCTAAGTGTTATCAGTGTCCCCACAGACAATGGGTACCATTTGCTTCCTCCTTGCTTGGAACTTCTACTATACTATACCAAATGCTTGATCTATAGCATTTAATTTCACAGGTCACAGCCTCTGAATCAGAGCTGAGCCCAGAAATACAATCTTGTGGCCTTCCTTTCCTCTGCAGCATAGAGGCAATCTTCCTCACTCTACATTGAAGCAGCCTTTTAAAGGGGAAACAAAAGTGCCATGTGGTATACTCATTAAAAACCCTCTATGTGGCACTTGTCCTTGAGAGGGAAGCTATGAGGAGACCAAGAAGTGGGGGGAGGCTTGGTACTATTTACTGTAATTCTCAATGATACACTGTGATTCATATTTCATGTCACACAGCCCTAGATCCTACGGAGTCTGAGGTCATGGCACTCAAATGTATCTCTCTTGACAGGAAACACCATGAAGTTCCTGGAAAAACCTAAAGTTATGGCTGCCCCTGGGACTCTTTGGGTTTCTTGTGGCCAAATATGAACAAACAGAAAGAAAAGTCATTCTACAAGCACGCCTAATGGACTCACAGAAACAGGAGCAAGGTGACAGTTTTTACACAAGGAGGCAGGAAGGAATACATGGGCTCACAGATGAGAACTGAGGGGCCTCGGGGTATACGTCCTTCAGTTATGACATTGTAGGTTATACCACCAAGCATAAAGAGTGGAAGATGGAGAGAGGAGAACCAGTTGTGGTCCATGGATATGGTAGAGGAATGCCGAGCTTTTATAGGTTAGAATTTACATCTGACAAAAATATTTTTTCTAATCACATACACATTAAATATTTAAAAGAGTGAACATCCCATGGGACAGAAAATAAAACAGGGGTAAAGTTCAGTAACGTGGAGTGACAGCTTTGATCACAGCTCAATAGAACCCCAAGTGTGAGTCACTGTGGGAGAAGCCTATCTAACAAGGCTCTCTACTATAATGTAACTCCGTGACATGTTGCCCAAATGACATAGGCTATGCAAAGGTAACCAGTTGTTATGGTTCCCAGCATGCACAGGAAGAGTACCGATGACACTATTCATGATTCTACAGTGGTGCATCTGTCTAAACCTTTATGATGTGCAGTACTGAGTGATATAACACATTCAACAATATGCATGCATATGTCATCCAATGTGACAATTATTCCAAATTTTTTAAAAAAGTTTTAAAAAGGGAATTGATAGTTTTTAAAAAATGTAGTCAAATATATATAATCTCATCCTGACCCCTGCATTCACATCAGGAGAAATCACTACCTTTCCAGGGAACTTAGAGACCAGGATAGGATGTGCTTCCAACTCTGAATCTGTATTATGTTCGTGGTGTGGTTCACCGCGAGAATAGAGTCAGAGGCGTATGAAGCATGGGAGAACTCAAATAACCTGAGTTTGGAAGTCATACGAGGGCACAGCTGCAAAGCCCTAGGAAAATGTGATAAAGCTAATGTAGAAGAAAACATTAAGGACTCAAACTTTAAAAGAACACTGGGAAATTGATGATCTTTGTGTGCACAGGCAAAAACTTACTAGCAAACATAAAGGTTTGCTACCAAATGCCGCCAAAAATTGCAGTAAAAATATAAAGTTGGAGCCAGGTGTGGGTATACGCCTTCAAACCCAGAACTTGGAAGACAGAAGCATGTGGATCTTAGAGTTCGAGGTCAGCCTGATCCACAGGGTTCCGGGACAGCCAGGGCTACACAGAGAAACCTTGTCTTGAAAATCCAAATAAATAAATAAATACATATAGGAATAAATTTGCAAAGAACTATGCAAAACTATCATGTGGGAAAACTGTTAATAATATTTCTCAAAAACTCGATAAAGGAGATTTGGGCAAGTGAAAGACAGGCATTGTTCTCGGAGGAGATGACTCAATAGTGTGATCATATCAACACTCTATTAATCTATCAGCATAGACTCTAGCCAATAAAAACAACAACGACATTTTTAATGAAGCTAGATAAGACTGATGTAAAACTTTACATGGGAAAAATAACTCAAGTCTTCACCGAGAAATATTGTAAGAGAACTTGTAGCCATTAGAACATGCCACAGAGCTTGTGCTGTCAATGAACACAGAGTCTGTCTGTGGGTGACAACACTAGAACAGTTCAGCTCACTGCACTCACTCAAATCAGCCATGTTCTCCCTGGTACTCTGTGCTACAGCTGTATTGGGTAGAGCTGTGAATGGCTGGCCTCTGCCGGGCCACAGCTGCTACACACATGAGCTCACAGTGGCTGTGCTCTGTACAAGGTCAAGGTGATTGAAAATTTCAGCACGGAGGAGGGAGGGGGTCTTTCACTACCACCCCAGCTGAGAGTCCACTGGCCAGTGTTGGTTGTGAAAGGGCAGAGTCATTTTTCTTTGGGGAAAGGTGTCCAGTGTTAGGTTTCCCATACCCTAGAAAATGACCCCACACACATGGACATATGGGCTAGTTGGACTCAGCAAGCTAAAACTGAGAGGAGGAGGAGGAGGAGAAAGAGGAGGAGGAGGAAGAGGAAGAGGAGGAAGAGGAGGAGGAGGAAGAGGAGGAGGAAAACGAGGAGGAGGAAGAGGAGGAAGAGGAGGAGGAAGAGGAGGAGGAAGAGGAGGAGGAGGAAGAGGAGGAAGAGGAGGAAGAGGAAGAGGAGGAGGAGGAAGAGGAGTAGGAAGAGGAGGAGGAGAGTGAGAGTGAGAGAGAGAGAGAGAGAGAGAGAGAGAGAGAGAGAGAGAGATGCCATGGACCACCCCAGGAGAATCTGTATGACAAGTTCTACAGACTGAGGTTACAAACTTCAAAGGGCAGAGCTGGAGAAGTGACCCAAGTCCTTGGAGGAGCCTAGAAGATTGTGAGTGGATCTCAGACATTGGATGGTTTGAGTTTGATTTTGCTTTTGATTGTGACTCTGCCCTGATATTTTTCCCTCTTGATGTAAGAAAGTATTTTATTGGAGCCCATAGTTAAGAGAGTTTGAATTTTTAGAGGACTTTGAATTTTAAAAGAGATTGGATATTTTAAAGAGATTGAAATTTTAATATGTAAAGACTGTGGGACTTTGAAAGTTATTTAGATCTTGGGGATGAATAAGTAAGGATTGAAGCTTAATAGTGATGTGTTTGTGTGTCAAGTTGACAAGGGCCTCTGCAACAGCTCCTGCTTCCTAGCCTGCTTGAGTTCCAGTCCTGATTTTCTTTGGTGATGAACAGCAATGTGGAAATGTAAGCTGAATAAACTCTTTCCTCCCCAACTTGCTTCTTTGTCACAATGTTTGTGCAGGAATAGAAACCCTGACTAAGACAAAGAGAAAACTTAGACACACACACACACACACACACACACACACACACACACTGTAGTGGGCCTTATTGAGGTGTCATGCCACCTGGCAGGAACTTGACATGGACAATGTGAAGTTCCTCTCCTAGCCCTTGAGTGGGAACTCTTGTGTTATCCATAATCCCCTCCATCTAAGGTAGAATATTCAGACTAACAATAGGTGAAGCCTATTGTTCTTCAAGGACCTGCAGTGTCCTAAGAAACACTAGCCACCTGTGGAGCAACTGAACCAGTTCTGCTGAGAAGCTTCCAGACTTCCCCCCTCTGCCTATATATATTGGAAATTCTCCATTAAATTTTGAGACCTTGAATAGCAGGTGTTATCTTGGTCTCAGTCTCTTTTTGCTGCCTTCCCATTCATCCTCAGCTTCTTTTCAGGTAACCTGTTCTATGTAACTGCAGGCAGTTACAGATTGGTACCCGAATGTGTGGCTGGACATGGGAAGGTCTTCTGAGGTGACCCTGTCTTGGTGAAGCTTCGCAGAAAACGGAAAAAGATGGTATCCTGCATGGTGAGCAACTACAGAAGTTAAATACTAGCGCTAGTCTAAAATGTCATCCCTTTAAGCTGTTGTTGTAGGTGCAGAAGTATTCGGGCTAAGTGGGACAGTGTTGACCCAGTGCTGAACTCGCTTAGGAGTTGACAGTGGAAAATGGGATAGGAACTTTATAGGCGTTTGTCCGCAGCCTTCAAGAGCTGCTTCAGGTGAAAGGAGAAGGGTTTGAAAAACAATGGTTAGAAGGTTGTTTTAGATCAGATAGATTCTTGTTGCCCAAGGTTCCAAGAAAAAAAGAACTTTAGATAAGAGAACCTGGGAAAAAATTTGGAAAGTGTTAGGAGCCACCAAGGCAAATAATACTACCCTTCTGGCTCTGGATGCTTCTAAAAGATGTTACTGATGAAGAGATCTTGCAGGCATCAGATAGCACACAGGGAGAATTTGAGGAATCTCAAGAAGGAAGCCTGCCAGAGAGGACTTTCTCAGAAAAGGGTCCTCTCAACCCTAAATTAGAAAGATCTAGAGATACTACTGATGAGCTAACATTAGAGGAGAAAGCTCATTCAGATGAAGGAGCTGCCAAATATTATGGTGAGGATTGGCCTCCTAGTGCACCTTCTGCTCCACCTATGGTCTTTACTGTACAAGATGATACTCAGATGGAGATGCAACTACATAAGTTGGAGTTTGAAATTAAGTTGCAGAAATTGACTAATGAGCTACAGGAGCTAAAAAGGGTATCAAGAACAGGAAGGAACAGTGATCCTGAGATGCACCAATCTCTGCTAGAAAGAGCTGTGAGGCTTGCAGGGAAGGATAGGATACATCTGACCTGCTGGCTTCCCCTGTCATTGAGATCATAGACCAGCAGAATAGAGTTAAACAATACAAGACCTTGGAGATCAAAGTGATAAAAGAATTAAAAACAGCTGTGGCACAGTTGAAAGTTGCTAATTTACAACTGAATTGTATACCTTGGGATCTCCTCAGACAAGTTAATCCTGTTTCACTTCTAACTCTTGACTTTATACTTTAAGCAGATTGGTTGTCTCCACTCAGGCTCCACTCAGGCTCACCTGGACTGAAATCTGGCAGGTCTGTTAGAGACACTTGCAGGGTGTTTGGCAATAAATCGACTCCCTGACATCAAAACCTATACAAGTGGACCTCTTACGAGAGCTACATAGAACTCAGATCTATGTGTGTTTGCTTATGAGCCGACATGGCCACCAGTGGGAGGTGTGAGGTAAAGCACTGCAAGGGGAGGACCAGGTTTCTGCCTCCGAGTCCCCTGAGAAGCAAACCTGGTTGCAGAGAGGTTGGTGTTTAAAGGCGTTCCTTAGACTAACAAATGACAAGGAAGCCTAAGCCCTCTCCTCCATAAAAAGACACCATAAAGTATTTAGGAGGACCAGGTCAATACCTCCCCCACCATGGTTAATGCCCACTGTCCTTTGATGGATGACTGTCCACTTGCTAATAAACTAATAAAAAGGGAGGAAATGTAGAGAGCCCTATTGAGGTGCCATGCCACCTGGCAGGAACTTGATGTAAATGTAAAGTTCTTTTCCCAGCCTTTGAGCAGGAACTCCTGTGTCAGCCATAATCCCCTCTACCTAGGGTGGCGCTCAGACAAAGGTGAAGCCTATTCTTTAAGGACCTGTAGTTTCCTGAGAAACACTAGCCACCTGTGGGGCAACTGAACTGGTTCTGCTGAGAAGCTTCCAGCCTTCTCCCCCTGCCTATATATAAAGGGAGTTCTTCATTAAAGTTTGAGACCTTGAATAGCAGGTGTTATCTTGGTCTTCATCTCTTTTTGCCGCCTTCCCATACATCCCCAACTTCCCTTCCAGGTAACATGTTCGATGTAATTGCGGGCAGTTACAACACACACACACACACACAAAGAGAGACGGAAAGACGGAGAGACGGAGAGACAGAAAGACGGAGGAGCAGGTCCTGAAGTTGGGAGGCAGATGGGAAACATGTTTGGTGGGAGTGGGGAAGAATTGGAGGGAGGAAGTGTATACAGGTATGAAGGTTTCAAAAAGTTTTAAAAGGAGTTTTAAAATAATAAAAGCATCTGGCAATTATAAATAGGGCTGCTATGAACATAGTAGAGCATGTATCCTTATTACATGGTGGGGAATCCTCTGGGTATATGCCCAGGAGTGGTATAGCAGGATCTTCTGGAAGTGAGGTGCCCAGTTTTCGGAGGAACCGCCAGACTGATTTCCAGAGTGGTTGTACCAATTTGCAACCCCACCAGCAGTGGAGGAGTGTTCCTCTTTCTCCACATCCTCTCCAACACCTGCTGTCTCCTGAATTTTTAATCTTAGCCATTCTGACTGGTGTAAGGTGAAATCTCAGGGTTGTTTTGATTTGCATTTCCCTAATGACTAATGAAGTTGAGCATTTTTTAAGATGCTTCTCCGCCATCCGAAGTTCTTCAGGTGAGAATTCCCTGTTTAACTCTGTACCCCATTTTTTAATAGGGTTGTTTGGTTTTCTGGAGTCTAACTTCTTAAGTTCTTTATATATATTGGATATTAGCCCTCTATCTGATGTAGGATTGGTAAAGATCTTTTCCCAGAGTGGATGCAAAAAATGTGGTATATCTACACAATGGAGTACTAGTCAGCCATTAGAAACAATGAATTCATGAAATTCTTAGGCTAATGGATGGAGCTAGAAAACATCATACTAAGTGAGGTAACCCAGACTCAAAAGGTGACTCATGGTATGCACTCACTAATAAGTGGGTATTAACCTAGAAAACTGGAATACCCAAAACATAATCCATACATCAAATGAGGTACAAGAAGAAAGGAGGAGTGGCCCCTTGTTCTAGAAAGACTCAGTGAAGAAGTATAGGGCAAAACCAGAACGGGGAAGTGGGAAGGGGTGGGTGGGAGGACAGGGGGAGAAAAGGGGGCTTATGGGACTTTCGGGGAGTGGGGGGCTAGAAAAGGGGAAATCATTTGAAATGTAAATAAAAATATATCGAATAAAAAAAAATAATAAAAGCTAGGGAGCAACTGGAGAGATGACTCAGAGGCCGAGAGCACTTGAGGAGGTTAAAAGCACTGGAAGAACACACATGGTATACACTCACTGATAAGTGGATGTTAGCCCAAAAGCTCAAAATAAACAAGTTACAATTCACAGACCACACGAAGCTCAAGGACGACTATAGTTGGAGTGCTTTGGTTCCTCTGAGAAAGGGAACAAAACACTCTTAGGAACAATAAAGGAGACAAAATGTGGAGCAGAGACTGAAGTAAAGGCCATTCAAAGACTGCCCTACCTGGGGATTCATCCTATAAGCAGTCACCAAACCCTGACACTATTATGGATGACAAGAAGTGTATACCAAAAGGAGCATGTCATGGTTGTCTCTGGAGGGGCCCTGCCAGAGCCTTTCACATACAGAGGCAGATGCTAGCAGCCAACCATTGGTCTGGGTGTGAGGTCCCCCAGTGGAGGAGTTGGAGGGCAGATTGAAGGAGCTGAAGGGGTTTACAGCCCCATAGGAAGAACAAAGATATTGGCCTCCCAGAGACTAAACTATTAACCAAGGGGTCTTGTAAAACATCAGTGGGAGGAGAGGTCCTTGGTCCTGTGAAGGCTCGATAGACGCCCCCAACAAAGGGAAATCAACAAAGGGAGGTGGGAGTGGGTCGGGTGGAGGGGCATATACTTGGAGGCAGGGGGTGGGAGGAGGGGTTGGGGGTTTTCGGGGATGGGGAAAACCGGGAAAGTTTTAGCATTTGAAATGTAAATGAAGATTATATTTAATTAAAAATAAAAGGAAATTAAAAAAAGCACTGGAAGACAGGAGTTTGAGTCCAGCACCCAAGCAGCCAAGCCACAACCATCTGTAACTTCAGCTCCAGGAATCTGACACTTTCTACCTGTATCCAAGGGCACTCACAGTCTCCTGCATGCACACACACAGTAAATAAAAAAAAATCCTAAAAACAAACGGATAATAACCAATATGAAGTTGTCTGGTCAGTGTGCTTATCTCCTCTCGGTCCTGGCCTGGGATCCTCCACAGATCTAGCTACCACAGATTCCTGCTTTTAGGTCAGATTCACCCAGGCCTCCCAAGGCTTCTCTCCTTGCCTGCTCCAGCTCCTCTGGGTTAAACAGCAACTGGAGATTTTCATAGCAGAATTTACTAGCGGCTTGCTTTTGTTACTTTGTATCGTAAACATCGTAGAACGCTTTTTCTCGGCTGTGTCCTGCTCTGCAGCAGTGAGTGGTACTAATAATTTTACAAGGTTGCTGGACCACAGGCCTGACCATTTCCAGGCAGAGACTTGGGGAACACTCTGACTTTTACCCAGGCCTAATGCCTTCCTGGTTTGGCAATGGTTTCATCCTGTTGAAATGAAGGTACTTGAGTGGTAAAGAGCAGGAAAATAAAATGTCTTTGTTGTCATTAGTTTTTAGTCCTTTAAGGGAGCACCTGGCAGGAGGTATGAGCTGCATTGAATGGTTTCTATCCACACTAGGTTTATGCTGATGTGTCCACACTGCCCTCAGCCCTCCCTCCCTCCTTCCCTCCCTTCCTCCTTCCCTCCCTCCCTCCCTCTACAGCCTCCTTCGTTCTGCTCTCCCGTACCATCCACTTTATAACTCTCTTTTATTTTCTCCTTCTACCCCAACCTCCACTTAAACCTTCTTTCTTCTTTCTTATTGTCTTGTGTCTAGTTCCCTGCCCTTTCCCCCTACATACCCACGCATATGAAAATAAAGATGTAGGATTTGCTTATGAGAGAAAACTTGCTATTGTCTCTCTGGGTCTGGGATAGTTCAGTTAAGATAATACTTTCCATTTTCCTACAAATGTCATGATTTCATTTTATGGCTTAATAAAATTCCATTGTGTATGTATGCCACATAAAATGTGGTTGTTGTTACTGGTAATTATCCACGGGATACCCTAAGTGAACTCACTCAGCACTGTGGGGACTGGCCCTAAGCATCTAAAAATTTCCTCCCAGGTTCTTTATGTGATGCTAATGTACAGTAAAGGTTGACACAAAGTCACAGTCCTATGTTTGGCAGGACGTGGTGACAAAATTTAAGTTAACACCGGACTAAACAAGAACTTTCTCTAGTCCAGACCCCTAGTGCTGTCAGTCAGCCAGTCAGCAAGTGTGCTAACGGGTCTTGAATGATCGCTCTGCTCAGAGCTTTCTCTTCATTTCCCTGATGCGCACACAGCATCCCGGAGTGACCCTCTAAAAGCATTCACCAGGAGTTGGAGAGGTGGGCAGGAATTAAGAACACTGATGCCCTTCCAGAGCCCTTGAGTTGGGTTCCCTGTACCCAGGTGGGGAGCGCACAACCCTCTTTAACTCCCACGCCCAGAGTTCCAACGCCCTCTTCTGGCACCATCAGGCAATTGCATGCGATGCCCCACATCCTCTTTCTCTCCCTCTCACTCCCCCCTCCCCTCCTCTTTTCCTTCACCCATCTCTTCCCCCTCCCCCTTCTCTCCTTTCCCTCTTCCCCTCCCCCTCAACATATTAACAAAATTAATCTTCAAAAATCATAAATTAGAAAAGCTCACGCTGCTGCACCACCTAAGCCTCTGATACCTTTTGACATTAAACAAAACGGGCTCGTTCCCTATCAGCTTTCCTCTCCCTCCCCCTTCCAGCCCCCTCCCTCTGAGTCAAGACAACAGCTTCTGCCTATGGTGATGTTGAGGTGGTGGCAGCCAGGGCCCATTGTTTGTTCGTGTTACTCATACCCTGCCTTGCTGAGTATGTGTTACTGAATATGATACAGTAATGTCACGAGGTTAGCACTACAGATTTTCCCACTGTCGTTGAAGTAAGGCATAGAGACTTTAGATAAATGGCTCAAGAGTCTCAGCCTACCCGCTTCTTGTGTTTGCGGGCTAGAAGACATATTTGTTTTGTTGCCTCAAACAATCTTGTACTAATTCTTGAGAGACTAGAGATAACACCTCTGGGACAATGGAAAATTTTAAGGCAGATGAAGAGAAACAGGGTAGTTAGAGGTTAGGACCCTTTATAAACAATGTGGAACTAAAGATAATGAAGATATTTTAACTGTTGATGGAAAAATGATAAAAATCTTGAAGGAAACAGTAAAAAAAACAACCATCTCTGGATGGTAGTAAGATAGGAGGGAAAGATGTGATTTGTGTACCAGTAGCCTTGCTTTATCTAAAATAAAATGATTAAACTATAGTGATACACGAGGCAGAACAGCCCACCCCAATGCAGTGACCACTCATTACTTCAGCTACAACAATGTGCAGTTGAACTTAGGATAATACTCCTTTAAAAGAATCACATTTTAATCAGATACTGTATCCTCGATGAAAGAGGTCAGGCAAATCCTATTCCAGAAAAGTTCTCATTAAACTTGAATGAAATAGAAGAGGATAGATTCATATAAAGAGACAAAGTTTTATTAATATCAAGTTTTAATTGCTTGTTCAGATCCATGTGCTTCTATACCCCAACCACTTCCTTATCAGCAAAACGAGGTTGTCATGTAATGTTTGATATTTGATCTATCTATACTGAATGTGTTTTAAATTAGAAGAAAAGAAAAGAATAGCAGTTTACTTTAAAAAAATCGACTCTTGAAGAGCAGCTGTGGAATGAAGTCAGTAGTCTACACAGAGGGTGAACCCATTGTATTCTCCTACCCTGTGGCCTGCCGAGGGCTCTGCCACTGGGGAGCTATAAGTTCTTTGTCTTAGTTATTCAGAAGTCAGCTTATATTCCCAGGATGGTTCCTGCGTCAGTTGTTCTTGGTTAGACTTGGGATGTTTTTCTGAAACTAGGATGAATGCAGAAGCTGTATCTCACATAACATCTGGCATTCATGATATGGTTCAGGAACCTTCGGATGTTTCACTGCCGAAGCTTCTGCTCTCTGGAAGCTTTCAAGGAACAGGGAGGTTCTTTACCAAGCCTGAAGCCAAACTCCACATTTTAAGGCATATACAAACAAACTTGGTGTCCACTATAAGCTTAATTACACTTATTGTGGAGTAATAAGTCCAGATGATATATGCATTTAACATGAATTGGAAGCATTTCATATCGCTAATTCAGTGGAGTTTACGTATCCAGTTTTGTTTACAATTCTTAACGATGTGTCACTGACCATTGCTATGCAGAACAGACAAATCGGCAGTGATTTCATCAAAATTAACATGTGCACAGTCCAGAGTGTGCATATCTAATATAAACTCTGAAATACAAAGTGTTCCCCAATCCTAAAATATGTGATACACCAGCAGATGAGCTACACCTGACCCTCTGTGAGGGTCATGGTCACCACTCAGGAACCTGGAAAACATTACACACATGTCCCTTCTGGCTAAGCACGTATGAGACATAAATTTAGATTCAATTCCCATTGTCATTATGAAAAGGATTCAAAGCTTGAAAGTGTTCTGGCCCCAGGAACGTCAATTCATGCTCAATTTCCTGTTTCCTTGGGATCTCCGATGCAGTAAATGTGGTCTAAACTGCTTTACATAGACAAACTTCAGAGAGAATATTTCTCAAGCTTCCCACAAAACCCTGCACATTTTGTAAATTAAATAGAATTTTCATCGTGTTCTCTTTCAAATTTTTTATCTTTAATCAACGATTTACCTCTGGTCCTGGAGGGCCAGATGGTCCCTGTGGTCCTGGGTCACCTGGTTGTCCCTAGAAGTGGAGGAGAAAAAAAATCAAAATATAAATATTGACTTAATAAATAGTACTGAAAGCGGGAACTAGCATTTTTCTGCTGAAAAACTTTTACTATATTATGTCAAACAGGGCTGTTATGGTTTTCCAGAGTCTTAATTTGTAAAGGTCCTCAGAGTCCTCCTCCCCCGGTCTACACTGTCAGCCCTTGAGAGCATCAGCTACCTTTTCTAGCTTTGGGCTTCACCCACTTCTCATTACATCACCACCATGAGACTTATTTTAATGTTTATGGTGCAATATATATTTACTTCTGTTAGACAAACAAGTTAACCAGTCAGTTGGCTCTGTCACGAAAAGTGTAGGTGTGGAAATATGCTTGTATGCATATATGTGCATGTGTATGAGTATATGCCTGTGTACATATGTGCTTATATGTATGCATGCATGTATGTATGTTGCAGGTATATGTGTGTGTATGTACACATATGTGTGTGTGTGCTCTTCCAGAGACAGGCTGAGAAAGCAGCAGTAAGGAGTCCTAGAAGAGGATTTGATTTTTCTCACCAGAGTCTTAGGACACTTAGGAAATTTCCTCTCCTCCTTGCTACTGTGAGCAGCTTGCTGGAGTAACTGTGACTCACCAGGGCTGCAATCCTTGCTGCTTGGTGTCTCTAAATCTCCCTTAGCTCATCCAAAAGATCAAAAGGACAATGATAATGCTAACACCCTTGCAGTCTTTGTGGAGATTAAAGGAGACACCGTGTGGATAGCACAGAGCCAGGGCACAGAGAAGGATCAGGGGTGTTAACCCACGTGACATCGAGGGACTGGTCACTTCCTGCCCCGGCCCTTCTCTGCACTGTGCTTGCAATTCCCGGATCACTTTGATTTTGGGATTACATTTTGAGGGCTTGGTTTCAATATTTTGAAACTTACTTTACGCATAGAAAAGTTGTAAAACAGGACAGAATATGAAAGGGGGGTGGACATGAACCCGTGGCAAGAGAAGGTCCAGATGCTTCCGATGGATGACAGCATAGACCAAGGAGAGCGATATGAAGACCCTCTTGCTTTCACTAAGAAAATTGTGAATTCGCTGATTTTCCTCTAAGCCCCCACATGAGCTTTGAACATGATTAGAATAAGCCTAAGATGGCATCAAATTGCAGGACACAATATGCACAAGAGGACCTGTTTCCCAACAGCCAATTACCCATATTGACTGGGTTCCTTCTCAATGTGAAGCCATCTGACACGAGAGAGCTCACAACAACTACCATGCCAGAACCTAGGCAGTTTGGGCAAAGGGCCACTAAGGGTCGAATGTCAGAAACACACGTGTAGTCACCTGAACCAGTGTGTTAGGCAGTTTTAAATCTAAATAAACAAGTGCCTCTCTTGAAGAGTGATGGGGTGGGTTTCACTGGGGCCCTCTAGTGGCAAAAACCAAGTAGGATGCAACTAGAAGCATCCATGAAAAAAAAATAGCATATCCTCAGGCCTTTGATTTGACTGACAAGCAAATTAAAACAAAAATAACTATGGAGCAATTTAATTCATTTTTCACAATAATTATATTTTTTACACAGCTTAAGTTGTCAGCTTCCTAGGGATGTCAATTTTCCTTTATAAAACACTTAATGAAGAATTTTCAAGTAGTTTACAGAATGCTTCAGTGCTAAGTGAGTCTATAAATGAGGGAACATCTAGTATAGTCATAGTAAGGGAGCCATCTCTCTCTCTCTCTCTCTCTCTCTCTCTCTCTCTCTCTGTGTGTGTGTGTGTGTGTGTGTGTGAGAGAGAGAGAGAGAGAGAGAGAGAGAGAGAGAACACATTGCCTTTGTTTTCTATAGCTTTGGGAGAGAAGAGTTCCTGACCCTTCCCAAGTAGTAACCTTCCCTGATTTCGGAACTTACTGAACAAAACCTTCTCTGTTCCAGAATGTACACACCTTCCACACCAGGCTGTTCCTACATCTGGAAAATATTCTTTCATGTTAGAACTCAGATCCACTTGGACACACTAAAAGCAGACAGGAGAATCCAAGATGACAGAAAACCCAAGCTAGGGCTTCGGAAGACATCCCGAGAGTCATTCCTTCCGTGTCAGAAGACAAAGCTTTCAGGCAGGCACAAACTTGCATAACCAAGTGTTGAAGTTTGTCTCTTGCTAGGTTAACTGATCTTGTGTAAAAATTTTTTTTCATAAAATAGGACACTTCTATCCCTACTGGAGAAAAATTTCAGGCCAAATATCTTGGTATTAGTAAGATATAGATGAGTTTAGACACCAAAGGAAAGGTCCTGTCATCAATATACTGTATGTGTGTGTCCATATGGATGCATATATGTATGGAAGACTGTATCCCTATATGTATGCACACATGCACGAGTGTGTGTGAGTGTGTGAGTGTGTGTGGTGTGTGTGAATGTGTGTGAGTGTGTGTGTGTGTGTATGTGTGTGTGTGTGTGAGTGTGTGTGTGTATGTGTGTGTGTGTGTGTGTGTGTGTGTGGTATCAATCTTGGGTGCCATTCCTAGGCACTCTCCACCTTGTTTTTTGAGACAAGGTCCCTCACTAGGACCTGGGTATTGCTGAGCAGGGTAGGCTGGGTGGCACACAAACCTCACATTAAGGTCATCCTTTCTTCCCATGCCCAGCACTCGGGTCACAAACACACATGCACCACTGTTGAGCTTGAAGGCAGGTCCTCATGCTCACACGGCCAACACTTACTGAGCCACCTCTGCAGTCACCTCTCATTAAAATCGATCATGAGTCTAAGCTGTCTTGAGTTCAAACATATATTTTTCAAAGGTTTGATAAAACTCCCTGCTAATAGAATCCCCGCTGACATGAAGTTATTTTGTTAGAACACTACAGAAAGGTGGATGGTGAGTCAGTAAATCTCGCTTGGACCACTTCATCCCTCACCATAAATAAACTTTATTTACATTTCTTGTGATTTCTTTTACAAACAAAACATCACATCAGTATGTCAGAGGTAGAAAGTGGTCTCTTACTTTAGACTACAGAAATAGTGCAAAACACTGCAAGGTCACGGTCACTCAAACTAGAGAACTATCCACAAGGACCAAGCATGTTATAATCTGACCTTCATCTTAAATATGATGCTGGCAGGGAATATGCAAGGTCATAGATACCCAAGGTCATAGATATCCAAGGTCTTAGATACCCATGGTCACAGGAGGTCAAATGTCAGACCTGGGACTTAAGCCAGTTTTATAGGATTGCTGTGATTTATAAATCAGATATGTCATCTTTAACACAAGGCCTGGTATTTCATGAAGAATAAGGCTTGGGTAAGACAATCATTTTAACCACCTAGAGGTCTATTTCTGACTCCTTCTTTCTTGTTTTTCCTTAAGGCTTTGTCTTTGGCCTAGGGCAGGAATCAGCCTCCGGAAGTCATAGTGAGAACCTGAGGCCTGACTGTCCTCTGAGACTGAAGAGAGAAGACATGAAGCTAGACATCTACCTCATGCCACGCATGTATCCTGCTAACGCCACTAAGCACCAAGACTCAACCTGCGGCGTGCACATGTCTATCACAAAATAAAACAAAGTGAAGGTTCAAACCTACTGAAGGCCCTGACTTTCCTCTTATCCCTGGTGGTCCTGGTGACCCAATGGTGCCCTAGAAGAAGAAATTAGAGGGAAATGTTATATTAAAGAAAATTTTCTACTAGGATACTATTAAAAATATTATCATATATTCTAGAATTAGAAGTCATACCGATGACAGACATATCCTTACAAAATACACAGTTGAAATAATGATTTTCTTTGAGCCTTTAGTTTATTTGTTTTTATCGAATGAGTGGGGTTACCTTGTCTCCAGGATATCCGGGTTCTCCTGGTTCCCCTGCCACACCTTGCTCACCCTGGGAATCACAATTTCACAGAAAGACAATAAATTAAGCCATGGTGATACTCAGGAAGACAAGTATTCATTACAGAAGAAAATCTTTTCATTTCTCCTACTTTTTAGAAAAACCAATATAATACAAATTAGACCCCATAAACAAAACCAAAAACATTTAATAATAATGTCTGTTGGCATAAATAAAATAAACCAACCAGGGTGAGAAATTATCTCTGTGAAATGGTAATATTGAAATCACCTTATCACCTTTGATTCCAGAAGGTCCTCTACTTCCTGAAAGGCCCTGAAAGTACAAAAGGTGGTACTTTGTGACATCGCGGAGAAATTAGAGAGAGACATCAGTAAGCAAAGAGAGCCGTACCATTGGGCCAGGAGCTCCTGGAGGTCCAACCGGTCCTGCAGGACCAACACTTCCCTGAGGAGTGGTAAAAATGATATCATTAGGCACACATTAGGATCAGAAAGAGGACAGGGTACAGTTGAAAGATAAACAAACTGAAAGCATTTTGCCTGTTTCCAGCAACTTTTCTTCCTTTTTAAAACAATACTCAGTTTTTAACCCCTTGGCAGTCCATCCTTCTCATGGTGCTCCAGTCAATGTAATCAAACTCTCGTCCATTAAACTCCCACACCCTTCCTGTCCATGACTTTCATTTTTCCAGATGGGTAACATCTTGTAGAAATGTTTTAGTGTCAAACACATTAGTCAACTGTCTTAGCTTTTTATGTTATTCATTATTTAGCAATATATATTAAAACACTTAACTTTTATCATGTGTGTGCATGTATGCGTGTGGGTGTCAGAATGTGCACCTGAGTGCAGGTGCCTGCAGAGGCCATAAGAGGGCGTCAGATCCCTTAGAGCTGGGGTTGCAGGCTGATGTGAGTTGACTACCACAGGCACTGGGAACTCTCTGTGACAGCACTACATACCCGTGGTGCCATCTTTCCCACCCAAAGCAAAGACTTCCTGAGAGTTTGCTGTGTCAGCATTGCCTTGACTTTGCTTATGGTGTATAATGTGCAGAACAAAAACCTTTACCATGCACTCATGGGTCTACTGAGTAGCTACCTAAGAGCTCTACTTTCTGGGCTTCTCAGATTCCTTCACCGTTCACCACTTGGTGAGTATTACCTGTACCAGACACTGATGCATGGAAGGGGGCAAAGATGAAAACAATATGGTCTCTGTTGTTAAGGTTCTCAACACAACCCTCTAATTTCTCAAAAACAGAACTCAAACTCACACTTCCTATGAGGTAGGGACTTAAAAAGCCTCCTTCCATGTCATTGTAGAAAACAAATATCAGTAATAACAATGGGCTGCTTGAAGGTTGAATTCAAACAAGAATGGAAATCTCTCGATGGTCCAGAGATCAGGTCTAGTTTCTGTTGCAGAGAATTGGGTTTTCTTCTTTCTCTCATGAACACTGTCCTGGCTTCTCTGTCACTCTACAGTGTCCAAATGGTAAAGATATTAAGGTTTTGGATGTGGCCACATCTAGCACATGCTGAGACTACACTGATGGGTGAGGGAAGAGGACTCAAGATCAGGCCATAGCAACACAGTGAGATGACAGCTCAAAAGCAACAAAGGTCAAACACTCAGAGCTTGGAGCAGGGGCTGAGGCCCATGAATAACGCCCATGAATCTGGGGTTAGTCTGGACTTCACAGTGCACTTGTTAGCTCCCAGGGCTCTCATACAGGAGAACCAGGCCTCAGAAAGCAAAACAACAACCAAAAGTTCTGTTTTTTGAGATTCTGAAAATGTCACTCAGGTTAGCTAGAATTCAAATCGCAGAGTGACCATCCCAGGCGCTCCATGTTTCCTCATCTCCTCCCTTTCTCTCCTCCCCCTCCTTCCTACACTCAGCTAGGATTTTTTCCCTCTGACCATGTTCCATGTTTATCCTCTCCTTCACGATGCGTTTCTAGTCTGTTTGAAGACACAGTGGCGTACCAAGTGTCCATAACACATGTCCTTCCAGTCTGTTTTGTTTTATTTTGTTTTCCAAGACAGGCCTCCCAGCCTCTTAATCTGTACAGGAGCTGAGAGCAAATGCATGAGTCCTTCTCCACCCCTCCCTAGACTCAACCTATCAAATGTGCTGTAACTGTTCAGAGACCAAACACGGAATGGACACTGAAGGAATTAACGTTACAATATATTTTTACTGTGTACAGCACTTTCTAGAGCTTTAGTTCCCAGCATTTCACTACCTCACAGGCTCTAGCCTACATTTATATGATACAAATTTCAGAATGGAAAACACTACACTGGTACTTTTGGAAGAGTCTTAAAGTTTATGAAGGAGACAAATTATTCCCAATGTGTTTAATCCTAAAATATATGGGACTGTGAGTAGCAAATGGTAATACTTTCCAGTTTAATAAATATCCAAGGGTAATAGAGCAGTGCTTGCAATTTCAAACTCTTGTCAATAGGAAATAGTCATTCATGTGACTACAGAGGCTAGTTTATTCAAAGCTTGTAGCTTCAAAGATTATGGTTGGTTCACAACTGTCATAATTTTCTGTGTTTGGGAATTGTTTAGAAATAATCCATCTAACGACAGAGAGACATTTTATGAACAAAATGTTTTTCTCTGTTATTTTTTCATAGACAATATAACATTTTAAAGCTTTGGCTCAGTTTAATTTGTCTCAAAAATACTTAATCTGGCATTTTGAGCAGAATGTGTGATATCTTATTTTGCTTTCTTGTGACTCTAAAAGAAACATCTCTGAGATCAGGAGATATTAGAAAGAAATACTATAAAGAACTTACTAAAACAGAAGAGTTTAAGGTAAAAAAAACTGAGTAGCAAATACTAACCCATTATTAGATTGACATAGTAGAAATTGTGTAGCAAAGTATCATCCTGGAAAACTACAGGCAGGTAATGCATGGTGGCTTGAGAGAGTTTCAGACAAAGGGAAGCCAAGGTCCTGAGCTCTTTCCTACCCACTGTACTCTCCTCTCGGAGAAGTCGGAACAGACTGAAGATACGTGGGAATGTAGATGAGGGCGTTGCTGCTATAGCACCAGGGCAAAGAGGAACCCACAAAGCTATAGGCAGCAGAGAACTTTTGCGTCAAAGAGACCAAAAGCACATGTTCATTACAGTAGACAAAAAAGCCACCCGCCAATTCATGAATGTTCATATGAATCCACTGCAGAAGGACTGAGTTCTGGACAGTCAGCCATGCCTGCCACCGTCACAGACAAGCATGTCTCTAGAGTAATCAAGAGAGCAAGTGACAGCCACCAACACCACAGGGCAACAAGCGCAGGCCAGGAGGACATCAGCCTCTGTTGCTCCCCAACTGGGTGATGAAGATGATTCTCACAAGAAGAGAAAGTGGCTCCTCTGCGTTACACTGTTGAAGAAACAGAGTCCCTCTAACTCCTTTAAACAAGACATTGATAAGTGTATCCATGCACACATACATTAAGCTATAGAAGAGAGCCATTTTAGCTTACCCCAAAGGCAGCAATTACCTTTTTGATCCATACTAATAGTCTGATTTTTCATTTCTGTTTGAAAAATATGTTTAAGCTGGGTTGATACCCAGTAATGACACGAAAACTCCTTTGGCTAAGTTTCTAAAGCACAACTGATAATTTAAATTGCATAGTAACTATTTCACAAGAGTTCAGTGATACTTACTCTAACACCAGGAAACCCGGGAGGTCCGACACCTCCTATAAGCCCCTGTTATGAAAGAAATGTGAAAATGTGTTCATCATGATTCCACACAGCGGAGGCGTTTTCTGAAATGATGTCATATATTCCAGGGAAACAATATGTCAAAATTATCTTCCACTGAGATGCACAAATTACTTTCATTCTTTTAAAACTGCTTTTAATGTTGAACTGCTAGGACTACCCTCTAGGGTATGATACATAATTCCCTTTGTCTTTTAAGTACTCAATAAAAGATGAAAATGCAATCAGTTACTTGATTACTGCTTGCATAATCAATATTACAGACCTACCTGGTCTGAATAGTGCCTGAAATGACAGTCTGTATGTAGAGATTAGGAGAGTATTTTCAGATAACTAAAAACAAAGCATCACATCTTTAGAAGTACATTTTCAAAAATATCTCTATCCTTATTTTTATGTAAAGAATGAAAATAATACCTGCTTTCATTATAAAACTCATAATGTTATGTGCCACCAGTTCACAGGAATGAGGGAAAGAAATGGCTCCCCCCTTTGATTTACATTTTGAAACACAGATGTGATTGAATATTGAAAAAAAAACTATAAATGAATCTAAAAACGTACAGTTTACTTTTGTACTTAAAGGCCTAAGTTATATTCAATAACAATTATTATATATTTTAAATACAGAACATATTTTGCAATGCATGTTTTGAATTTGCTGAGTCCAGTTTTAATAGATTCCAGGAATATAAAATTGGCAAGCAATTAAATCACAGAGTTGTCTGCGGTCCATGTAGACATTTTAAAATCTAAATGATGCTTACTTCATGACCTGTGGAGTTGGACGCCCCCTGCCACTCCAAAAAGTTGTGGGCAAGAAAAAGTTGGCAAATGTTCTACTCATACTCAAATATTTAATAAGCTGATGCAGTTCTACTTTTCCTTAAACCCCATGAATTAGACACAAGCAAAACCTCAGCCGAGTCTACCAAGTTATCTAACTAATGCTAATTTGTTTTAAACGGAATTTTAAAAAGAAAATATGTTTACACTCTTTGTGATACTGACTCACATATAAATAGATATAGGGCTTAATCAAAATTTACACTACATAAATATTTGCATTGGATCTAATCACTTATAAAGATGATAAAAATGATATGCATATGGCATAGACTGGAGAGAAGGTGTCAGACTCTGCAGAAGGAGAAAAAGTGGAGTAACTTCATGCAGCGCTGACCCAGCCCTCTACTCCCACTCTTTTCTGATGTAATGCAACCAAGAGGCATGATTAGGGCCTTCACATACAAAGGCCAGTGCTGGGGCCATGCTTACCTAAGTCACTTAAACATGGTCAAAATAATTAATGTTAATGACCATCTGTCATGATGAAAGTTTGCCCAAACAACTTTGGGTTATCTCTCATTCTGAAAAACAACAAACTAGAGTGCGCCCAGAGGCGTGGAAACTGTCCAGCTGTACTGTTTGTAAATATGTTCATAAGGATGCCACATGCAGTCGCCATGGGTACAGTGATGTTACAGTGTAAGGACGGACCATCCCTGAGTACTCACAGGACTGCCATCCAGGCCAGCAGGGCCTCTGTCTCCAAAGTCACCTGGAAAACCCTGCAGAGGAAGAGGAAGACCACCATCAAAGCCAGAATATACCCAAACTCATTTTCACAGTGTTTTATAATAAAGAATTTTGTAATGGAAAGTATGTATGTCCTGGGTCGAGGGACTTAGTAAGTTGGTGGAATGTGTGCTACACACAGTCATGTAAAAGAGCCATGACGTGGTACTGGGGTGCACGTTTATAATCCCAGTGCTGGGGAGAGAGAGGCAGGCCTGGCCAAGCTCCTGAGCTTCAGGCCAGTGTGCAATCCTGTCTCAAACAACAAAACCAAACCAACCAATCCAAACCAACCAATCCAAACCAACCAATCCAAGATGGATGGACACCACTGAGGACAATACCTCTTGCTTGCTTACATAAGTGTATACACACACACACACACACACACACACACACATGAACACACATATGAACACACACACACAGACACACACAGATACAGACACACACACACACACACACACACACGAGAGAGAGAGAGACAGAGAGAGAGAGAGAGAGAGAGAGAGAGAGAGAGAGAGAGAGAGGAGAAAGAAAGAAAAAATAGAAAAAAATCAATTTCCTAAACCCTTATTTGTAATCCAGTTTTTGGATTAAATGTCATTGTTTTTGAAAAGCAACATTTCTAATTTCAAAACATTATTTTGTATACAAAGAAGAGCAAAGTAGTAAAGAGAATTTTTTCATCATCACGCACAGTCACGAAATGAGAGGGAACACAACAAGATTCTGTGTAAGTCATGTGTTACCTCTGCTGTTCCACAAGGTTTCTCGCCTGAACCAGAGAGTGACTAACAGTAAGCACTTCCATATCTTAAGTGCTTTATACACAGTGTGATTTATGTCTACTCAGTCTTTACAATGTGTCTATTCCATGGATGCTAATGTCATTTTGTATCTGAAGATAATCAGTACAGAAAAGGTAAGTCCCCTTAAGTTAGACGGCAAATAAAGGAAATCCAATGTCAGAGTCTTTCTCCAATGCTGCATCGAGTTTACCATTCCCAGATAAAAACATGAAGACTCAGTCTTTGAAGGGCACTTTTATAAGGGGAAGGCACAACACACCTAAATGTTGCAGGTGTAAGGTATTTATAGCGTGACGTGCCTACAAAGAATTCCATGCTGTGAAGCTTTGAAGAGTGACAAGACATCAAGCTTTGCTATCATAACTTACATTACACTATAATTTATTACACAGCTCTTTGTGCCTGATGTTGTATTTGAATGCTTTTCTACAATGATGTACCAACGATCTCCCTAAAGTTTACAATCTTTTTGTCATCATCAGCATCAGCGTTATTTGGGTCCATGCATGTGTTTACATTATGCATGTGGGAAGTGACAGGGCATGCTCACCAGGGTGCATGTGTGGTGGGCAGGTGACAGGTTTGTGGGATTGACACTCTCCTTCTGCCTTCATGTGGCTTCCAGGAATCGAACTTAGGTCACCAGACTTGCACAACAAATGCCTTTACCCACTGAACTGGGTCACCAGCCACAAGGTTCACATTTTGTAAAGACTACAAGAATAGCTTATGTTATTTCCTATGGCAAATATTTATTTTAAAATGCATGTTAAACAAAATAAAAGTAGACAACTAGACTCATACCTTTCTTATTTTAATGCAAGACGGCATTAAATATTGTATTGAAAAGATTGCTTCAAATGACTGGCTCCCCCAGTACATCCAATGATGCTTCCAAAGCATGGTTAGCTTGTACCAAAAAAGCACGTTTTCTCTTATTGTTTAATTAGAGGGTGAAAATAACAACAGTAGTGACTGTGTGGTTGAACACATTGTAACCTTATTCCTTTTAGGGGTGTGGAAGCCACAATTCTGCCCTCACTCTCCTGGGAAGTCTAGTTGTTGTCAAGAAGTTTACGAATCTGCAACACATCACTGTGTTCACCTTGAGCGTCTCCATCTCAGGGTGACTGTGGTTGTGATGAAACACTGTGACTAACAGCAACTTGGGGGAGGAAAGGGTTTATTTCACTCACAGTTCCACACAACAACAGTTCATCATCAAAAGCCCCGAGGGCAGGAATTTAAGCAGGGCAGGAACGTGGAAACAGGAACGTGGAGACAGGAACGTGGAGACAGGAGCAGATGCAGAGGCCATGGAGGGATGTTGCTCACTAGCTTGCTCCTCGAGGCTTGCTCAGCCTGCTCGCTTATAGAACCCAGGACGACCCACCCAGGGATGGCACCACGTGTAACAGCCTGGGCTTCCCTCATTGATCCCTGATTAAGAAAATGGCTTACAGCCAGATAGTATACACGCATGCTCTCAGTTGAGGCTCCCTCCTCTCTGATGACCCCAGCTTGTGTCAACTTGTCAAAAAAAAACTACCCAGTCCAATGAGCTAACATATATATCTGAAAGTATTTGTGACAGCCAGATAATGAAAACAGAAGTGGAAAAATATTGCTATAAATTTGATAAATTAGAGATGATTGATTGATTTTTCCTCAGTGAAATAATTAGGAGTGTGGGGCACAGTAAGTGGTCCTCTTAACGTGAAATGTCCAGAGTCAGAGATGCAAAGTAGCAATGTGGATGTAACAGGAGGGAGGAGGGGCTTCTGAGAACTGGGATGCCTTAGGGGTGATGGAGAAAATGTTCTAAAACTAGAAACCATGGTGGACGCCCAACGCTAATGCACTAGAGCCTGTCACATTACACAATTTAAAGGAGATAACTTTGTGTTGAGTGAATTATATTTCAGTAAGTTGTGCTGGAAACAGAGAAGTAGGACTTCAGACATGGCTCAGTCAATGAAGTGCTTGTGGCAAGGCAAAAGGATCAGGGCTCCAGTTCCCAGAACTCAGGTAAATCCTTGAGCTTGGTGACACATGCCTATAATCCCAGCCCTGGGGAGGGAGAGAGAAGTGGGTCTCACTGGCAATGATTGTCTAGATGGTGTTGCTGAACTGGGCACATTGGGTGCAGAGAGACGCAGCCTCACAAACTAAGGTTGGAAGTGATTGAGAAAGAAACTTGATGTTGACTATCTGGTCTCCATAGAAACATGCACCACCTCCACACACACATGAGCCCCTATGGTGAGTCCGGAACAAAGCTGGGAAACTGATAAACATGCCTGGACACCCACTCACCACTTACTAAAGGATGAGCCAACTCTGACTTAACACCCCATCTCCACCGCCCGGCTCTGGCCCCCAACTCCCTGGTTCCACCACAGTCCAGGGAGGGAAGCTACTCTCTGAAGCAGCCCCACACAGTTTGTGATTTCTTCCTACAGAAGAGAAAACAAGATGGGAAAATGGGGAAACAACTATGCTCAACTCCACACTTGTTACAATTCCCAGGCTTCTTTTGAGCAGCAGAAACACACACACACACACACACACACACACACACACACACACACACACACACTTTCACTTTCAACTTCCTGTTTACTTCTGGTCACTGCCCAACATATGTAAATACTAGTCACTGCCTCTTGACTTTACCCCTTAAGCAGTTTAGCTGAAATGACTGGTATTTAGTTTCTAATTTTTTTCTTTTTCTTTTTTTTCCTTTTTGGTTTTTTGAATTTGTTTTTTTCAAGACAAGGTTTCTCTGTGTAGCCCTGGCTGTCCTGGAACTCACTCTGTAGACCAAGCTGGCCTCGAACTCGGAAATCCACCTGCCTCTGCCTCCCAGAGTGCTGGGATTACAGGCGTGCGCCACCACCGCCCGGATTTTTAGTTACCAATTTTAATGTTTGTTATTTGAATGTAAACATTCCCTGTTCCAGATAGAAAGAGTGGATTTTGTTACTTCTTATTCTATATACATGTTCATCAATACATCATCAAACTAAACATATTTACTACTAAGTGGAGATGTCTTTTCATGTTTTCATGAAACACTGCACACCCCCTTAACTGTGACTAACGTGTGTGACTTGCGTCACTGAACAAATAGTATATGGTGACAAGTGACAGATACGGCTACCAAAATCACACTACAAAATCCGTGTAAAATTCTTAGAACCACAAGAATCAGTAGAGCTATTCCTGGCCAGCTTGATGGTTTGAGCTCCGTTGACAATCTCATGTGGCAAAGAATTGTGGAAAGAATTGCTGCTGCTGTCTAGAAGCTGATAGGCTACGGGTCCCGTCGGTAGCTGACCCAAACCTGGTGGGAACCCAGAACCCTCAAGTCTCTAACTTTGAAGAGTAATTCTTCCCCGAAGCTGAATGAGCTGGGATATAGACCGCGCCACACAGGCCTCTCTGTACTGAAGCCCCATGGCGTCCTGAACACTACTTGGTGGTGTGAGCGCTGGGCGCCTGGACCCGCACCACTACTTGCAGCATTTGTTAAGCAGCAGCAGAAATCAGTCAGGAAAAGGATAAAACTACCAATTTAATCTTCAAGTTGAGGATTACAAAGTCTTGCTCACATATTTTTTGTGATGGTAATGATCAGGGAATCTACCCACCATGGCTAGATTCTTTTTGTTTGTTTGTTTTGTTTTTTGGATTTGGTTTTTTTGAGACAGGGTTTCTCTGTGTAGCCCTGGCTGTCCTGGAACTCACTCTGTAGACCAGGCTGGCCTGCCGCTAGTTTGAAGAAAACTGCTGCTGTTTTAATGTTGAGCTCGAGTCAATGAACATCAACATCGAACAGGTTAAAGTTTCCAATTTAGCTTAAAAGTTTTCCCTTAATCTAATGTAATATTTGTGTTTTTAAAACTTTATCATTCTAGCATTTCAATTTTCATTTTCCAATGAAAAGAGAGTTTATAATTTTGAGGAAAATTTCCATCTAATACATATGCAAATCTAGACTTAAAATATCAGGTGTTGTTTGATGCTCTTATCAGGTGTTGCTGACTGGTCAACAGGAGCTTTTAATTATTAAGAACCACAATTGCAATGTGCAAAAGTCCACTACATTCTGTTACACACATACACACACACACACACACACACACACACACTCACACACTTACACACTTAACATTCCTCTTACCTAGTGTTTTCTACTGCATGACCAAATTCTCATCCTAATTTTATGTCATATCTGTCTCCAACATTAGTGTCACCTTCGGGCTCTTGTAGAAGAGATGATCAGAATGTCTCTGATATCTGTGACAGGTAGCCTCAGTGATAAGACATCAATGTGCTTGGATACTTACTACTGCTGTTTTTGTATAGACCCCTTCCATGTTAAATCATGGCTGATGTTTATGACTCACACAAAACATATGTAGCAGGTGCATGATTTATGGAGCTAAAGGATGTACTTTGTACGATTTGTCTCTCATCTCTGGAGAAGATGAACCCATGTTCTGAAGACCTTCATATAGTGCTATGGAAGTCAGATCTTCTGCTACCAACTAGCATCTACCCAGCCAGCTAGTAAGCAAACTACCTTAAAGATAGATCCTGTCAGTCCATTCAAGTCTTTAGATGACTATAACACCTGCCCAAATCTTGAGTTTAGATTATGAATTAGAATTATTCAATTCTTGAGTTATGAATTAGACTGCTCAAATAAACCACTATCACATTCCCATCTCAAGGAAAATAATTATATATGTTTATTATTGTTTAAGACAACCTATTTGGACTCATTCTCATATAGCACTGACTAACAAATACACTGTAACAACAGCAGTGTCTACAATTATAGGGCATGCTATGGGGGAGCTAGGCACCGGATCTTGAGTGACATGTCAGCCAGCTGCTTTTTCTGCACATTCATTGTATTTGTTTACGATTTGCAAAGCCTCCTAAAACTCAAAGAATAAGTTTTCCTACTTCCTGAGCCTAACAATGATCCTGTTACCAAACATGGAAGTTTTTAAACATGAAATGTCACTTCTGCTTGAATATACAGATGTTGAATATATATCTTCACTCACAGATACTTGTAGTATGTTCAGATATATGTAAGCAATGAAAAAAGTATTTTTCCTATTTCTACAGAGAGAGAGATCATAAAAATAATACATATAGGATAAGAAAATAATCATCAAATTGTTATGACTACACATTACAGAATTTAAAAAATAAATGCAATATTAATACTTCTATGTAATATGCTTTTTTTCATTCTAGCATAAAATTTAAAATATATTCAGCCTAAAGTAGACTAAACAAAAATTATCCCTAATGTGGGGGTGATAAAAATATAGTAATAATAAATGTTATAGGTAAGACACACTAAGTTGACATATCAGTATATGGAGAGATCTATTTTTCTAAGAAGTAGGAGGAGAGCACAATTATTTCTCTAGAGTTGGAAAGATGAAGTGCAGCCTAGATTTTTCTCCTGTGCATCCTACACATGCAAATCTATTTCTAGCATTTGAAAATTGTCCAGGAAGGACAGAGTCAAGGCTGGAGTGCACCAGGCTCTGTCATAGCCTCTTTGTCCTCACAGCTGGGACAGGTTGATCCGTGAGTCCACGGTGAAGCCTGGTATCTCAGCTGAGCCAATGAAAGACTTCTATAGGACTCCGAATCCCTCCCAGCAGGCTTTGTCAGGCCATGCCTCTGTTCTCAGAGTCTTTCCTGCCTTATTCTTGAAGAATGGTCATCGCCGCATGCTCTGACTCTGGGAACTCCTTCCCCTCATCTTAAAAAATATTTGGAACTAAAAATATTTGCTGTTTTCCTTCAAAGAAAACATAGCAGCAAACTCTAGGCCTGACCACCGTACATCGATGTATGTTTCCTATTTTGATGACCTGCAAGGCTCTCTGTTTTTGCTGTCTGCTGTCAGCCCTGAACATGACTCCCCAGCTGACTCGCCACCTGCGGGCGACATAGCCCTGTGAAATCATGCTCATCTGGGGTTCTCCAAATGAGAAGGGGTGTCTCTTTCCCAACCTCATGGGTGAGGCAAACTCAAAGTAGTGGAATATGGAACTTTCTACACATTGCTCATACCGTAGTTAGCCAAATATAGCTTCAAATAGAAAGCTCCGTAAATAGAAACCAGAAAATAGGTATCATTTTCCTGGACAAGGAAGAAATTGTTGGAAAATTAATGGCTACCTATCAAAATACTCCAGCATTTCCTTTATGACCCAATGAACTGCATTCCCACCCCCCAACCCCCAAAGCAAAGAAAATACAGTCTCTGACTTCTCCAAAAGGCGTGTACTTCTGAGATGATAGCGTGCTCTACGTGTGTTTAAAGTTGCCGTGGGCTAAACATAGCTAATAACAGATGCTAAGCAGAGAGATTATACTCAACTCTTAACACTGGGGTTAGAAGCCAAAACATAGCTTACTTTAAATAGACTCCTCTAACAGAAAGTTCTATGAGAAAAAGACAGGGCTGGGGCATCCTCTTCTATAGTTAGAAAAGTAAACCTCCCTTAAGGCTTTCAGTTTTGTTTTCCCAGGGCCTCCACCTAGGATAGTTCTACTCTCAAACCTTAAATGTAATATGATTTGATTGCTTATGATCTATTCCCATCAAGGCTGAGAAATCTCAAAGAATATGAATGTCTGCGCACGTGTGTGTGTGTGTGTGTGTGTGTGTGTGTGTGTGTGTGTATGGGGGACAGAAGACAGCCTTGGTCCTCACATTCTGTTGGAGATAGGGTCTCTCATTGGCTTGGAACTGCACCTCAGAGGCCAGACTAGTGGGCTCCAGCTTAGGGGGATCTGTGTGTGTTCACCACTTCACCAGCACTGAAACTGCACACACATACTACTGTTCTGGATTCTTCAAGGACTCTGGGGATCTGAACTCAGGTCTTCAGGCTTACAAGGTTTACTTTACTAAATGAGCCATCACCCTGCCTGAAACACTGATTTTTTTTTAAATAATTATTGTCTGGGTGTTACTGAG
Source organism: Apodemus sylvaticus (assembly GCF_947179515.1). Lineage (NCBI taxonomy): Eukaryota > Metazoa > Chordata > Mammalia > Rodentia > Muridae > Apodemus > Apodemus sylvaticus. Next base: position 15,460,429 of record NC_067475.1, read on the forward strand.
AATAAATGCCTTCTCCTAGTTTATGTCTGTCTTCGGTCATGGAAAGTCACCTGTGGTCACGTTTTTTAGATGTGAAACAATACAACTTAGTACAATACACATTCTTGTACAAATTAAGCTGGTGGCCCTTTAAATACTTCTCAAAACAATGTTAAAATTAGCTTCTGACTACTGCCCTACTAAATGAACCTTGGAAACTGCACTGAAAAGTATATGGAATTATGTATAAAGCATGAAATCTACCAGTTTCAAATATACACAAATCCTGTCTGCCTTGCTATTTTTCTTAAGAGATGCTACTTTTCAAATGGCTGTTTTGAGCCTTTAAAGAACATGATTCACTACATATTTGTTCCAAGAGGCATCTCATGTGTATACAGCAAAGTGTGTGTCACAGAATGCCACTGTGGTATTTTTAAAAAGTCTCACTCAAAAGCATTGCTTGCTACCTTGTCTGAGCTCTCTGGAGAATGAACATTAGTTGAATTCAGACCACAGAGTCAGAAAGCATGCACAGGACTCACCTGCTGGGCCTGTCTGTCTTCAAAGGTCAGATTTATTAATAGTGGTTGGAGTCCAGGGTCAACCCCTGGTATTCAGTCCTTTAGCATTCAAGTTTTGATCTGATCATGACATGCAAACAGGAGAGAAAGAGCTAAGAACTATAAAAGCTGAAGGCCCCAGTGCCCAGGTTAACATCTGGAAGGGCTAACAGCAGCTGGGGTGGCACAAGGTCTTTAGCCAAGAGCTGCTTCGCAAGGATGGTACCCTACATCCCTGTGTCTCCTTATTAAAGGAAGGAGAGTGAATTTCAGCACCAGTGACCCAAGTCCAAGGGATTTATTTGATAAAATAACTATTTTAATACTCTTTGACCCTGAAGTATCACAAATTCCTAACCAAAACAATTGTCTAACTTCTAAGTAATAATCATGATTAAAAAAGAATCTGAAGAAATACTGTGTTACAAATATCATCTGACTTTGTAAATACTGCATACAGACACTATTTCACTTGCAAGGGGGGGCATGTTTTGAAGTAATTAAGATTTGAATAGAAGTAACTTGTAACGGAAATGTTAAATTAAGAAAACACAATGTGAGGCTATATGAGAATTACCTCTGTTGTCAAGTAATTGTATCTGGAACAAGCAAAACAACAAATCATTTTTAAGTCTGTCCATTTCAGTAGCAAATGGATAGACTCTAACTTGCATATTGAGAGTCTCCAGAAAAGACTCTCTGTTAGCCCATGATTTCATTAAACAACAACTAAAGGACCAGACATTGTTAAGTTGGTTCCCTGTAGCTGATTCCATGGTGTGTGTTTACTCAGAAGTAAATGATCATTTGCCAGAAGCACAAATGTAATTTGTAACAACATTCTTAGAAGCGTTAGCTCAGAAATGATGTCACTTACATAGCTAACAGGAGGGATGGCATAAGAACTCCTCCTGAGGTCCATGGCACCTTGGCCAATGGCACCTTAAACTGTCTCTCACACTAACAGTGTGGCATTATACATATCGCCAAGCTACTTCATGGTAAAAAAAAATGGTAAAATAAAACAAAATATATATAAAATTTTTAACAAAAATGACATATTATAGTATCAAATGATTTCCTACTACAAACAATAGTTAGTAAAAACTGGATTGGATTCGTGTGTTTTTCAAACACCTCTCAGCATCTTGTGCAAATGCATATATTTTGAAGCAACAGACCTTTGTCAGTTTTACAAAGTGAAGGAAAGTCCCAGAAAGCATTACATTTAATGATTTTATACTTTCTTGAAATCTGCATTTGAAACTATTTATTCTCATTTAATGTGTATGGGACTTTTGTTTGCCTGTATGTCTGTGTATCACGTGCATACTGTGCCCTGAGAGGTGGGAAGAGGGTGTTGGACCCATTGGGACTGGAATGACAGATGGCTGTGAGGCGCCATGGAGTGCTGAAAATCCAAAGTTGGACTTCTGGAAGAGCAGCCAGTGTCTCTAACTGCTGGGCCATTTCTCCAGCCCCACCGAGCTATCATTTTGAAGACAACAGAATCATCATATAATTTTATAATTCTCTAAGGAGTAAGCAACCAAAAGCAAAGCTCCCTATAAATCTTCCTGGACAAATTGTACTACTATGAAGCAGGAGCCTAGAACCTTCCTGTATGCGGTTGATGCCAAGGTCAAGTCAATATTTACATAAGACCAAGTCTGTTAATCAGTCAAATTAGGGATTATCCGAGTCATATACCACAGGGCTTAGAGAAATGCTTGATTTTTTCCACCAATCCCAACCACTGTCTGCTGGTTTGTCTCAGGTTCTGAACTATTAAAGTAATTATTAATAGATAATGCGCTTGCCTTTTTTAAGCATGGGAAGTTATATATTAATATAAATTATTTTTTTTTAGTAACAACAAACTTTGACAGGAAAGTTTGAAAGGAGAGAGGGGGAAACTGTGAGCCATGGACCGGAGTAGAAAAGACTGAAGTGGTCGAGCCTGGCCTACTGTCCACTTGAACATACTCAGAGCATTACAGTTTGCTTAGAAGTTTGACGTATGATAAGCAGAGACTGGGTTCTGTTGGGGTGTGCAGATAGGGGCTATGGTGCAAAGAATTGATATCTAACTATTCACATAAAATAGAGCATGATGATATAGCACAGTACTCATGGTCCACATAACGTAGACCATAATAAAATCGCACCGGCGCATGGCGCCTTACATGAGGCGGGTCAGGACACGGCTCGCTCCAGCTCTAGCTGTGATAAAATTAGCTTTGAAGTTTGTTACAGATGCAGGGAAACAAAATGTGGGGTCTATTTTGCATTTCTTGTCAGTTTGATGGTCTTTTTTTTGGAATACACTGAAATCTTCAAAGTAAAAAATTTCAAGCAGCAATCACATTTTGGCTGAATATCATGGGGAAAATAAAATCACACCTCTTTCTATGTAGCTTGAGTAGAACACAAAAGCAGGACGTGCTAGGTTTATAGCAGCCGTGTCTATGTTTGGGTCTTTGTTTTACTGTTTTTAACTATGATTCCACATTTCAGACCTTCCTTTTCCTACCCTTAACAGCATTAGAATCTGTCCTGAGGTACTTTCAAGGACTATCACAAAGCTCAGAATACTGAATGCTTTAAATAATTTAAATATTACTGAGAGCTAATGTTACAAATAACTGTTTTTTTAAATTATTAAATTTATTTATTCACTTCACATACCAATATGAGCCTCCCTCTCCTCCTAGTATCCCCTCGAGTGGATCCTCCTCCTCTCTACTCCTCCCTTTTCCTTTGAAAAGGGGGAGCCCCTCTAGGTATCACCCCTTCTGCTACCTCTCCCTCCCAAACCCCCAGCATATCAAGTCACATCAAGGCGAGGGCTCCGCTCCCACAGACAAGGTGGTCCATTTACAGAATGGGACCCGCAGGTGGGCAGGCAACAGATTTAGGGAGAGACCTCACTTCCAACTTCGGCTGTTTATTCATAAGGGTATTTTAAAAGTCCAAAAGAATAATACTGAATTTAAAAGGCAGGTTCAAAAAAAGAGGCGGAATAGTAAATGAATTATTATTGGAATCTTTGACTGTTCTCTACAATGCAAAATTCACAGAGTTCTGTTGCTTTAAAATATATGTGCTTATAACAGATTTATATCCTTAGAAAAAGTATGTTTTCCAGACACACAGATCCCAATTTTTCTGGCATTAAGATAGTATTCATAAATACCAAAGTTTTGAGCCAAGATATTGTGAAAGATTCTTTTCACCTTCACAATCACAGTACAGGAAGACTGTCACGTGAGAAGCTATCTTAGAGTGGTCAGGAAAATACCACAAATAGAAGGTCGTTTAGTTAGCTCTGTTACCCTAGCCACGGTTGTTCTCTGTACTACTTTTATCTAGTGAAATTCACATTCTATATATTTTTTTTAAATCAGAAAATGTAAGACATGTAAGAAAACAGCCTCATAGGGCTGACCAAGCAGCAATCCCAGGACTCCATTCAACCGAGACAGCCCAACGCAAAGTTGCAAGCTTCCTTAAAACATTACTTTTTTTTTTTTGCAATGATTTTGTTACATTTGTGGTTCTCCAGTGTGAATTTCTTAGATGACAACATTGTGTCATGATGTCAAAAGATTGGACACCTCTGTTTGGAACTTAAGATGTCTAGTCAGGACTAAGCTGTGTCTCCATTCATGTTTTCTGTTGTTCTTGAATGTTCTGGCATTAGACTTCCTAGGCAGGGAGACAACAATTTATTTTGCGCCTACACCCAAAGGCTAAGAAGTATCTAAGAAGTATCACATTTAGAGTTAATCTTGCATCTACATTTTCTTTACTGTATCAAGCCTTATCTGGTACAATGTTAAAGCAACACAAACCCACAAAGGCAGAGACACTGGAAACATTTTAAGAAGGGAGAAGAAAACAAGACTATATCTCACTAGTCACTGGGCCTCAAGGGCAAAGACGCAAGTTACCTGTCTCCCCTTCGGACCCTTCTTCCCACGGACTCCAGGAGTGCCCTAGGATACAGAAATGGCTAAAGTAAGCATTTGTTGAATGAATGTATTCGTTAGCATACCTCTCTTTATTAAATTTCAATGAGTGAAATTTATGAGTATCATGTCCAGAAAAGTTTCAATAGATTCACTTTAAACTTCAATATATTCTTTAAAAATATATTTAGTTCTTTCTCCAGAGCAGATCCCTCATATCGTTCAGGCCTTCAAATGGGGCCCTTGCCTTCCTTGGTAATCATAGTTCTCTGTGAAGAGTATGCACACCACCAATACTGAGAAAGAAGAGAAATAGGAGTAGCTTATTCTCTACCGCTAAGACAGGATGTCTGTCTTCCTGTGTCTCCTCTCTCTCTCTCTGCTTGCACACACGCAGAGTCAACCAAATCCTTGAACAGCCAGGATTCACCTCAAATTGTATATGAATCAATTACAGTGAAGGAAGGTAGAGAGAAGGGTTCCCTTACTGCTCCGGATCATCTTTTATAAAGATGTCACCAGCCTTTCTTCAGGTTTCTGTTCATATGAGAAGCAGTAGATTATACTAGTCATCCTCCGGGCAGGGCACCCGGACCACTGGAGGCCGTGTTCTCAGCACTCTCCCTTCCGGCACATGGGCAAGGAGCATTGCACTTTCTGTATATGTGCCGCTCTCTCATTCAATAACAAGAACAACAACAGCACTTGGTGGGCATTACAGGAGCTAAACTATATGAAGTGTTTGTATAGTAGTGTGTGTGTGTGGGGGGGGCAATTTGGTAAATCATGTTCTATTCCCATCATTACTCTTAATTTTCCTATTTTAATCTTCTTTGAGTTTGAATATCTATTCATTGGTATCTAAAGCACCCTTCTTAATATGATCACCTTGACTTACGGTCATTTTTGATCCCCAGAGAGGAAGAAATTCATCAGAACTAGGCATAGTTACGCACAGCTCTATCTTTGTATTTTAACGTGTATTCTAAAAATTAAATTCAGATATGGTCATATTATATTCCCTACAAAAACTTCATTAGGATTTATAGAAGCCTAACGTTATTTCTACAGGTGATTTCTCTTAGACCAGGATTAATTGCTCATTCAGTAAGAATCCCCCCCTGATATGTGAGTTTGTGATCCCATGAGAGCACCAGAACACTTTAGACGTAATATTTGAAGGAAATAGCCTCACCCTTTCTCCTTCAGGTCCAAGCTGTCCCACCTCTCCAGGAGAGCCGATGAAGCCCTTCAAGCAAGAAAACAATTTTTACATTGTTTACAATTTTACATTCCACTGCTTGCGCCATAAAATTCTATGTAGAAGTGTTTAAAATGCTATGTATCTTAATATTAAATTTTAAAGATGTAAAATTATGAACAGCTTCTCCTCGTGTTTCTATTTTCTGTCAAAGAATTACACATCAATCTTCTTTTCACTGATGCAAAAGAGTAGAGAGTGCAACCCAAGGCTTGGCAGCAACTACAGATTGACACAGCCAAAGCCTTTCTTTCATTGATGCTCTGGGGCAGGAGAACACATAGATTGTTTATACAATAGGGTAGACTATAAGAAGCACAGACAAGCATGCAGTTCAGTGAGGGGAGGGGAGAGATGCACAGCACATAAATCTTGGGGAGCAGACAGAGGCTGTGGATGTACACAGCACACCCCGCAAGGGCAGCTATGGGGTTGTAATCCATGGCACACTCCATCCATCTATGGGGTATTTCCCCTTGCTCGCTTACTGACTCAGGACAGCTCACTAAGGTACCCAGGATGGTTCACATTTTCCTTTAAGGGTTTAGAAGCCTAAAGGTGTGAGGCTGACTTCCTTCTTCCTAGATGCTTCTTACCCCTGACAATGGTGATGCACCATCAAATCATCTCTACCTTAAACTGCGGTACATCTCTGCACCCCTTCACTCCAAGGTATCTTCCAAGGCTTGGGTGTACTCATATGTAAATGATGCTACATCCTAGCATCACTAACTGCAAGTTAAGAATGGGAAGTACATAATAAAGGTGTGGACACAGCCTCGATGGAACCAATGGTTCTTGTGCACTGAAGGGAAAACGCAAATGCATCCCTTCCTAACTAAATTTGCATAAAACTCAATATGCCTAAAAAGGTTAAAATGGTAAGTACTTTGTATCTTTTCCTTCCAAAGAAGTGTGGGAATGGTAAGTACTTTGTATCTTTTCCTTCCAAAGAAGTGTGGGAATGGTAAGTACTTTGTATCTTTTCCTTCCAAAGAAGTGTGGGAATGGTAAGTACTTCGTAACTTTTCCTTCTACTTTCTTGCAGGCATACTTAACAAACTGATGAAGAATGGTTACTTACTCGGACTCCTTTGGAGCCTGGGTTACCCTCTGGTCCAGCTAAACCCTGGTATGAACAAGAGATGTTGTCAGGTTGGCACAGTCTGCTTGAGGAGCTAACAATCAGACTGATAAAACTACAAAAATGTATCATTTCTAAGACTATGAAATTCAGAGCTCAGTTTACCTTAAGAGATTACAAATGCTCAAAGATTTTTTGAATTTCATAACTCAAAAGGCATTATATATATGTCATCTAAATAACGAATATTTGCAGGTGTTGTCAGGAACAACAAACAATTTTTCTCTAAATTATTTTTCAATAGGAAATTGTCTTGTGTTAAGACTTACTCTTAACTTACTCTAATATCTATTTTGGTAAGTTTTAAAGAGATGAATACGTTTTAAACATCAAATCATGTATGTTTTCACACTTTTCTGACAACATACACCCTCACTAAATGGTCCCAGTACACCATAGAGTTCTAAGTGCCTAAAGTACAGTTTTGTTAACAACAGATTAACCCTTATATTGCTATTCGCTACTTTTGACGATAAGTCAGAATCTACAGTTCAACTTAACTATTTTTTAAAAACAATTAACTAATGAAAATTCTAAGAAGAAAAACTATTATTAATTTATGTGAAATTGGGAAGGAAGTTAGAGGGAAATAGATACAAAATGTTTGAAACAGATTTTCAAAACTGTACAATGAACTGAATTCATGTCAGATGAAAGCATTCTGTAATGGCGTGTGAAGAGGTGCCAATTGTTTTCCAAGTCTTTATAAGTGTGTTATTAAAATAACACTTATTGTGGAGATACTTTCACACTTATTTCATTTCAGTCAAGTTAGTGCGGCACTCGGTTAAAATCTGATTTGCCCCTCAGGCATCATAACTTTAAACATTCCACCACAACAATATAGCAACTATATTTAAAAGCCAGGCTTCCACGTCCAACAAACCAGTCTACAGTACAATATTTGAAGAATTTTTACAACTTTGATTTTGATTGTCCAAGTAATTTGTCACGAAGGAGAACTAACGTATCTGTCATTTGAATAACTACTCTCAAAATCAGAATATGCCTCGCAGATGTGAAGAGGGGCGTGAAGGAGAAGTGTAAATATAGTCACTGCACCTGCCTGCCAGGGTAGCCAGGTGAGCCAATATTACCAGCGAGTCCCGGAATCCCCTGAAATGAAAAGTCAGTAAATAAGACATAGGCAAAGCCCAGAGAACACTCAAGGAAACAGATCTGGTATTTACAAAACCCAGATTAAAAAAAAAATCCCACAAAATTATTGAATATAGTATGGTATGTATCATACTGAAATCATTATTTAAAGAGAAAAATTTAAGCTAAAAGTTTTAATAAAAATGAATGAAACCATTACATAAAGGCCATTACATAAAGGTGTGACAGTGTGATATTGACCATTAATAAAAAGGCGGGAGGAAGAGTCTAGTGCTGGCTATGTCGATGAGATAATCATGTCCCAGGGAGGGCAAGTACATTTCTTAATAGTGTTTCATCAGGCGGGAGGATCAGTGAACTTCCAGCTCTCGTTTCTGTCTGAGGTAGACACAGCTTTACAGAGAGTCTGGTTGAGTAAGTCGATCTTGACGAACACAGACCTTTAAAATGGCATGGGTCTATCTCAAATTCTCAGAGCAGTTCTGGAGGATGCTTGGACTGACTGAATATTCATTTTCTGCTACAAGTTCACACTTTGAAATCCTAAGCCCAGCACTCAGGCCTGGTGGTTTAAGGGTTAGCACGGCCTTTGGTGGGTAGTTAGGTTAAACGGCTGGAGCCCTCATGAATGGTCCTCAGATGGGAAGGTCAAGAGCTGGGCAGCCCTATTTATCCTGCCAGGACATAAGGCAGCTGTTTGCTGCTGATCACAGCCCTCCTTAGAGTCCGTGCAGGCCGGCCTACTGAGGATCTTAGATGGTCAGACTCTAGGATGGGGGAGAGATAAAGTTTTGTTGTTTATAAGCCATCTGGCCAGTGGAATCTTGTCATAGCAGAGCACACTAATATAGACACAGTGAATTCACTGGGAATTGACACACTTTGTATTCTTGGCTTCAGGTACATTTTGCTCAAAGAAAGCTGATAGAGATTTAAAAGACATCAGAGAGGAAATCTGCTGCAGAAAGGCTGGAAAAATGAGTAAAAAAATCTTAATTTTTTACATCCTCTTTTACTGATGTTCTAAAGATTTTATCTACTTACTCAGCTGTTTATGTGTATGACTGTGTTGCCTAAGTGTGTATGCCTGTGCACCACATGCATGCAATACCCATGGAGGTCAAAAGAGGGCAGCTGATCTCCTGGAACTAGAGTTACAGAGGGTTGTGAGCCACCACGTGGATGCAGGAACTAAACTCTGGACCTCTGGGAAAGCAGCCGGTGCTCTTAGTTACTGAGCCAGCTCCCCAGACATTCATCAATGTTCATTCATCCATTCATCTGTTAAAGAAGGTGTGTGTACTGCTCTTATTTAAGGCCATATGCTAGCAGCAGTAGAACAGCAGTAGGCTTTCTAGAGTCCTGTAACATAGAATCCATTTCCAGCTTACTTCCCGTAAAGAGATAGCAGACTGCCTTTTGTCTGCCACCTTCTGAGGCACACAGAAGCATCACCTCCAGTTAAATACTGAAATCCCCAAACTCCTAAAAATCTGGAAAATCAGGAGAAAGAACAGACGCAGGGAAATGCAAACCAAGGATAGAATTTAAAGTCCCCCCTTTCTCTTGTTTTAGTTTTGTTCTCCTGTCCCTCTTCCTGGCACCTTTGGCCAACAATTATTCCTCACTAAAACTGTTTTCATAGCACGGATTTTACTTGTGCTTCACATCTTTTAAGTGGATATTATTTTACATCTGAAGCAATGAATGTAAGTAGAAGTAATGACGGTAGATAGTTTAATGGGTTATGAATGAACCCTGGCCTTCTGAGGCTTACACAATAAAAATTTTTACCTACGTGAGAACCATCTCAAAACTGTATATATATATATATAGCATTGTCCTAAGGATATGAACTACATAAGGTATTTTATTCCTGTAATATTCACTAAGCATTCTCCAGACACTAAGTTCATATCACCTTGTTCAACCCATTTAAAAAAAAACCTATAAAATAGATATAATTGTTCGTGTGTCATAGATTGGAGAAGAGATAAAATATTTCAGCTACCATCAGCCTGGACACTATGGCTAGTATATGGGACGCTAGGACTGAAATCAATGATTCTAATTCCAGAGGCTGCTACTCACAGATGCAGCTAACTGTCTAGGAAAAGCCTCCTGAGTGCAACCTTTACCTCAGTCTATCTACCACTGTCTTCTTTAATGTCTCATCTGATTCCAAAACACACAGACCTCAGTCGAGAGAGTCATGAGGCTTTGTGTTTGGACAGGAGGCTGGAAAGGCGTGAGACACATCTAAAAGGCGGTTTTTATTTATAGGACATTGTCTCCCTGACTAATGGTGACCTCCATGCCTTGCTCATTCCATTCCTAGCTACATTAGGTTAACTGAACTCGGATTTTTTTTTAAGCGAGTCTGCAGTGGGACACGAGGGCAATCTGATTCAGGATGGGTCTCTAACACGTCCCAGCTGTGGGGAGGAAACAGGAGAATTCCATTCTGTCTCAGCCCTGCTCTATCAGACAAGCACCAACAAAGCCAGCCGCGAGAGTCCCTCACGGTCTCTGTAAGTCACTAGCATACTGAGGGACAGCCACATTCTAAAAGCCACCGTGACAAGCACAGAAACACAAAGGCACCGTGGCTGAGTTCACTCTGTACTTAAAAATGGATTTTTGAAAGAATATATTCTCATTGAACAATTAGGATCAGGAAATGATCTGTCCCAATGTCACTTCTCATGCAGAGAACATCAAAATAGTCATGGTTAGTTGAATGACATCTGGGTCACATGAGTATTATGTGGAGAAGATGGACAGCGTACAGGAATAGCATCTACAGTGGAAGCTGCAGCTATAGCCCAGTGCTACTGAGCACTTGATTAGCTAGCACATGTAAAATATTAAGTATTCTACAGGCTGAAGTCCATCTTATTACAGTTTGGCAAAAAGTACAGGCTCAGCCAGCTCTTATGAAAATGAGATAATTGTGTTTTCAAGTGTTTGCTGGCCGATTTACTGACATTTTTCCCCCCAGAAATGAATCTTAGGATCATAGCCACACTCTAAGTGAAATGAATCAATTATTGTCCTTGGCACATCTAACATTCTCAGAGTTGAAATGCAAGATTATTTTAGTTGTTCTTCAAGTCACTTCAAATTTTGACTCCTCTTTTTCTAGTCTTTATGAAAGGTATGTGTATATACACGTGCGTCTCTCTCTATGTGTGTGAACGAGCACACGCAGAGGCCAAAGGTCAACCTTGGGCCCATTCCTCAGGGGCCATCTACCTTATTTTTGGTTACAGAGTCTCACTGAGAGTCAAGGTTTGCCAAATGGACCCTGACCAGGGGCAGTGAAGCCCAGGGATCCTTCTGTCTCTTATGTCCATGCTAGGAATCAAACTCAGGTCTTCCTGACAAGTGCTTTACCATTAGAACTCTCTGGTCCATATTTTCCAGTCTTTAAAACTGAATCCAGACTCCGCAGCTAGTAGTAATCTTACTCCTCAGAGCAATACTGTGTAAGTTAACAGAACTGGACTACTGAGCTGTTGGGAGGATTCATTCAGTACTGACAGCGCCAAGTTGTCACTGACTTCTGACAGACTGGGTTCCTTCATTGGAGTCAACGTATTTTTACCAAAGCAGAGCTCTAGGGATGCTTTTCCTCCCCAGGGGCTAGTTCCTACCACCCTTCCCATTCTCCCACTCTGCAAATGCTCACATGCCTTTCAGCACTCTAGTCTGAGCTTCAGGATGCCAAGCCTGCATTTGTTCCTGATATGCATACCACCTTCCTGGCCATGGGTGGTAATTTGTAATCTTGAAAAATTGTACCTCAGGGACTGGAAACGCAAGGCTGTCCTGCTTAACTGGAGTCAAAGAGGAATCTGGCTTCCTTCCGTTATCTGTGTCTTTCACTTCTTCTCGTGGAGTTTTCCTCAGGGCTTCCTGAGGTTCTACTGAATCATTGGTTAAGGCATCATTACCTTGGCTGGGCTCTACCCTTCCCGTCTCATTGTCTGTAAGTATATATTTCCTATATTTCCTATGGTGCAATCTCAATTATTTTTTTTCTGGTGGAAGAGAAAAGTACCATAATCCAAACTCAAACAGTTACAAATACACATTGACTTTTAAATAGTATGTGTGTGTGTGTGTGTGTGTGTGTGTGTATGTGTATGTGTGTACCCGCCCACACATAGGATAACAAGGCATGGGCCATTCTAGTTGGAACTGCTGCTGATTAGGGTCTCATAAATCAATTGGAACTGAGTGAATTCTAAAGCTGAAGGTCAGCAGTGCGAATGGATATGTGTATTTTCTTGGAAAGGGCCTGAAGTGGTCACAGAGTTCTCAAATGGACTCCGTGAGTCAGAGGTTTAAGACCCACTGTTCTGAACACAGCAGGAAGAGAGAAAGCAGAAGAGTAAAACATTGCTACCTCATAATTTTGCTGATAATCTATAGCTAATCAATTAAAAGGTGTTCTTGCTCTAAATAGAATGAGAGTAACTATGAGGAAAAATGACAAGTGACAAGAAAAAAAGATCTCTTCAGCAAGTTCCTTTATGCCTACCTTTGTGACCAGAGAGGATCAGAAAGCACTTACGTGTTCTCCACGGAGTCCGGGGAGCCCTGGGTGTCCTTTGAGACCCTATAAGGAAATAAGTCAAGATCTGGCATGGAAAGTCAACCCACAGCAGGCAGTTGGCTAACAAAATGTAGGTTCTAAAATCTTAGCATTTCTGTTTCTATGTTTACTTGCTTTTTTTTTTTTAAACACTGGACACTGAACCCAGAGTCTCATACACGCCCGGCCAGCATCCCACCACTGAGCTCTTAATTAGCTTTTATCACTGCTTTCAATTCCCTAATCAATACAATATTCTTTTGATTTCTTACTGAATTTGAATAAGAGTTTAATTTCTATTTTTTTTAAAAAAAACTAACTCTAAAAATAACTATTATAAAAAGCTCCAATCTAGCAAAGAATCTGCTAAATATACTGAGGCTTTTTAGAAGTGTGTTTAGCTCAGTAATATTGAGACAGCATGCCTTCAGACATAATCTGTTTATAATTACTGAGAAGTTGGACCACATCCAGTCCTGTCTCTAATCCAGTCACTTTTGCAATTCATGAATGAACTGACCAAGGAAAGAGGCTGTTCACAGATTCATCCAAAGGGCCCTTCAAAGCCATCTAGGAAATCAGCGATAGAAGTCCTTTCTAGGTAAGAGAACCACGAACAAATCTTAATCTCTCATTAACACCCTAGATTATAAAATAGATGGTATAATTAATCCCACTAGAGAGATCTGTAACAGAACAAAAGAAGGCAAAAGAAAGAAAAGGAGAAAGACTTTGAGGCTTATTGATAAAACTCAGTGAATCAATATTCCATTTCCAGAGACTTTGGTGAACATGAAGAACCAGTCATTTCTTAGTTTTTCTTTTTGGTGTGTGTATGCATGTGTGCATACATGCCCATGCATGTGTGTACTTGTTTGAATACATATGTGCGTGTGTGTGTGTGTGTGTGTGTGTGTGTGTGTGTGTGGTAAGACCATAGGTTGATGTCTGGTTCTTAATCAAGCTTCCTCCATGTTTTTGGAGACAAGGGTGTGTCTCAGAGAACCAGGAGCTTACTGACTCAGCATTCTGGCCAGCAAGTCCTAAGAATCCTCCTGCCTCTGCCACCCCAGGGCTGTGTTACAGAACTGCGGCCTCACACCTGGCTTTTTTGTACATGGTGTCAGAGGTTCACTGTCATGTCCTCAGGCGTGGGCAGCTAGTACATTACTCACCAAGTCATATTCTCCACTCAGATTTCCTTTTGTAACCTACCTCAGAGAACTGGACTGAGAAGATGGGCTTAGGAGTTAAAAGCCAGTGTCACAAGCAAAGGAAACTCAGAAATCTAAGCAAACTATAACTCAAATGTGAACCAACCAGCTAAAAACATCAACATGTCCCACCTACATACTGCATGAAACAAAGTTTTTTCTTTTCTTTTTTTAGTGGTTCACAGTGACCTAATGCAGTGAATCAGGATCAGTCACCTTAGGTTAATAAGAGAAGGCAAGTTTAGATAAGCGGATTAGAGATCTGAATAGGGATTTGGTTCCCTAATGAGCCTGCCCAAGAAGTAGATGCTTTCAGAAGCTCTGGGGATGCTAAAGTCAGGAGCATAACAAAACCGCTAACACACAGAAACTGCTATATGGTTCGGATACAGGATGGCCTTGCCACAGTGTTAACTCTGGTTCCCAGGATAACGATGCCGGAGTCCATAAGAAGAGGATGCCTTTGTTTGGGGAGGGAATTCTCTCTCTCATGGGACTGGCCTAGGCCTACCTGTTTAAAAAGCATACCTTTTGTTTCCACCATGAGTGACAGCCAGGATCATGCAGCCCCGCTGGAGGCTGCAGCACTAGCAGACACCAGCACTATGCTTTTGAACTCTCCAGTCTCCAGAAACAGGAGAGATGAGATAAATCTCTTTTCTTCAGAAGTTTTCCAGTATCGGGAACTGCTACAGCAATGTAAACGCAGACTAAATCAGGAACCCAAGAGCAGAGAGAGGAACGGGAGTCTAGAGGTGAGTTTTTATATGTGGATGTGGTCTATATGTAGAAAGGGAGAGGGAAGAGGCAGAGGCCTGAGAGCCAATTCATATATGATTAGGCTATAAGGAGTCAGGGAGGCCACCAAGAAACAAAGGAAGGGCGAAAAGGAGATGACTGAATTTCCTTAGCCATTATGCATTAAAGCCACCATTTCCCAAAATCACAGTCAGTTGACACTCAATCCTATGATGTCATTACCTCCATCTCTATAGATGAGGAAACAGAAGCAAGTTAAATAACAATCAACAGCACGGAGAATCACATAACTTTGATAGATCGATACATCAAGAACTGAGCGGCCATCTTTCTAATTGCATAGTCTGTTCCTATCTCATACTCACATGTAACCTGACTTCACCGCGGTCATTGTGTCCAAACTGATGAACGGAAAAGGACACCTCCAAAGTCCTGGTACTGCCAGTCACTTGTGTATTATGCCCGACAGCACCTAATGTGTGCAGTGTTTTCACTTGGTTTTAAGATGTTACATTTTTCAAGATGGCCAAAGATTAATGTAATTTAAAAATATAAGGCATCGAAAGCCAGGTTGATTCCTCTGTTAGAGTCAGAGATAAGAACTCATGTGGTGGTGACTCTCTGAGGTGAGCACAGAGGTTAGGGTGATTCTCCCTCTTTTCTGAGGAAGTGTGTGCTCACTCACTCTTTTTCACGTCTGTGAGCTTGAGCCTATAGCTACGTGCTTCACGATTTTCTCTGCTTTTTCCTTCCTCCCTCAGGAAGCACTGGTCCCAGGTCTCTGGACTACTTCCCCATGCACTCTACAACAGTGCAATATCTCCTGCATGCACATCCCATCCCCTTTCAGGGACCCTTCAGTCAGAGAGCCTGAGAAAATAGCAGTGCCACCCAGCATGACCTGTTCTTCATGAGTTCAACCCCAGCCAGCCTCAGCCATCGCAGTTGGCATTTGACCCCAAAGAGAGCAATACCAAGCCTGGCCCTCGGCCCATGAGATCACTTAGAACGAGGAACTTTGTCTAAGAGTCGCTGCTGCAATTGCTCTATCTTTTCCAGTAATACAGAACAAGAATGCTGACACATTCAGGTATTCCCTCAGTGAGGACTGTGAGATGCCTTAAGAACAGGGAAAACGGAGAGTGATTGGAGATGATGCTGAGAAAAGAAGTTGCCAGAGGAGAAGAAAGACAACTTTAAATGGTGGATTGAAAGAGCGGGGAGGGAGAGGGGGAGGGGGAAGAGGAGAGGGAGGGGAGGGGGAGAGGAAGGAGAAGGGTGGTTGGGAAAGAGGGAAGGAGAAAAAAGGAGGGAGGGAGAGAGGGAAGGAAGAAGAGAGGGAAGGAGGGAGAGAGAGAGAATGAGAGAGGGAGGGGATGTACATTAAACATCCACAAATATGCTGCTAAGCTACCCAGATCTGCTTGGCATCAGCCTGTCTAGACAAGGGTCATCATATTACAGGCCTATTTTTAGATTCTGCATGATCCCCCTTTCTCTGAGTGCTTCAGCAGGGACTGAAACTCTGACCCCCGTGCGATGGCCTATAGCACCATCCTTTGCAATCAAAAGCATCTAAGTGAAACAAGATGTTGTCTGTGTCTGTTTTCAGCGTTACTAACGTGAACAGAGCAGGCACAGTGGGTTCTGGCTCCAATCTCTTCAGTGACTAGTTATATCACGAGCCTCGGCGCGTCATCGAATGTAAAATGATAGCATTGGATTGGGTAATTGCTAAATTGCAGTTGCTGGAATTCTGTGAGTCCATGAATCCGTCAGAAAGGACGTTGTTGCCTTTGTAAAATTTAGCTGATAGATGGCCGAAAAGCAGATCTGGGGCTCACACTGTAGGCTTGAAGACACGGGACCAATTAAAGACTGATGTACTTAAAAGCAAACCCAATCTCCGGCTCCAAAGGTTGGCTCTTCACTCCATCAAAAGCAAAGATGGTTCGAAGATGGAAGGACCCCACAGGCTCTCAGGTTGGACACAAAATCCTCAGCTGGTGATGCTATTTGGGGCACTCGGGACACTAGAACACAGGGCTAGTGGAGGAAGCAGGTCACTCACTGCAGGAGCGCCCTTAAGATGATATCAGGCCCCAATCTCTTCCTAGCTCTGCTTCCTGACCACGTGAGGTGAGGTGAGGTGAGGAACTCCTCTTCCGCACGCACGCACGCACGCACGCACGCACGCACGCACGCACGCATGCGCCCTACCACAGTGTTCTGCCTTATCATAGGGCGCACAATCAGTGGGATCAAGGTAAATAATCCCTTCATGTTGCTTACCAGATATTGTAAGGAGAATACTGGGAGGAGCAGAATGAAAGAGGAGGAAATGCAGAGAGCTCTTATAATCTAG